>NW_017728886.1:43772428-43790823 GCF_001723895.1 Crocodylus porosus
AAAAAAAAAAAAGGCAAAAAAAGCCTCATACTCACCGGCAGTAGCAGCTGCTGTCGGGGTCACTGAGGCCTCCTGGCAGAGCCCCCCCCCGGCACATCACACACACAGCACGGGGCAGCAGGGACTGGCCCCGGCCACCTGGCACTCACATTGCCACTGACCCATTGCGTGGGTGCAGCCAGGATCGGTAGGGTGCTGTGCAGCTCCACATGCTGTTAGGCAGCTGGGGCCACTCAGGCTGAGTGGTGCCGGGCCCTGGGTGAAAGCCGCAGCGGCCCCAGCTGCCCAACAGCGTGCAGAGCCCTGCTGACATGAGCCATACCCACACAATGAGGCAGTGGCAGTGAGGATGCCAGGCAGCTGGAGCTGGTCCCCAATGCCCTGTGCTGTGTGGGGGGGCTCTGCCAGGAGGCCTACTGTACAGGTCTCCCAGTGCCCCTACAGCTTCTGCTACTGTCGGTGAGTACAGGGCTTTTTTTTAAAGTGCTGGGAGGCTGGGGCCAGGTGGGGCAGCCATCGGGGAGGCTTCAGGAGCCGGCAGGGGATGTGGCCATGCAGGACAGCAATCTGGTGGGCTGGAGGAGCAAGTGGGGGTGCGGCACATGGGCCCTGCAGTGGGGTAGCCCCTGTGGGAGCCACATAGCCCCTGTTTGGGGGGGCAGTCAGTGAGCTGTGCAGGGAGGCTGCACCCTCTGGGGGACAGGGGGCCCACACCTCCTGAGCAGGCCCCCCCCTCCCCCCCGAGTCCCTCCACAATTCACCTACACCTACCCATACACTCCACAGCCCTCCACAGCCACCCACATCCCACCCCCCTTCTGCAAATCCCACATCCCCCCACCACATACCCTGCGTGTCCAGCTGCCAGACAGGATGAGACCTGCTGGCAGGAGCTGTGGCTTCAGCAGTAGGTGTCCCCACATCCTAGTTAGCAAAGGGGTCAAAGGGAGCTCTAACCGCTCTATGATAAGAAAACCAAAGGCAAACAGCAAAGCACATAGGTATTTAGAATTCATTTTATTATGATGATAGAGACACTGGTAGGCTTCCAAATTTCTTTAACATGTAGATATATCAATAAAACATTGCCTAACTGATCACTGTCTCTTTCTCTATATATATTTATAGTGTTCTTTTGTTTTTATTGTGGAGGAACATGAATTTTGGGATATTTTATAGAGTGACTTTGGGACTTTTTTATCAGGGATTTTTCAGTTTTCAAATAGGGAACACCAGAATTCCTGCTAGGGAGGCAGGACCCAGGCAGAGAAGCCTGCTCAGAACTGGCACCTTGGATCCAGCTGGAGGTGGCTGACCTCCTGGCCAACTGGGGCCAGCAGGACATGCTTTGACAGTTCAAAGCAGGCCACCACATTGGGAACATCTTCCAGGTGATAGCTGCCCATATGGCTGGGCAGGGGTACACATGGCAGTAGTGCCATACAAAAGCCAACTCTGCAGCCACCCACTGGCAGCTGGCCCAGAGAGGCAGATGCTTCTGCTGTCTGTGCAGTCCCCATCCAGGTCTGGCAGGCACGCAGCAGGTCACAGCCAGGTAGCAGCCCACTGCCAAACTGCTGCAGGGAACTCTCAGGGCTGCTTCAGTACTCCAGCTGGCACAAGGGGTAGCGTCCGCAGGTACCAGTTGGCCAGCACAGGTGCTGGCCCAAGGCTGTATATCCGGGAGGATCCAGGCAGGGTTATTTTACCCCAAGCGACACAACTTACACCATGCCAAAGTACATGTCTGAGCATGTACACTGAGGCAAAAAGCCCCGGCTCAAATTTGCACCACTTCTATTTGAGATGCTGCAAACGCATGTGCCTGCGCGTGTGGATGCACCCAACAGTGCTTCACAAGATAAACCCAGAAATTTCAAATAGAAACCCATAGCTGTGGTCTTTCTGAATTCTATGCGACTGAAAAATGGCTTTGATATTTTTCTGCAGTGAAAATGAGTGAAAACGAAGAGGTGGCATTTTCTGAAGGGAGCTGCAAGTTTATTCAGCAGTGGCGCCATGAGTCTATCCAGGAGTGCCATGAATCTAAAGGGTGAGAACCACTGCTTTAGAATATAGCAGATCTATACAATATACATTTCTGTCAATAATATGAATCTAAGAACCTACATACCAGATATATTCATATCCTTAAAATAAATTCTGTTAGGAAATATAACTTTAGATTAGAAGATCAGTGTTACAGTGGAAAATTTAAATTTTAAAAGGGAAAACTGCATAAAAATATTGACATATTAATTTAGTGGCTGAGTATTCAATACAAATACAAAGAAAAATTAACACATTCACTAGAAGACTGTTTGTCTTCAGGTAATTTACAACACTGCCAAAAGTGAGATTTAAAACCATGGCTTCCACTGTTTACTAAACTTCCAATGGTTGACTGGTTAAGTCAGTCAAATGAACTTAGTGAAAACCATTTTGTTAATGGTTTCTTTAAATTAAAGTGATTTTGCTGACCTCCAAAGGTATGTTACATGTAAATCTGTCATAGCATTTTCATTTTGCATTATTTTCTAAACAGCTGAAGGTATTTAAAAATAATAATAATAATTTGGGGGACTTTTTGGGTTATTTGCTATTTGACAGAACAAACTCAAGAAGTCCATGTGTATATTACAAGAATCAATTATTTGCTATTGATTTATTTCTTAATAAATACATTGATTTCTTAATCAAACTTTTTAAATGTCAATACTGCCCTCTGTTGAATGAATGTGGTATGGATCAGTGGAGAAACTACAGAAAATCTCTCTCACCTGTCCTACATTCAAGTTTCTAACTGGTGCTCAAAATAATGATACCAAGAGAGCCTGACTATTATGTTGAACAGCATGATAACCTTAAGAGTGTCTGGTCTGTCCCACCCTACCCCAAACCATAGCATTTATACTGCCCACAGCAATATGTATTTTCTGGGAACAAAGAGATCTACTGAAAAGGACAAATATGTGTACACAGCTGAAGGGGCAGAATACAAGTGCTCTACCTTTTTTCCCCAGGAAACTGTAACACAGAGCCAGGAAATTCATATTTGATTTATCTTCTATTGGTCCCAATTTTTTTTTTGGTCAATTTAGTGCTCTCTAAATTGGCAGCAGCTAGAGATTCAGCTATTATTATTAAAATACCATATCTTAATCCTGGAAATATAACTGTGCTTTTTGATTTCTGAATTTCATCTCTTTGCATTCTGCTACTTGTTCCAATCTTTGCACATAACTTTCCAAGTATGTGCCATCACTTGCCAGTTTTGAGATTGCTGGTAAATGCTAATTTTCCAGCTCTGTCCAGATTATTAATTAAATTAAATTGGACTGCTCTATATATCTTTTTGTGGTAGCCTCCTTTTAAGTGTTATGATTAATGAATACTTTCTGAAATTGTAAATTAGATCTTAATCCATGCAACAGTGCATTACAGTGCTTAGTAACAGGTTTTCATGTGCCATTACAATGAATGGCTTACTGAACCTGACATGTAAATTGTTTTCTACTTTTCCTTTGTATACCAAAACGTAATTAAATTTGGCTGGCATAGCTTATTTGTAGTTGGGTATTTGTTTTATTCAGTTTCATCTTGATTTTAGTGCATTCTTTACAGGCAGCCCTCACACAATTGGCATCTTAAGTCGAAACGTACCTCGGAACCAATTTTCCTATAGGAACAATGTTATAAATGGGGGATTGGTTCCTGAACCAAAGCCCAATACCTTATTTTCACCCAAAAAACCCCCATAATTTTGTACTCAATCAATTATAGATGAGTAATATAGCTACATTAATGTATGTATATGGTAAATAGCAATCGTATTGATGTGGAAGGACTTTTTTGAGGTGACTTTGTTGGACTTTTTGAAGGGCTCTTGGTTGGACTTCTTGAACGGTTCTTGACTGGAGTCTTCTCAGGAGTCCTGGCTGCAGGTTTTTCTAGACTCTTGTCAGCTTTTTTAAAGGAAGTGTCCAAGGAAGTTTGGACAGATGTTGTCCAGGAGATGGGTGACACAGTGAACTTGTAACTCAACGTCTTAAGTCGAGGACTTCCTGTATTCTTTGATTCTGAAGTGTTTTCTGTTAAATCTACAAAATAGGCACCTACCTCCAGAGCTGTTCCTAGGGGCGTGTGGGGCCGGAAGGAGGGGGAGGGGAGGGAGTGGGGAGCGGCTGGAGCCAGCAGAACAGGTGGCGGGGGTGGCGAGCGGCCAGAGCTGGAAGAATGGGGAGGAGGGATGGGGGTGACGAGCAGCCGAAGCTGGCAGCGCGTGGCCATGACAGTGGTGCATGGCAGGGCTTATATGGTATTGACCTCAGGGCCACCCAAAATACAAGGCCTGGGGCAGTTGCCCCAATTCACCCCCACTAGGGACAGCCCTGCCTACTTCTCTGCTGAAATTCCTGCTGTTATGCATTATACTTGTGTATAATGCACAACAAATGTAGTGTCTGCCAGAGGCCAAAGGGACAAGTGGGCCAGTTTGTTTTCAGAGAACTGCATGGTCATTAGAGGGAAAACAGCCTAATTCCTCTTCCCCCTGTGCTCTTAATTTTTCTGTAGTCATAAAAAGAGTCAACACTAAGAGCTGTCATTATCAGAAGGGTGAGGGGTGCCTCAAATCTAAAAAGGTTGAGTATCACTGGCCTAGGCAATCCATGGAATCAAACAGATGCCTAATAATAGGATCAATAAGAATTATGTTGAACAGGCAATCACCTAGGATAGCAGATAGAAAATGCTGAAAAGAGGGCTTAGATTCCTGCCTTTATCTGGAATTCACAAACTTGAACACTGATGCAGAGTTAGGGCTGATGTGGGTGCCTTTCTTTCAGAATGGAGGAGGCAGCAAACATGGTAGTCATGCCACCTAGGCCATCATCCAATGGTGGTGCTACAGGAAGTCTAGCCTAGCGCACTCTCTCTCCTTTCCTTCCAGTCTACAAAAATACTTGAAAGAACTACAGACCCATGTGGTGCTCTCAAAAAACCCTGGCAGATGTTACATTTGTTGCACAACAAATTGTTACATGCCAACTGGCCACACGTTAAAATTATCAAAGGATATGTTTGTGCTACAAAGAGGTTGCTTTTTCAATGAGTAACTTCTCTGTGGCTGATCCACCATTGTTGTACAAGGATAAACTGGTTTAACATCAAGCATGTTATGATTTGTTACACAATACTTGTACATAATGCACAACAATTATAATGTCTGCCAGAGACCAAAGGGACAAATGGACCAGTTGCTGGGTCCAGAGAAGTATACGGTCTTTAGAGGGAAAGCAGCCTGGCTCTACTTCCTCCTGTGACCCAACCACTGCTGCTAGAGCAGTTGTGGCAGCTCCAGGGTGCTACCAGTACTGATGGAGGGTGACGGCTTCAGCATTAAAATGTTTGTACTTTTACAGTGGAAGGCAGCCAAAAAAAAAATTCTGTCCAACAGAAGGGAAATGACTGAGTTATAAACTGTTAAAATGGCAAACCTGAAATTTTATCAAGGCACCATACTTTCTCTGATAAATTTCAGAGAAACACCGGCTCCTTTTAAGACACTTTTCTAGGGGTGTGTGAAAGTAAAACTTACATTTGTATTTTATGCTCATTTTTTCAGTGACATTCACAAGAATAAACCATGAATATTTTCTGGATCTTCTTTCTTCCTATTTTCAGACAACAATCTTGACTAATTCTGATTTACTGAAAGAGAGAGAGGCTTCCTGATAGACTTCATGTGAAAAAGGAAATCAGGAGTTATCCTTTTTCAATATTGGGTAAGACTTCACATTTTTGTTTCAATTTTCTCATCTATGAAATGGGAATAATTCTTATTACTAGTTCCCTTAAGTGTACATGAAGATGAACTGTAAGTCTATTTAAGAGTAAGAAAAAAACCTCTACACACTAGCATTACCAGGTGCTTTAGTTTACTCTGCTAGCTCTTCAACATTTCTGAATACTGAAATACTACTTGTACCAAATGTAATTTCACCATCTTTTTCAGTGTTATCTGGCAGATTACATCTTCATAGTCCTTATTTTCCTTGTTTTGTTTTTCTTTGAACAAAACTAACCTTCTTAAAAAAATTCAGCCCTTTGGGGAATTATTTTTTTTCTTTGGTGAACTGCCCTGTTTTTCTTTAACATTCCTCCTTTAGTTGAAAAACATGAGGAACTTTTTGTTTTATTCCATAGTCAACATAATTTTATTTCCCTTTTCTGTATCCTTATCTAGTGAAAGACATGTTTTATAGTATATTCAGAAGGAGATTTTAATAATGCTGTAATACTATTAAACTACTACACTTAGTAGGCTGGCAACTAGCAAAAAAATTATTTTGTGGGCAATCTACAGAACTGTGTGTGTTAATGCAGTGAATTAACGAGGCAGACTCATTATTCTTGGGTTCAAATCCTACTTTTATCATTCCTTTACTTGCTCCCTGGCTGCACCCAAGTCATCACAAATTAAAATGAATCTGGTGCTTTCACGGTTACCCACATTCTAATAGGTTTGTGTGTGTCCACACTTAGCAAAATACTTCCATTTCTGCTAGAGGGAGAGTAATATCTGATCAGTCAAGAAAAGAAGTGCCTCTGGGATAACTGTATGGGGAGGAAGGCTTGCAAAATACTTATCCCCTTTAGGTCTGGCTTTAAATAATGAACTTTATACATACCATTTTTATATTTAATCACAAAGTAACTCACCAGAGAGATTTTACACCAGTCAATATGGAACTGGGTACGAAATTTTTTATCACAAGTTATTACAGGTTCCATTTCTTGGCTGCATCTCAGCTGATTCTGTGGGTTTTCTACTTCTCGTAAGCATGAGGAGAACGGAACATCCGCACCAACCATTACATAGACACTGTAGGAAGAGATGTGTGACAGTATCGAGATGGCTATTAAACATGCTGAATGAACATGGCTTGTTCCATTGCATTCCAATGATACCATTGTTTGATGTTTTCAGGCTATGACTTGCATGTTTTTTCTTGACAATTATATACTTTTCTCAAAGTAGACATATTAAACTGGAACCAAACTTTTTTTTCCAGCTACTTATTACATCTTATGCTGCTTAAGGGTATAATGCACTACGTGCTTCTCGCTAATAGTACAGGAAGTCCTCAGACTTACAACAATAGTTTCCTGAAAACTGCGTCTTAAGTTGAAACATCGAGAGTTGGAACCAATTTTCCCATAGGAATAATATTATAAATAGGGGATTGGTTTCTTTACCACCATCAAGACAGCTGCACAGAGCTGGTAAATCTGTTGTGGTGGGAGTAAGAGGGGAGGAAAAGAGTGGGGGGAGCAGATCAGTTCCCCCGCAGCGTGGGAGGAATTGGGGCTGAGACCAGGGCTGGTACAAGCGCTGCCCAGGGAAGGGTTGGGTCATTTGGCACCACTGCTCACTGCTGGTTAGGGAGCTGCTCATGTGGCAGCTTGTCCAGCAGCCCTTGCCACTGCTCCCAACACCAGTCCAGGAGGGCATGGGGTGGGGGCATGTGCCGCAGGATCTGCACACGGAGGCCAAGGCTGGGGCTGTGCTCCAGGTAGAAGGCACTGGGAAAAGAGCCTATGCCTCCCTGCTACTCACCCAGCCAGTGCGGGGCCAGTGTGAGACTGAGTTGCTGCCTCCGGAGAAGTGGCACGCAGCGACAGGAGCTGGCCTGGCCTCCTCACGCCTCCCAGATGAGCAAGGGCTTTGCCCCAGCTGGGCAATCAGTGGCAGGGCATGGCAGGAACATACGCCTCCGGATCAGGGCAAGGCAGGGCAGGTGGCGGAGTGGAGGCTAACAGGGGCTGCAGCAAGTTTTCGGGTGGCACATACCACCACTTGCCCAGCAAGGGCAAAGCTTCTGCTGAGTCAGGAGGCATGGGGAGGTCAGACCAGCTCTGTAGGCTTGTCCATAGGCACATAAGCAGCGGCTTAGTCTCACACCAGCTCTGCACTGGCTGGGCAAGCGGCAGGGGGGCATAGCCCCTGCTCCCAGCACCTGCCACCTGGCGCAGCCCTGACTCTGCTCCCCTGCACAGATCCTGGGGCACACGCCCCTGCCCCATGCCCTCCATGATGGCAGTGGGAGCAGCAGTGAGAACCACCGGGTGAGCCACCACACAAGCAGCTTCCCAACTGGCAGTGCACAGCAACGCAAGCTGCCCCAGCCCTGGCCCCTCTGCTGTGGGGAGGCACTGATTTGTGCCCACATGCCCCTGCCCTCCCCCCACCACAACAGACTTACCAGCTGAAGGCAGCTGTGTCAAACGTCATAAAGGCAAAACTGGCGTGGGAACCTTGAAACAGGGTGTCAATTTACAAATGTCGTAAATGCCGTTTGTCACTCAACGTTGCAAGTCGAGGACTGCCTGTAGTCAAATTTCCTAAAGAAACTGGTGAGGTTAAAAGGCCATGGCTACATGCTAAGCTTACTCTATCTAACAGCAGCATTCTCAACCTGGTATCCCATCAGGCAGTGTAGCCGCATCCTCATGACACTGGGGAAGTTCTAGCTAGTACTCTTGAGTGACAGGCCAATTAGCCTGCCCCAGTGCTAACTAATCTAGATATACTTCAATGTGGGCAGAGCTACTTTGCTTCTCATTTAGGAGGTAGCCTGCCCAAAGCAACCCTTGAGAAATCTAATTCTGAACACGATACATTTACCACACAGACATGGCCAAAGATTAGGTACCTTAGGTAAAGGATGCCATAAAGCACTGTTAAAGTATCTTAGGGAATTATGTTAAAATTACAAATGAGAAAGCAATATAAGAAAACTCCTTGTTTTGCTCTGAAAATTTATGGATAAAGACACTAGTTCCAATTTCAAAATGCTCTAAAATCAGAGCTACCAGAGGAGCCCCTGTTAGTCTCCACTCCGCTATCTGCCCCGCCTTGCCCTGATACGGAGGCATATGACCCTACCATGCCCTGCCACTGGTAGCTTAACCACAATATGGATGGACCTCCACTATCCTTTTGTGTACCTAATTCAGAATATGAAAGTTAATTCATCTCTTAAGATCTGTTTTAAAAAAAACAAACAAACCTCCTGGGGCTATATCCACAAAAGGATTCAGATGCCCCTATCCCAGCTATATGCCACAGTAGGTACTCAAGTCAAGAATTTAGATCCTCAGCCTCCACCCTAATCAGCAGCTTCCTAAGCACCTATATATATATATATATATATATATTTTTTTTTACCAGTAACATGCTCTATGTTCCTAAAAGTCTGATTCTGGGCATGTGCAAAACTGATTTCAAAGTCCCAGAGGGATCCACAAACTAGGTGTTTCTCCACCTATACCAAATGCAGAGCCTGAGGTGACAGACATGCTCAGAATACTCCCATTGGGTCAGCTTCTGTAACAAAACACAGTTGGTGAATCCCTTGAATCGAATAGCTCAGTGGCTAGATAACTGAGAAGGATACAGGGGACCAAATCCAATTCCCTTAGCTTGTCTCTACGTGCATCTTAGTGTAAGATCCTTGAGCAGAACTATGGGTTAGATCCAATGAAGGACTTGAACAGTTAAAAATTAGACACTTTAACACCAAGTTTTAATGCACCTGACCCACAGAATGAAATCCAGAACTTTGAGTTAGGAAATCAAGACACTGTACTACTTACGGGGATAGATAGGCATCTCAGACTAGCAATCCGAAAAACCCACACTCTGAGCAGGGAAATACCTAGAGCAGGGTTGCCAAGCTTACCCTGGGCTGCATCTGAATCTTGGGGCTCCTCCCAGATATGTGGGAGCAGCAGGTCTGGGGGTAGTGGCAGGGATTTGGGGGTCAGTGATATGGAAGCCAAGTGGCAGCAGTGAGGATATGGTGGCTGCAAGGTGCCCTCACATGCCCCACTGTGGCCAATGATGATGTCCACTGGTGACAAGGGTCTCAAATTCTCCAGGAGGTACCAGTACCTAGCCCCATCCCAACTTCCAGAAGCCCTCCAGCAGCTCAGTGGGCCAGACACAATGGCTCTGCAAGCTGAATTCACCCCACAGGCCATATGTTTGACACTCCTGGCCTACAGCTACCTAATAGGTGACACTAATCACAGAGGGCATTTGTACACATGCATGTGCTGCAGCAGCATGCTGCAGCAGCAGGCACTTTGAAAAGCAGTTGGCACTGCAGCACATACAGTTGTGTAAGTGACTAAATGCACTGAAAAAATGGCAGCAGCACACTTCTGAACTAAAACGCAACAGAGGTGCTTTAGTTCAAAAGCGTACTGCCGCCATTTTCTGCGTGCTGATGCACATTTCACTGCTTATACAATTGCACACAGCACAGCGCAGTTTGCATCAGCTCACATGCGGAGCAGACTCAATTAATCTGCCATTCTGCCACACAACTCTGCCTGGTTCTGCTCCACCCAGGCAGATGCTAATTACTTCCCTGATGCAGCAGTCGCACAATGCTGCAGCCTGCATCTACGCTGCTGCCTTGAGTGGACAGCAGTGAGCTGGGAGCTAAATCAATATAAATATAATTACCCGTGACAGAACACCCCTTTGGGTGTCTGTCAATTTAAGGGCTGAAGCAGGGAGCTGCTAGGTGGCTGATGAGAGCGGCCATTTTTGGAGAGCTCTGTTGTAAGAGCAGAGCAGTTTGTGTTCACCTGCTGGGTGAGTAACATTACAGTGGAGCTCCCATTCCAGGAACATCTTGGAGGTAAGGGTAAGGCTATGGGGAAGGAGGCCTCACTGGTCCTGGGCATGACCTAAAACTGCACCCTGCCAGGATAGGGAGGCCTGATGGGCCTGCCTGTGGCAGGGCAGGGTCACCCAAATTCCAGGACTGAGAACCTACCTGGTGCAAGGCAGGTCAAGGCTGCCCCCACCAGATATGAGGGAGTTAGCTTAGGAGAAGCACCTGAGTCCCATGGGGTGTTGGACCCTGGAGGTGGGCCAGGCACACTCAAAGAGAAGTACCTGAGCCCAAGGGGGTATAAGACCCCAGTCCCTGAAAGTGGCAGGGTGGAGTTGTGGGGCCACTTAAGCTCAGGGAAGAGCAGCCGAGTCCCAAGGAGGTGGAAGACCCCAGGCCCCAGTGGTCCAGTGAAGGGCCAGGGGTGAAGTAGATCCATAGCTGAGCAATCGCTCAGTCCTGTTCAGGTGAGGGTCATAGGAGAGGCCCAAAAGATTGTCCCAGGGTTGACCATGTGGTGGAGAGTAAAGCTTGAGGATCTTGGAAGTAGAGTGGTGTGAATGTATCCTGGATAGGTGGTATGCAAGAGACCAGGTGAGAGCCGGTAGAGTATATGAGAGTATGCGAGAGGGGGATGGTGTGTGTGTGTGTGTGGCCTGAGAAGGCAGCATGGGAGACAAACAACTGTGTCCAGCTGGACCCGGCTTTGAACTGGAGATGTAAAACAGTGCAAGACATCAGCGAGGCATGGGGCATGTGTGGAGATGGCTGGAGCACGGACCTATCACCCACGGTCATTTGGGTGCACGAAGGGCAGCTTCCCACCTATTTAACATCACAATCATTTATCTACAAGGCATGGTAGGTGAACAAGGTGGGAGGCTTGTCCAGAGACAAGGGCAGACCCATACTAGTACTGGGCCTGGAAGGTGCTCTTGTCACATTACCTTTTACATCCGTACCTTGTATGTGATTCTAAGACTAGGAGCTTTTCCCCTGATATTAAATTAGGGAAAGACCTTGTCAGAGAATTGATTTAAATGGGGTATATGAAAGGTGGGCAGTATCAACACCACAGTGCCTTAAAAGAAGGTGACTGTAAGTGCATTCTATGATGGTCCTGTAAGAGTGTGTTAGGTATGATCTGAGATCAGATCTACTGGAGCAGATGCCTCGGGGGACCTAAGCAGGAGGGTTTAGTTCCTGGATCCCAAAAGGGCTTAGGCAGAAGGTAAGCACTTACCTGCTTACTTCTGGGTAGGAACAAAAGCAGAACTTAAGGTTACTAGGAATATTTTAAGTCAAGCAAAGGACACATCTAATGAGTTTAGATGCATCCCAAGGTGATATGGCAGCTGAGCAAGAATTTTTTATGTTTGTAGTTTTGGACTTTGGTACGTAATATTCACTCAAGTCTTGCTATAAGTGTCTACACTGCTCAAATATGCACCATGCAGCATCAAACTGAGACCACGCTTTCCTACTCCATATGCACTACTTCCTGAACCAGAGACAGTGCAGCCAGCTGCTTTAGTGTGGCACTGAATGCGTGCCAATAAGCTCTGCTGAGAAACAGTGAGAGCAAGTATGTGCACACTGAGGTGGCTACAGTTCAGGAGGTTGAAGGTGTAGGGCAAGACATGACCTCATACAGCAATGCCTGGTGCTGTAACTGGGAATTACAAATATAAGTTCTTTATTGGATAGAGTTCCATGTTTGTTTCATACAGTGGCCTGGCTTGACTCTGTGCTCTAGTTAACTTTTAATATCTTACACAAATTGAGTTTTTAAAAGTAGTTTAAAGTCTCTCAAATGCCTAACAATAATATTAAACATTCCAATTACATTCAGTTTGCATGCTAAAAGATGTATATACCTAATATATTTATATGTGTATGCTTACCCCTCCTTCATATCATTGATAGGAAGTGGAACTCTGCCTCCTCTGTCTAGAGCTGAGGTGATGTTTATGGCATTCAAACGCTCTGGTTGCCATACGTTTTTCACTGCTCCAAGAAAATCTCCAAGTACCTCACTTGCTAACATTTCTTCTACATTCATGTTCTTTATGAAGAATTCCGCTTGATAAGGTAAAGGAAAATCTAGTTGTGAAGGAAAAGTTAGGTGTTCATTGAAGGTTCTCTTACAAAAGAACTAAAAATAAAATTTGAATAATTATACAGCACGGCCTTATTGAGGAGACGCCTGTTCAAAATACCTTACTTAATATACCCCAAATCTGACTTGGGTATTCTTATTTCATTCTCAATTTCCTACCACCCCCACCCCCCGGTTTTTTGGGGTTTTTTTTTTAATATCACCAGCTATTGTTTAAAGCAGAAGCACTCAAGATTGTCTTGGCAATGGTGCCTTTGACAGTTTGCATTGCTGACTTCAATGGAAAAATGGCAATTTTCATTAGGTAAGGATCTGCCAACTGAAGGCTAACATGGATCTTTATTACATGGAGAAAATTATATTTACCCTGACTGAAAAGAAAAAAATATGGCTTACACTATGCTCCAACCTGCAGTACTCTGTACCTTAAACCTGAATCACTTATAGGATGATGTAAACTCAGTAAGTCTCAACTCCAGGTTGGAACTGAAGGTAGTGGCAGGCAACATTTTAAGTTTCACTTTATCTGTCTTCTGTCTGAAAAATCATTTGCTTTACTGTGCATATCCAAAATTCATAAAATGTCACAATCTACAGCCAGGGTAGTCTTCTAGATTTTAAGACAAATCATTAGTATTGCTCTGAAGTTGACCCTTACTGATTTCAGATATGAACTATGACATATTTATTTGTTTAATGCAATACAGTTGGCAAGCTAGTCAATTGCCCAGTCTAACATTGCCAATTGACTGCATATATTTATTTTGACTGGTCAAAGATTATAGTAATGTTACCAAAAATACATTTTTTTGTCATTTTCTTGACAGAACTATTAATTTTTTTACACCTTTTTAATGAACAATCTGTGCTTTTTCTGTGCAGTATTTGGATCTATTGGCAATTTTTTACAATTTTTGACCAATATTTGACCAATCAATTGATCAAATTTTATTTGACTAGTCAGTTACCCAACCCTGTAATGTAAAATATCTAATTTTTACATTTCATCTAGGGGTGCACCAATTGAGATTTTTGGGGCCAATACAGACACCAATTTTTAATGAGCCATATTGGCTTGATACCGCTCTGAATGCCAATATGTGGCCTGGCAGCTTGGAAAGCAGCGTCTGATAAATCTGAGGGGGGAAGGGAAGGGGCATATGGAGTCCCCGTGGTAAGGGAGGGAGTGGGGCAGGGGCACAAGATCCGGAGTCAAATGCCCCCATGGCCTCCCGGGCTGCATGTAGTGGCAGGAGCCACCATCCCGTCCCTGTACTCCCCAAGCTGCTGGTAGCTCCATCCTGCATCCCACCCTGGCTGTGCAGCACCTGCCACTGCCACTGCCTCTACCCTAGCCCCACTCCTTCCCTCAGCGCAGGGGCTTCAGTCTGTCCCTTCTCCCAACAGACTTACCAGCCAGACGCTGCTCTCCACACTGCCAGGCTGTGCTTCTGGCCTATGTTGTGGCTATGCGCATGCATGCGGCATTTATTGGCGACATTATCAGCCACATCAGCCAAAAAAAGCTGATTGCTGATAATGTCAATTTTCCTTATATCAGTGCCTATACAATATGGGACCGATGTATTGGTGTGCCTCTAATCTCAACAAAACTGACAAAGAGTATCCAGTCTCCTGCATCCCTACATTTTGGGGTATGCTTACATAGCAATTAAATTGTGATTGAAACACAAGTAGGGTATGCTTGCACTAGCTTTTAACTAACTGGTAAGGGTATTGAAAAAGACTTTAGCAAGATATACCCAATGCATTCATATAAAATAATGCGGAAAAGCAGCTATCAGAACATGCAGTTGTAAGAAGAATTTTTAGTTGCAGGCAGTTTAAGACCATGTGAAAAGGAAAAGCAACCAGCAGAAGGCTGTAAGAAAATGCCCCCACTTTATCTTCAAACATTATACTAGCTGCTTTTTCCTATGCACAAAGTCTTTTGGGTGTGTTTATTTTATATATCCAGTGAATACCAAATCAATGCAAATTCTTCCTTTATCACTTACACTCCTCTCTCAGCAGTCTGCACCACCAGTAATCCCTGCTAAATGTGGCCCATCCAACCAGGTACTTATCTGCACTGGTGTGGGTTTCTTGAAAGTCCATTGACTTCAGAGATATTCAAGATTTACACCAGCATGAATAGGATTAAAATTTAGCATATTTTATTTATTTGGAGAATCTTATTCCATGAAAACTGGTCTCAAACACAGAAAGACAAATAAAAAGTATAACTGCCTGCTTTGCAAAGCAACCTGTATTTTGAAGGTTACAACTTGTCTAAGCATTTGCTTTTAATATAATTAAATTCATATTTCCTAAAGATGCTAAAAACAGTGTATTGATTGTCCTTGATACCATTTCAAAATCCTAATATCATTACTGTGAGGACAACACTGGGCAATTCAGTTTACTTCAGTGGAGCAGAACACCTTATTATGATATTGGTGAATGTGACCCAATGTCACGGACTTAAGAAAACACTTATCAATCTATACTTTAAAGATTAATCCTGAATTTACCCCAAATACGCAAAATAATGCTAACATCCCCATCTTTGACTGTTCTGTTCTTTAACTTTAAAGGCTAGAGGTGCTTCTCAAATATCATTACTATATACCTACCATTACCATTGATGTGCAAAACAAATAATTTGCAGGAGGGCTAAACCAGTTCTATGTAGTCTAGATGCTGAAAACAAATACAGGCAGTCCTCAGACTTATGACACAACTGGTTCTTGAAAACTGCATCTTAAGTCAAAACGTCGTAAGTTGGAACCAATTTTTCCCTAGGAACGGTGTTATAAATGGGGGATTGGTTCCTTTACAGCTGTTGATACGGCTGCATTGAGCTGGTGAGTCCATTGTGGTAGAAAGTAAGGGGCAAGGGAAGGGGTGGCGGGGGGGCAGATCAAGTTCCCCACAGTGAGGGAGGGACTGGGGCAAGAGCTGCCCACCCAGGACCAGGCAGGTGCAGGACTGAGCTGCAGCTTGTCGGGGAGGAGTGGGGAGGGAAGGGGTGATAGCTCCTGCCACTGTGCACTGCTTGTCTGGTGGCTCATCCAGCAGTTCCCACCACTGCTCCTGCCACTTGTCCAGGAGGGCATGGCGGGTGGGGGGGGGGCCTGGATAAGAAGGAGCAGGGCCAGGGCTGCACCGGGCTGCACTCCAGGCTGGTAGTGGCAGCACTGACAGCAGGGCCTATGCCCTCCCACTGATCACCCCAGCAGGGCAGGCACAGGACGGAGCCATTGCGCTGCCTCCGGACAAGCAGCATGCAGCAGCGGGAGCTGCCAGACGAGCAGTGCACAGCAGCAAGAGCCACTCCCCCACCCCCGATGAGCTGCAGCTCAGTCCAGCACCTGCCCAGTCCTGGCTGGGCAACACTTGACCCAGACCCAGTCCCTCCCTCACCGCAGAGGCCTTGGTCCAAACCCCTTGCCTCCCCCCTCCCCTTCCACCACAATGGACTTACCAGCTCAACGCACCTGTATCGACTGTCATAAAGTAAAAACCCATGTTGGAACATCAAAACAGGGTGTCAATTATAAACATTGTAAGTGACATTTGTTGGAACTCAAAGTCATTGAGGACTGCCTGTACAATTTGGTGTTAATTTAATCAAAAGGAAAAAATGTACTTCTTTTATAACTATTTTTATGAACAAGTGGTAAGATACCCTGGCAAGAGATAGTTTAACAATAAATAAATAGGAGAAAGAAAAAGGGAAAAGAATTAGCATATATTCTAATAGCCTAAAGCAGTATAAGCAATTTTCAGTACATACCTTCTGCTGACATTATGTTAATGATTAAATTATGTCTTGCAGTCTCAAAGGTGCGCCTATTGTAAGCAGTAATCTAAAATGAAAGAGAAATAATAGAAGAACTATGGTATAAATATAAGAACTGGTATAAATATAAAAACCAAATTATGACTTCAAGGTAGAACATCAAAAGAGGATGGAGCTAGACTGTTCTCAGTGGTGGCAGAAGACAGAACAAGGAGCAACAGTCTCAAGTTTCAGCAAGGAAATTTTAGGTTAGATATTAAGAAGAATTTTCTCAGTAAGAATATTAAAACACTGGAGAAAGTTAAGCAGAGACATTGTGGAATCCCCATTGGAGGTTTTTAAGACCTGGTTAGACAAAACCTTGGCTGGGATGATCTAGTTGGGAATGGTCCTGCTTTGAGGAGGTAGTTAAACTAGATGACCTCTCGAGGTCCCTTCCAACCCTAATTTTCTGTGATTCTATGATCTTTCCTTGTTTTAAATATGTTCCCTTACATAATCACTGGAACGAGCTTATTTTGACTACAAGAAAAATAATCTATTTGGATTACCCGAATAAGACTATGGGTTTTGATAGAGTACTGAAACTTATTGAAACTTTTTCACTCATCTACCTAGTTATCTAAACTCTGCTCATCTGTGCAATATCTAAGAATGTAACGTATTTACATCCAAATGAGTAGGGGTGCACTGATAGAGATTTTGGGGGCTTATACCAATCCGATTTAGGATATAGCTCCATCCAGCTGGTGAGTCTGTTGTGGTGGACGAGGAGGGAAGGGGTGTGGTTGGGCAGGTCAAGGGTCCCTGTGGTGAGGGAGAGAGTGGGGCTGGGGTAGGTGCTGCCCAGCTGGGGCAGGGCACGGCACGGCACAGGACGGAACTGCAGCTCGTTGGGGGGGGTGGTTCCTGCTGCTGCATGCACCCTGAGATGGGTGCCACTTGCTGGCAGCTTCCCACATGCTAGCAGTCATGCAACTGAGATCTGACAAATTTTATCCTGAAACCCAAAATCATGCGTCCTTCCATGCACTTCTGGCATGACAGGACACAATTTTTGGATCCAGGGTAGAATTTGTCAGATCACAATCACACAACTAAATCAATATCTACTGGGGCCCTAAATGACATGCTTTCCAAGACAGGGCAATATTTTAAATAGTTTCTTTAAAAAATCCATTATTCTAATCCTGCAGATTTCTGCACATGCTTCATTCTATGTGTGAGGGGGCCAGGACCTTGAGGGGCCTGGCCCGAGCGGGGAATCCCGGAGTTCCGCCCCGGTTTCCGGGTCCGGACCCAGAAGCCCAGCTGGGAACTTAAGGTTTCCCGGAACTGGAACCACGCCGACGCGGGACCGGTGTGGGGAGATAAAAAAGAACCGCCTACCCCGAGCAGAGGAGGACGGAGGCCCTGGCGGGAGCCTGCCCCGGGAGCGGCGGAGCCGGGAGCTGCGAGGACTGGAGCCGTGGAGCCGGGAGCTGCGAGGCCGGGAGCTGCGGAGCCGGGAGCGGCGAGACCGGGAGCTGCGGAGCCTGGAGCGGCGGAGACAGGTACAGCTGCGCCGCGTGCCACGCGGCGGGAGCCGGCAGCGGCGAGGCCAGGAGCCGGGGAGCCGGCGGCGGCGAAGCCAGGAGCCGGAGGTCCAGAGGCAGCTGGGCCGGGTGCGGTAAAGCCGGGAGCCGGGCGGCAAGGACCGGCGGCAGTGAGGCCGGCCGCCGCGAAGCCAGGAGCGGCGCAGCACCAGCCTGCAAGGCCGGAGGCGGCGGAGCCAGGGGGC
>NW_017728886.1:43790834-43806633 GCF_001723895.1 Crocodylus porosus
GAACCCCCATATTTCCATCAAGTCGTGGCAGGCGAGAGCGGCGAAGCGGGACGGTCCAACGCGTATCCCCTCCTCTCCAGGGGACATCCGGGGATCGGGGTCCCACGGTAAGTGACGCACCCCATCCCCTTACACTATGCATTTGATTAGTCGCACTGAAATCAAAGGATTAATCACATACATAAAATTAAACATGTGCACAACTATTGGCAGGACCATAATTGAGATTAGTATTTAGATATTTTGTCTTTAGAAAAGAGCAGGTTATTAAACCTATATCAAAAGCAAACCTAGAGAAATAATTAATCAAAGTTCTAACACATAGGTACTGCTTCCCAAGCAAAATTTCTGAAGTGGGCAAGTTAATTTTAGCAGATATTTTCCTTAACACTGAAAGCTGCAGAACTGCCACTTTTGCTCTCCAGTTTATGGCACAGGAATAAATGTATGATGTTCATTGTAAGAATACCAGTACTTTTAAAATTTTACTAAGTTAATTGTAAAAGTTACATTAATATTGGGGATTTTGATTAAAAGGTACTTGTCAGCATGATTTACTATGAGATTAGAATAGCAAATATTTTGTTAATGAGAATAAGAACATAAGAATATTAAGAACTGACATTTACTGGGTCAGGCCACAGGTCCATGTAGCCTAGCACCTTGTCTCAACAGCAGCAGAGAATGGATGTTCAGGGAAAGGGTGAAAAGGTTACGTCCAGAATTTTCCAGCCCTTACTCCTCTGCCATTGCAACTTCCAACATTCAGAGGTTTAGGATATTCTGCTTCAGAGGCACATCCCTGTTTATTATGTTCATCGCCTACTGATGGACTTTTCCTCCAAGCACCAGTTAGTTCAGTTCCCTTTTGAACTAGCTTAATCTATCTGGGTCAAATATCATCTAAAAAACTAAAATATATCATTCCATGACATCACTGTCATCAAGCAAGAAAAAGCTGGTTTAACAACCAAATTTGCTTTGTACTGAAAAAAATATCTATTTCTAGGGAAAAGGACTGTAAAATTCAGATGTTTCACCAAAATATTTTTTAATTTATGTTGAACTATATTTTATGTAAACTCAATACCAACACAAGATTTAAAAATTATTTCTAGTTTACTGAAACAAACTGCAAATACCTACAAACGTATTAGAAGGAAAAAAGGACAAAAGGCCAGAAGCTTTTTTTCCCTCTTAGTTATGTAAAAGCTAAGTCAGGTCTCTTTATTCTTAGATGTTACCAACATTTTCGTATAGCACTATAATGGTTTCTAAGGAGAGAAAATCTCACTGTCACAATTTCCATCAAGATTTTTCTTCTTTTTATTTCAACTTCTTTTATGTTTTCAAAAGTTAAATTCACTTGTTTTAATATAGCACATAAATAACACAATTCCAATGAGGGTTTGTATTGGTACAATTATGTGTAAGTTTACTAAAAGCTGAACTCACATCTAGAATTCTCAATATAGCTCTGAATCTTAAATGTTTAGATGAACTACATCCATCTGATACTTTTTTTTAAAGGAGTTACCTCAATGATGGTTGGTTTGCCCACGTTTTCTATAGTTGGTGATCCATACAGCACTCCATCACTGTATGGTGTCCTCTGAATGTAGCGTAGCCATCCAGGTCTGTCAGGGTAACCCATTAAGTTGGTATTAAATGTTATAGGATCATTACTTACTTCACCTGGGTAAGACATAAATATTAGAATATTTTATAAATGCACTTACATATAACTCATTTGATAGTTTCCATTTCCACTTTTAAAATGTTGTCGTTGTATAAACAACATATAGAATGTTTTGGGATACACTGCTGCATTTCCATGGGGAAAAAGGACAGTTATTAATTTGCAATTTCCTTTCATTGGAATAGTTTCATTTGACAGATCCATACTCCAGAGTCTATGCTTAGCATGTATAAGTGGCACAAATTCCGCATTTGAAGTTTACAGCCAACAGTAGGGTGGAATTCTCTTTTGCACTCTGGTGGCCCTTAATGCTTTCAATTATCAGTTACTAGGTATTAATTCAAGGAGGTTCAGATTCTTTCCAGAATGAGGCACCTCAACTCTCTACCAACAGAAACAAAAAATCTTCAGCTCAATATTTCCAAGCAAGAAAACCATCTATTTTGAAAAATTCTAGAGAACTTGCCTAGAGATTCTAGAGATTATGGGTATGGAAAAGCTTACCTTTAAGCCACTTTATAAGAGGATGGGTAACTGCTGGTCATGTCTGCATGACCCTGTAGCTATACAAGTTAGCTCAATTGCCCTATCTTTGACCTTGAATGAAACAGTATTAAAGTTGGAGTGATTTTTGATATACTGTACCCCTATGGAAACATAAAGATGTAACACTTGCATTGTAGCAGCTTGTATCAGAATTCGTTGATATACAATTGTTACAGTCTTTATTGGGGGAGGGTCTTGCCTTGATACTTCTGGGCATGTCAAGACATAGAAGTCCTCAAGACAGACAACTGGATTTGCTTTAGAGCACTCATTTACTTTTGAGCTGAAGAATAACCCTTGCAACACACAACAGATGCAAGTTCCCCTTCACTTCCCTATATGAGAGGGTGAGGGTTTCTGCAGACATTTGAGAAAATAAATTATGACTCATACTAAGAAAGACCAGGCAGCAAAGACTCCCAAAGCCAGAACCTGCAAATAAGGGAGAAACTGGGCAAAGAAAACCGGATTTCTGCTTCCTTGGGCTCTCAGTGCTAGTACAAGGATGTCAAACTCATCCTACACCTGCAGGGCCACAGGGTTCATCATGGGCCAGATTCAGCTGCAGGGCTGAGGCTCACCTCTGGGGTGACCTTCACAGGCTCACCTCCAGGTTGAGCAGTGGTTGCATGGAATGAGTGGGGTCAGCAGTAGTGGCAGTGGTGACTCATTGTTCCACCACCGACATGCATCCTCAACAGGGCTTTAACCAAGAAGTTGGCAGTAGGCTCATCCACATTCGACCAGCCCCCAAACTCACAGTCCCTCCAGGAGCACTGCAGACTACATGAAGCAGCCCTGTAGGCCAGATCCACCTGGTGGGCCATATCATTGACACACACGCTTTAGTGGATGGCTGATTTTCAATTTAGTTGAAGAGCTAGACACAAACCATGCATAAAAATCACTACGTGTATGGGAAAATAGCAAAAAAAGTCATACTGCCTTTACCACAGTCTAAGCAGTCTCACTACCACTGCCCTAGGAATAATCTTACTAGGGTGAAGAAGTTGCTAGGATGCATGGTAAACAATCTACTATTGTGATTTGAGATCCAAGGTCAATTTTAGATTAGCTCATTTCAAAATCCTTCCCCAAGAAATAACCTACAATGCCAAGGATTTGGCAGAATTCTGTCACAGAACAGGTTTAAACAAAGGCCGTGTAAATATTGCAAAGATTAGGCCTTCTGGCTAACATAGCATTCAAGAAGTCCATGATATACCTACAGCTGTGGCCTTCTGACCCTAGAATCTATGACTCTTTGATTTGATTTGAACTAAGTTATAGTCTGGGCTAGCAGTGTACTAGAAACTATATGCAATTAGGAAAGTACTTCTAAATCCTTTCCTTCTGCATTATAAAGCTGTTAGCTCAAGCCAGGCAAACTGGGCCAGAGCTGGACAGATTTCACCCTACTACTGGCTAGCAGCCAAATCCCACATCATCTCCAGCCATACATGGAGCATAGACCCAAGAATAAGAGAATGTCTGAACACCCAGCTTTATATAAGATGAAATAAGAACAGAATAAATCACTTCTGCTCTTCAATATTTTAAATATGACAATGAAAGAAACTTATTTTTCTCCAAAGTGACTTCAAGGGTATTATTTCTGAGAATCAATTTAAAAAGTTATCCATTAATTTTATTCATATTTCTTTCAATAAAACTATATAATTGTTTATGAATAAAGTAGGGCAAAATGTCCTTTATCTTTATATGATTTTTTAAAATTGCAACACAAAAATCAGAAATCTTCATATGTTTTTGAGAGCAACTTAAACTTCTATTTTCTATCAGGGTAATCATAGTCTTTGTTTCAACTTCAAGGGTATAAATCAAAATACCATGCTTCTGACAATACAGCCTTTTCTTTGGTAAAAGGTTGCTTTATAATTTCTTTTAAGTTTCTGAATGTAGGAAAGAAAAGAAATTAATTCAAGGGAATATAAATGATTTTATATTTTATTTGTCCAAAATTACTTCATGGTCATTCTTGGCCTTGGACAGATGTGCATTTGTAGTGCTACAAAGGGAGTTCACACATTCAGAATTCTTGGCTGGAGCACTACAAGATCACTGCAAGGCATGCTGTCCAGCAGGAGCTAAATAGAGACATTTGGGGGCAGTAGGGAAGGTTAAATTGGTTCAAAATGGCTGCCTGATATCAGGTAAATCAGGACGGGGAGGGCTGTTGGGGGGTTTGGGGGTCCAGCAGGCTGGAGGGGATTACTGGGTGATAAGGTCCATGAGAGGTGGACAATCCATGAGAGGTGGGGGACAGACAACCTGCAGGTGAAGCAGGAGGGGCAAGCGCATCCCACAAGGGATGGGGGGCAGGCATGACCAATGGGGGGGGGGCAGCACAACCAGCTGGTGGGGAAAGCACAGGAACAAGCCACAGGGTTTTGCTGGGAACTGGGAATGTCTGGAGGGATTGGGGGGGGGGGGGAATCTGGGGCTAGCTACCTTTAGCTCCCTGCCCTCCTGTGAACCTCTAGTGATCCCCATCCCTCTTACCCCTCCCCACACTGCTGCCAGAGCCAAGTAAGTAACACTGCTAAAAGCAGCTGTACCTGGAGCAGCTTGTGGGATGAGGGTTGAGAGGGCTGCCTGGTCCAGGGGGTAGGGGTGCAAGAAATAGGCCAGTTTGTAGGGGGGTGTGAAAAGAGGAGCCCCAAAGCTAGGGCCAGTGCCTCAGCAGGGAAAGTATACAGAAGTTCCATGCACTACATTGAATAAGTTTGATACTGCAGTAAAAGCTGTGTTAACCAGCATTTTACTAACTGGAATACTCTATTAACCGGAATCTCCGGCATGCACATCAAGTATTTCTTGAGCAGGACTGGGTGGGGGGCAAAGGCAGCAGCTCCCCTCTGCAGTCTGCATAGATGCTGCCTGGCTGGCAGGACATGGGGTAGGTGGGGGAGAAGAGGAGGAGCTTGCATGCCACCACCATCCTGCGCTACCGCCACGTGCAAGTCCAGAAAACTGGAATCCCCCTTACCCTACTCATGCCAGATAACTAAGCTTTTACTGTACATAGATCCAAGTTTATCTTAAACTGTGTTCTGCAATTTTTAGACCAGTTTGTGTGCATGGAACTTGTGTACAATTACAGGTTTAGACTGACTGCTGGTTACTGATACTGGGTCTATAATTGTAAGGTCAGCACCAGGACAAGCTAAGTTTAAACCAGGCAGCCATTCTGAACCCGATTTAACCTCCCCAAATGTCTGTATTTAGCCTGGGAGTAAGGCGATTACTTCTCTGCTTCCCCCATGGGAGAGGAGCCTGTCAGTGAACCTGATCACTGATAGCCTGCCCAGCTCAACGTGGTGGAAGCAACAAGCTCTACTGCTACCGCAAGCAGAGCTGCAGAGCCCCACCTTGGCCAGGGTGCATCTCTTGTTTTGCTCAATGGAGTGAATCAGTTGTGCCAGGGCACATCCCAGCACAACTGATCTGCTTTGTCTGGCCACTCCTATTTCTAACCTATATTACATGACTACAGAGAAATTCCTGAAAATTCAAACAGATATAACATCTGTCCAAGGCCTCTGACTATTAAGGTGTGTTTAATATGAAAGATAAATAATGTTCAAATGGTGACATTTTTACAGAACTACCATAACATGGGATCTTTTTACCAGCTATTACACTAAATCAGATAGCAAAGAAAAGGGTCACACCCAAATAACTTCACTAAGTTTTCAACATAAACAGCAGTATGCACCTCTTTTCACACAATGCTAGTAAGTCTTAAGATTGAAAAAAAATCTTCAAATTATCTGCTTACTTTATCTGAACAGACTCAATAGCCATTAAAAATGTTGTTTTATATATATTAAGTACAGTATTATAAAGCATTCAAAATACATTTGAAATCTTGAACTTAAAAATAAAAATATTTTTCTATAATAAGCATCCCATACCAGGCTTTGGATAAGGAGGAAACTCCCCCTTAAAGTACTCTCTCTCCAAAACATGAACAAAAAGAACTCCAGCCGAAGGATATACATTCCGATCTGAGTGCACCTTAGAGAGAATCGTGTACACTGAAAAGCAGAAGGAAAGATAAGAGACAGAAAAAGCAAAAAGTGAGACATGCTCTAGATAATACAGCATGCATTTCAATGGAATTGTTCATTTCTGCGAAAAAGGAAGCAACATTTATTAGATACCTGTTAATAAGATTTTTAAAAAGGATATGCAGGGTTTAAGAACAGAATGCAGAACAGTTTCACTCTCTACCCCTCATAGATCCTACAACTCTTGTCCACAATTCCAGTGAACAAAATCAGACCATTTAAAAGTATATCAACTGTGCACTGATATTTATTGTAATAACAAAGCCAATGAGTCATTTTGATAACTTGTTTATTTACAGAAATACAGAGGAGTTTTTCAAATATATTAGGAACAAGGGAATATTAACAATGGTATCTATCCATTCATAAAAGGAAATTGTAGACTTGACTTATCAATAATAAGCAAAAATCACCAAAGTTCTAATTTATATTTCTGTTCTATATATATTTTTTTAAAAGCCACATGATGTAGTTATATAGGATGATGATGAAATATTTCTCAAGCATAACCGAGTGTATTAAATGATACACTGATAAAGGCAGAGCTTTTTTAAATCAGCAGGTCTAGATAACCTGCATTTGAGTTTAAAAAATTTGGCTCTAAATTATTAACGTGGATTTTCAATAACACTGGAGAAGTTCCAGAGAATGGAAAGAAAGCTCATGTTCTGCCAAAAATTTAAACAGGAAACAGGAACAACCTGGGTAATTATAGGCCTGTCAGCCTGACTTTGACCCTTGGAAAACAATGGATTAACTGCATCAGGATTCAATTAATACAGAATTAATTCAGTGTAATATAATTCATAACAATCGCTGTAAGTTTAAGGAAAATACCTTTCATCAAACAATTTCGATATTTTTTATGTAATATTTGATGTTTGGTTGAGAAAGGTAATAGAGTTTATTTCTTTTACTTTCCTTTAAGGCATTTGATGTGGTTCTACAAAATATTTTGATTAAGAAACTAAACTGCTACAAATTAATATGGAACATATTAAATGAAGTAGAATTTGGCTAACTAGCTGGTTCAAAATGTCACTAAATGGAAAATCATGGTTGAATGGAGATGTTTTTCTAACTGGATTCTGCAGAAATCAGTTCTTGACTCTAAATTATTTAATATTTTTAGCAGTGCCCTGGAAGAATAAAAATACTTACTGATAAAATTTGTAAATGACAGAAAGATTGAGGAATTGATGACAATGAAAAGTACAGGTCACTGATGCAGAGTGATCTGGATTGTTTGGTAGGCTGTCCCCAAGCTAATTATATTAATTTCTGTTCCAAATGTGAGATCTTTGATACAGGAATAAAGACTGTAGATAGCATTTACAGATTGGAAAATCTCTGTCCTCAAAAGCACAGACTCTGAAAATAAATTTGGGAGTCATGATAGGTAGTAGCAGTAGATGAATATGGCCTTGGAGTATGATGCTGTGGCCAGAAGAATTAATAAACCCTTGTTTATGGATGCCTAAACAAGAGCCGTTTCAAATTTGCTGCTTCTAGTTGACTACCCTCTTTCATTTAACAGTAACATTCTCAGCAAAAGCCAACACCACCTCAGCCTCTCTTCCTCAGAGAGAAAAACTATGTGGTCCTTAAGATCCGACAGCAAAATTAGACAGATTCTTCAGCAGAATTTCTGTGAAAGAATACTTCCGCAACAAGAGCTGAACCACCTCCGACCACCTTCTTACCCCAGATAAGACTGGGGTGTTCAACTTTGACCCTGTGGGCCACGTGTGTGGTACTGGGTTGATCTGCAAGCCTGATCCAGCATGCATGGGACCAGAGTCCAATTTGAAGCATGCCAGATTAGGCCCCAGTCTGCAACACTGTATCGCAGCCATGGCCCAGCGCTGGCCCTAGTCCCAACCCCATGTCAGACTGGGCTTGCTGCCTTAGCCTCGCCCCGATCATGCTTGATTAGTCCCCAGTCCTGGCCCTTGCCCTTGCCCTGTGCTCGCTCTAGCCCTGGATGCATTGGATTGGGCCCAAACCCTGGCCTTGGTTCCAGACCTGGCCCCATGTGCACCAGATCAGGCCCTTGCCCCGCATGTACTGGATCAAGCCCTGGCTGCAGCACTGTGATAGCCAAAACAGGTCCCCTTTTTGGCCCTGGCCCCAGCCTTAGCCCCATGTGCACTGGATTGGGCTTCAGCCCTTGCCCTGACTCCAGCCCCTTGCACAATGGATTAGGTCATGCCCACATGCATGGCAGAGTCAGGCCTGACTCTAGCTCTAGCCCTGGCCCTGACCCCAGTCCCACCCACACTGGATTGGCCCCTGGCTGAAGCCCCATGCATGCTGGATCACACCTGGTCCCAGCCCCAGCCTGTGGCCCACAGTTCCCAATATGGCAGTGAGGAAGCGGTGGCAACATTAATTACTACCACCCTATATTTTCTTCCCTCCCCCCCACCTTTGGGGAGCCCTACAGGCCAGATCACACAGCTCCTTGGGCTGGATATGGCCCATAGGTTTGGGGTTGAGCACCCCTAAATAAGGCAAATAACAACAAAAAAATAAGACTGGACACTTCCAGCAAACAGAAGTGCACAATGGACTACTACATAAACTGTTTTAGAAAGAAAGCTGAATGTCAAGAATGTCTAATAGTGACATTCTTGACAAAAGCCAAAACCACCACCCTCAGAGAGAAAAAGCTACGAGGTCCTTGAAGTCCAGAAACAAAATAGTAATCAAACCAGCAGGCAAAGCAGGACCTATAAGCATCCTCAACCATCAAGTCTACTCAATGACGCTAACAGACAACTCTGATACCAATACCTATAAACAACTTGGGGATGATGCCACAACAGTATTTGCTCTGGAACATAAAAATATTATCAAATTCTTCCCACACCAGCTTCAGGAAAATCTACTTCCACTAATCCCCTACTCTCCTACATGTTTTATGCTCCCAAAAATTCACAAACAAGGTGACCCTGGCAGAGCCATCATATCCCACAGTAGTACCATCACTGAAAAGCTATCAGGATTCATACAAACCATCCTGAAACCACTTGTCAGTCAAAGAGCAGGTTTCCTGCAAGACACACCAGACTTCCTCAACAAGATCCAGAATATCACCCATCTTCCCAAGAAGGCCACACTTGCAACCATGGATATCACCAACCTATACATTAACATCCTGCACCATGAAGGCACAGCTGCCTGCCTAAAATACTTATAACAACA
Organism: Crocodylus porosus; assembly: GCF_001723895.1. NCBI lineage: Eukaryota > Metazoa > Chordata > Crocodylia > Crocodylidae > Crocodylus > Crocodylus porosus. The sequence goes on from NW_017728886.1 coordinate 43,800,381, forward strand.
TGGACTACACTCAAATTTGCAACAACATGTTGACAAATCATCTACTTCCTTACCTACAAATTCACTTTCAACAAAGGATACTTCCTCCAAACTATGGGTACAGTTATGTGCACAAAGATGTCCCCAACCAATAGACCACCCTCTTCATGAGCCATCTGGAGGAGGAATTCTTAGAAAACTGCACTAAACCACTACTGCACCTGAGTTACACAGGTGGTATTTTCATCTTCTGAACCAAACACCTAGACTCACTAACTGACTTCCAACACAAATTTAACAAGCGTTAACTTTCAATCCAGTTCTCTCTGGAGTGTTCCTATCTTAACATCAACTTTCTAGATACTATTATCTGCATCTGGGATGGCACCCTACAAACCACTATACAGGTTTCCCTTGCTTTATGCAGGTTCTGTATGTGCAAATTCACTCTTATGTGATGACCCTTTTTATACCAAAAATTCATTGTATGTGAGGTAAATTCACTCTTATGAGATTGGTGTGGTGGAAGCCCACAGCCAGCTCCTTTGTGTGGTGCATTGGGGGAGCGACACGCACCAAAATATAGTCTCCTGTGTGGAATTGTTCTCTTCACTTGTTGTCTGCAACCTGTGTTTTTGTAGTTGCCATCCCCATTATGATAGTGCCCTGTGCTTGTGTGTACTGTCTGCTGTTGCTGAGTACCAAAATTGTCTTATAGAAGTAGTAGAAATGGGTCTGGGGCTCAGTACTGTTGAGATTTTGGAATGTACCCCTATTGGTTACATTGTAAAGTGGGTTCCTTTTATGTGAATTAGAGTTATGTGCCACCTTCCATGAATGCATATACAGCATAAAGTAAGGGAAACCTGTATACAAAAAACGCACAGACCATCATAGACTTGTGTCCCAAACCAACAATCATTCCAAATACACCAAAAAACCCCCAACCCTGTAACCTAATGTCAAGCCTCAGGAACCACTGCATCTGCTCTGAAGAGAATACTCATAATACCCACTTTGCCAGCCTTAAATCTGTCTTTATATAACAAGGACACTTTAACAGAGCAATAGACCATATCTTTCTAACAGCCACCCAAATGCCATACTACTGTGTGGTACCTGCAACAATACAAAAAAAAAACAACCCATCACCGCATGCCCTTGGTGATCACCTACGGTCACCCCACACCTGAAGTGATAAAATGACTCATCAAACAATTATAGCATATATTTGGAAAAACTGAGACCTTGAGAGAAATATTTCCACTCCTCCTCCCCTACTCTTGGCCTTCAAACATCCCCTAACCTTGCACAACTCATCATCAAAAGCAAATTCCACACCGTGATGAGAAAACTTGAGAGAGGTTGTGGCTTTTCTGTAACATTAGATGCAAATCATGTCAATACCTCTCCACCGCTACAACAAACAACAACACTTCTTACAACAGCCCCACCAGATTCCATGGATTCCGCACATCTATGCCAAAATGTTATATAGGTCATCCAGTGTACCAAATGCTCTCATGCAACTATGTGGGTGAAACAAAACTAAAACTACACACGGGAGTTAATGATCACAGGAAAAAAGATTGAAGACAGAAACACATGTAGGAGGAAACTTTTTACAAAACAACCATTCATTTTCTGACTTCTCTATCCTCAGGCTCAAGGGAAATTTACAAAACCCCTTCAAAAGGTCAGCCCAGGAACTAAAATTCCTAAACTGGCTGTACCCTAAAAACCAAGGACTGAACAAAGAAAGACATGGACTTCACAGATCACTATAATATACCTGAATCCTGCTAATCTTTCTTCACACCATGGGTGATAACACTGTTCCCTTATAAAAGGTCTTCCACTAATTAAGGTATCTTTTTTTGTCTGCCAGTTACCCCTCGGAATTTTTTTCTTTTCCAATTTCATAACTCTACGGACTGGTTTTAGGCCTTGCTATGTCAGCTTTCTCCTCAGACTGGAGAATAATGCACTGTACTTAAAAGCTCATCTAAGTCGATCCCAGCTATGCAACTGATCCAATAAAAGATGTCACCCACAAAAATCCTTCTCTCACATATTTCCTGAACCATCACGGTGACAACATCACTCCAACACTACTATCCTCCATTTTACAACTCTGTTTCTTAGCATCATCTGAACTTTGTATTCATTCTTATTATAAATGCATGATCTACAATGTATCATGCTGATTATAATATCCTTTCTGTAGTTTTCTACAGTAAATTTACTATTTGAAGACAAAACTGTTACAAATAAAACATAGCCATCTGGCTGAGGTAGGCACAGTAGAGCTGGCCCACCTTTAGAGATGATCTTTCTCTGGAAGGAAAAGTGATGTTTAGGATAGTGATTCCCAAAGGATGTGCCACGCTCTCCCTGTATGAGGTAAATGCTTCCCTGCCCCATCCTGCACCAGCCCCAGCTACTTCACTGGCACCTATAACTGCTCCTGAGGACTGCTGCTGCCTTCCCCCACCCTTTCCTACCCAGGTACAGACTGTGCCAGCTGCACCCCTGTCCCCCTCCCCTCCCCCCCAACCATGTTCTCAGCAGCACACTCTGCTGCAAGAGGGTGGCTGGGCAGACACATAAACGAAGTTCCACTCTGCAGCCCAGTTTGTTCCTTCCACAACTCCCAGGTCAACAGGAGGGACCACAGGGGTGGTTGCTAGTGTGTAAGACCTTGCAGGAACAGCCTCAGCACTGGGGACTGCCCTTGTCCCTGTGGTACAGACCAGGCATCAGAATAGGATAGACAGTGGAAAGAACACAGCACAGCAGAGTGAGGTCCTGCCCTCCCCCCACCCCACCCTTAAAAAGTTCAGTGATTCTCAGCTTTTTAGCCTTGAGGCCCCCCCTTCCTTATCTTTTCTGAATTTAGATCTATCTCAATGATTTTCAACTGAAAATGAAATTCAGAAAGTTACGGAGGGGTGCCTTAGGCTTAAAAGGTTGAGAACCACTGACAAGGAAACTAATCCTTTGTTTAAAGCAAGATATATTTGGTGTCATTTTTTGACAGTACATCTCAGCACTGGTATTATTTCTTCTGGCAAGGTAATAAAATATGTTAAATGTTTTGAAAAATATATATCTGTATACCTGTTCAGGTGTAAGAGTGAAGTGTGCTGCCAATTTTAATACAGAAGAAAAGTGTGCCCCAGGCATCAGAAATTTGGGAACACTGGTTTAGAACACTGGAGCTTTTGGTGCAGCTACCACTTCTTTTTTATATATGGTCCCTACATATGTAGTTAGTATCTTTAATGGACTACCCACTGGCCCCCATTTCACAAATCTGCACAAAGTGTGGCCCTTTATCCCAACTCCATCCATTATTATGGTCCTTTTGCCAACTGTGGAATTGGATGTATGACAGCTACCTCTACTACATAGCTGTGTGTATGTGTAATACCAGATACAACACATATCTTCATTGAGGGACTCACCATGCTGAGCTCCACAGAATAGTGCTCTGCCTTGATGTACTATTAAGATCAAGCCCACATTGCTGATGCCATCCAATCTGGCAAGATTTCTTTTTTAGTCTTTCACTATGCCAGACTTGTCACCTGATTTGTGTTCACAACACAGTGCTATAATCACTATTCTATTCTATACACAGGATATTTTGAATCAGGCTTTCCAGGATTAATATTTTTAAGCCCCACATATATTATTGTGCAGATTTCAGTGGAGGAAAATTTCCATTAAATATCACTAGCTCAGTGAAAAGAATAGTCTACTAAGAGAGACATTCAAGATGAATACCTTACTGTGTATCTTACTAAATATCTACTACCCGCCTATTGTCAGTAAAAGAAAAACTATCAAAATCAATAATATTCATAATCCTTTTCCTTATTTGTATATTAATGTGGTTATAATTACTGCTTTTTCCCATTGTGAATGTTACTTTTTTATACTGTACTAAACAACTAGACCCTACAATAATTTTATCAGTAGGAATAAAAATAAATGTAAATTGTCTTAAAATGTAAATATATTTTATGACTAGCCTCACCTGTGTTAGTAAACCAATAATTATTAATATATTTTAGTTTTCATTTCACTAAACTAACCTAGAATTACTTGCTGTATATAGTCAAAATTGCTAAGTATACCCACCATCTTGCCTTAGTAATCCAATAGTCTTTCACTCCCTTTTGTGTAAGAACTGTATAATTCTCAGGGAACCAAATATAAATTCCTATAGAATTCTAGCAGGAGATCTGAAAAAAATAATTTAAAAATGAAATTCATAGAATCCAAAAGATAAGAAATACATGATGACTATATATGAAGGTGTATTGGATATCAAAAGAGACAAATAATTATTTTCAGGGCACTTAACTAAAAATTATTTTCAAACAGGAGAAAATATGAAAAGCTAGGCTCTATTTTCTCCACAAGAATAGCTATCGAAGATTAGTAATAAAGAGACTACAGTGGGCAATTTCTGGAGAAAAATTATTTCTCTGACCTACATATCTATTATGTCTTACACAGGTCCACTGGGTACTGCCAAATATACAGCCTAAGGTATTCCTGGTAATGGGGCATATCCTGTTGTTGAGGTAAGCAACTCACTATGTACACATGTTCAAATTATTTGGGAGAATTCTTTCAGGCTTATTTTCCTGGTTAAAAAAATAACTTAGGCTCTGAACCAATATTCGAATGCTGAGCCCCTGAAGAGCAGAGAGCCTGCAGTGCTGATACTGTGAAACTAGGAGGCCCCTGGTGTACACACATGCACAGTGTGTTCTCCATACATCCTCTGTCTGTCTGGAGACAGATGGCAGTACTGCATGCAGGCCTGACTGGCTGACAGAAACTGCTCAGGGTGAGTCTGTGTCCCTGCAGCACAATTTAGGGATTGTGGAGGGGAAGTGTTTACATCCTGCTCAGCTGCATCAGTAGAGTCCCAAGCAACATAATGTCTCCCTGGGGCTTTGGGGGGAGCAGGAGCAAAGCATGCCGGGATGCTGGAGGACTGTGCTATGGCTTGTCTTAGAAGGAAACAGACATTCACTATCCCAGGAGAAACTCTCCCAGGAGTGATATAACCCTGGTTGTTCCCAGGTTGTTTTTCTCCCAGAGCAGCCACTTTTGCTCTGGGACAATCCAGAACATCTGTACGCTTGTGGTTTTTCCTGGGAGACCAGTGGAGGTAGTAGGGAGTTCAAAATAATTTTCAAATGAATCGGTTAAAACGAATCTGATTAAACTTGATAAGAACAAATTGTACATGCTAAGAACAGCTTTAGAATTTAGCCTATGACTAAAGTAAAGATAATATTTGTCTACAGTGGGAAAATGGGGGGCAGGTTAAAATGTTAACTCTCATATTCTGATTAATTAACTTATTTAAGCAAGCATTAATCTTTCTATATTAAATGAAAGCCCTGGTTTCAGCAGTGACAAACAGGAGTACCTAAATTATTTTCTTAGACTAGGTGTGGCACTGAAGGGTAGAGTTTTAGCCTCCATGTAGACATGTTAGGGATGTATGTTCATTTGCAGTACTACAAAGTGCTTCATACATGCACAACCCCCTGGCTAAAGTGCTACAAAATCTCCCAAAGGAGTAGTCTCCAGCCAAGGGGCTGCTTCTCAAGGGTCCTGATACTTGTCCACTTCAGCCCCTCACCCACTACAACCCCAAAATACATTACAAACCAAATACACCCTACAAATGTGCCACAAGCAAAAAGTGGGGAAACTGTGGTACTGACAATGCCCTGCTACAGCAATGATTTCATAGATTTCATAGACGTTAGGGCTGGAAGGGACCTCGGAAGATCAAGTCCAGCCCCCCGCCCAAAGGGCAGGAAGTCAGCTGGGGTCATAGGATCCCAGCAAGATAAGCATCCAATTTACTCTTGAAGGTGTTCAATGAGGTGCTTGAACCACCCCTGATGGCAGGCCTTGCGGGCTTGGATAGTAAAGAAAATTCTTCCTTATGTCCAGCCTGAAACGGTCTTGTAGTAGTTTATGACCATTCCACCTCGTCATCCCTTGGGGCGCTTTGGTGAACAAATGTTCCCCCAGATCCTGGTAGTCACCCCTAATAAACTTGTAGGTGGCCATGAGATCACCCCTGAGCCTGAGCTTTTCCAGGCTAAAGAGCCCCATGGCTCTCAGCCTGTCGTCGTAAGGAGTGTTTTCCTGACCTCTGATCATGTGTGTGGCTCTTCTCTGGACTCTCTCAAGCTTCTCCACATCCTTTTGAATTGTGGAGCCCAAAACTGGA
>NW_017728886.1:43806733-43811011 GCF_001723895.1 Crocodylus porosus
AAGCCAGCGTTTTGGTTGCTTTAATGATGGAGCAGTAGTTGATTAATATATGCTCAGAAGTTCACAGGAAGAGGTCCATGCCTTATTTTACAGCGAATGGCAAAAAAATCCAGTCTTTGCTAATCCGACCTGGGGAAAACTTTTCTTCTTGACCCCAATTCTGTGTCCTCAATAATCTCTGAGTGAGTCTATAAAGGAGCATGCAACTGACCTACAATGTTGAGGTACAAAATTGAATATGCTCATTGACTTCTAAGTGTTATTCCCATAAACCAGATTGCCAAATATTATCAATGGTGTCTGTGACACCATTTTATGAAAAAAGAATAAAATCTCTACCTTTTACAAAAGAGTATTTAAATTCCTTTATTAATGGTCACCTGGCATAGACTAAGTACTCTAGCACAAAAAAACCCTCACCTACATTCACTGAATTGTTTCTCTTACTCCTTGTTGCAATAGGATTCTTTTTTGCCAGAGACCCCCAAGGATTGATACGGCCCCTCGTCTGATTCAGTATCAAGTGAACTTTAATAGTAACCCCTAAGCACTATTACAAGTATCCTCCCTGCAAAATGACCTACCATGTGGCTTTTTTAGATGTTATAAGAGTGACTTTTGGTGGTACCAGCCTCACATCCTCTGCTGGGTGTGTGGGATGTTTGTTCCTGGTTTTCCTGCAGTTCAAGCAGAAATTCCACGACTGCCCAACGACTCCCAAGAGAAACAGCACAAACACACAGCATGTCTTTGTTTGTCCATTACTTTTGTGACTTTCTCATCTCAAATTGTCTAGTCCTCAAGTTCCTTATCGCATCTTTTTAGATAAGGTATTCCAATCCTATTCAGTTTTTGGTTTTGTTTCCTTTTAGGGAAACTGATATACCTGGTTCACCCACCATACCAGTCACTGTGCTCACTTTTCCCACTGCCTTTTAAGGCACTGTACAATATATTGCTTAGTTTTGAGAAGGCCTAGACTATGGCCAACAGCCTCAGCATAAATCAGTTTTCCTGCTACACTCCTTGCTTGAAAAATACCATGAAAGCTTTTCTGTGGATTCTAGGATCTAATGCCTGAAAGAGCTGGAAATCATGCATACTTGGGAAAGAAGTAAACAGGCTGTCAACAGAGGTAGGAGGTATAAATAAATCATTTACCTCTAGTCCCAGGCAAAATAATTCAATCCCAACCTAACAGATCCTGGGGACAGTCAGGCAATGTGAGTTTCTCTATCAGAGAGCCCAGGTTCTAAACTATCAGAGACAAGAGCTTATAGAAAGGAAAAATGTGTATGATTCTCATCTCCCACAGACTTCAGAGGTTCCACCACACTGGTGGCAGAGCTGCAGCTTGCTCTAGATGTGAGAAGGGGAACCTCCACCTTTCCTAACAATATATATGGATCCTGGCAATGACTAGTGCTGCAAACAAAACCAAATGCTTTCTGAGCCACTTAACATTGTCTCAGATATCTACTGATTGCAGTAAAATTCAACTATAGTAGCATTCATATGAATGCAAAAGCATTTTTTTCTATCTAGAAACATGGAAAAATATTTTAATATTTAAAATATTTTAAGGGTTAAGTTATTGCATTAAGCACACTGCAAAGATATTTTCAAGCAACCAAGAGTGACAGGAAAATATGCAATAGTGAGTTATACACACAGCCATTATTTTAAGCAAAGCCATAAGCCGCAAAAGGAAAAAATGTGGGAAACTGACACACAGAAATCCAAAGGTTTAGAGTATTAGAAAACTATAGGACTTTTTTTCAGAATTACTTACCTCAAGGTATCAACTTAATAATAAAACAAGCATATGACTGAAGAAGCAAAAGTAATATTGAAAGCACATGTTGACTGAACCCACAATGGGATTTACATTTACAACCTAAACTCACCATTCTTCTCAACAGCCTTTATTCTGCTGATAATAAAACTGTTGGCTTGCTTAGTCTTCCAGTTAACTGTTCCATTTATGGCACCAGCAGAGCTTAACAAAAAAGCTTTTCAAAATAAAACAAATGCAAAAAAAAAAGTGAATTAGTCAGATTAACAGACTCCCGCAAATCAAATGCCTGTAACTGGATTCTTTCTAAGCTAGCCTTTATTTTCAAATTTTCTTCAGTTTAGAAACAATAAAAATAACAAAAATAAAACAAAAACAAGACAACCCCCTGTTGCCACCATCACACTAAATGACAAAGGTATTTATATAACTGGTGGTTACCATATTGACCTTCTCTTTCCAAGTAAGGCCAGCTCTACCCCACAGACTTTTGCTGCTGGAACAATGTTATTCAGAGTCATGACCCCGCTCCATGTGGGAGTACCTGAATAAGCTACACCACTAACAGGCCATTATTTAAGCTGCATCCATGTCAAGAGCACTCTGGTAGTATAATATAGTCGTACAGCTACATTGGCAAAGTGTTTTTATTGTAAACATGGTTTAATAGGTTGAATAACAACTCATATTCAGTTCCATCTATTCTCTTGATAGCGCTGTTGATTAAACACTTTCCTCTATTAACTGACAGAGGGCCTTGTTACACGTTACACTGTGAGCTGCACAAATGTTAATAGGCTTAGTACTAGCTTCCAATCACACCTTCAATTTGAGCGGCACATCTGTGGGGAGTGGCCACACCGAAATGGAAGAGGAGCTGGGTTATGAAGATCAAGAGATAATCCTGCCCTGGAGTGGCATAACTTTGAGCTGCATAACAAAAGCTTTAAACCACTTAAAGGTGTTAATGCAGGGACAAGCAAAGTCCGGCCTGTGGGCCGGATCCGGTTGGCTGTGGACTTCATTTCCCAGCTAGAGCTGGGGCAGAGCCACAATCTCCTGCTTGTGCGCCCCTGCCCAGAGCATGCAGGGTGCGGCTCTGCCCTGGCTCTGGAGCAAGCTGCCCTCATTCAAAGTTCCCAGCAGCTCCAGAGCAGCTCCCTACGCTGCTCTGCTGTGTGCTGAGTCTGGTCTTCATGGCATCCCCAGCCTGAACTTTCCTGTACAGGCGTGGCTGGGGTCTCCATGGAGACTGGCCCAAGACATGAGGGCAGGGGCTGCTAGGAAATGGAGTCTGGCTACCAGCCGGATTGGCCATTTTGCCCACCCCTATGTTAACACATCGACAATCCAGGGGTTAACAGCTCCAGGGGCCACCCAAAATTAATATGTAACAAGCTAGTCAGTGGGAGATGAGTGATCTAGGTCTCTCTCCCCAACACCAAATAACTGATAATATCGTTTGATCAAAGTGTGCTCTATATAACATTATTTCATTTGTCTCTCACACGTAATATATTGATTCAAAAACTCATTAAAAATTCAAACATACAATAGGTGATTATTTTATGCAAGCACACTGGGACTTTTAAACATAAAGGGTAAATGTTAAAAGATTTACTTGAGACAGTTAAAAATAACTTATGTTTTTGTAACATTTTTGGAACATAGGCTGTTGTACTAAACCTCTGAAACACTTATTTAAAAACCTTATTTCTACCAGCACAGACATTTAGTTCCAAAAAGTAACAAACTCAATGCATTTTAATTACAACACATCTGTTAAAAAATGCCCTATATCTTGATAATAAAGCTTCTTAAAGGGTCAAAAAATAAAATAAGAAGGAAATGGATACAACCAACAGCCTTGCACACAATGCAGCTATGGGATACAGAGACGCATATGTCTTCAGAAATAGATCAATTTCAATCCAATTTTGAAAAATAACATCAAGTGATAACTTCTTGCTTTAATCACAAAGATAGGAATAGGACAATTCTCCTTTATTTATTATTTATATATTTAAACAAAAGACCTTTTGTGGCACTCCTTTCCCCCCGGCCTCACAAGTCAAAAGGAGAGTGGTCAGTGATGGACGGGGCTAACAGATTCTAAATCCTTCAGTAAAGCACTAAAATACAGTCCAGAATAGGAGAGACAGCTAAGGCTAGTGACTGTCTAGATCTCGGGGACAATGTATTCAAATCCAGCCTGCTCAGGCTAACCTAATGCTCTAATGTGTGTTAGTTTAAGCATTTTAATATCACATATTTTGGCCCTCTCAACACAAATGAAAATGGTATATTTGTGTTGCAGACCTATTGCATGTTACTGTGTGTAGTGTTGTCCAAACCCACATCCCTACTATTCATAAGTAAAACTTTTATCCATGAACTGGAGTACTGCGTCCAGTTTTGGGCTCCACAATTCAAAAAGGATGTGGAGAAGCTTGAGAGAGTCCAGAGGAGAGCCACGCGCATGA
>NW_017728886.1:43811221-43819439 GCF_001723895.1 Crocodylus porosus
CCAGCTGACTTCCTGCCTTTTGGGCAGGGGGCTGGACTCGATGATCTCCCGAGGTCCCTTCCAGCCCTAATGTCTACGAAATCTATGAAACTAAGGTGCAATCTTGACTAGGGGTAATGAAGTAAAGCTTGTGTTGGACTTTGAACCTGCCCACTATGCAGTGATTGACAGCTAAAGGCCATATCCCTGTGGTCATATTCAGACAATAGTCTAATACCATTCCACAGTCTGTAGTGTTTGAAAGGTCTGGTCCTTCTACCAATTCACACCCACAACTTCCCCCTCCTCTACCCTGCCCCCCTTCACTTTCTGGTTTAAATGCATGTGATTGCCAATTAAGACTTTACTTGTGGGACACTCTGTTTTCTAGACAAAACAGGCTTATTATCTAGCATGTCCTTGGTTAACATGTGGTAACAGCACAGGAAGGAGTTTTTTTGGGAGAAGCATCCAGAATCTGTACTTACAATACTATTTCAAAGAGGGTGGTGGAAGCATGGATCCAATATACTACTGTGTATAGTCTAGGGCAGTGGTTTTCAACCTATGGTCCATGGACCACTGGGGGTCCACAGATTATGGGCACAGACAGAAGGGAGTGGAGGTAGTTTCATCTGGGGTTTCTTCAGCTGGTACTGGAGAGTGGGATAGGTGGATTGGAGGCCACCTCTGAAGTGTGGGGGCTCCAATCCACCTGCCCCATGCTCCAGCACTGGCTAGGGAACCCTGAGAGTGGCATTGCTGCAGAGACCGGGCTGCAGGCTCTCAGCGAACAGCTGGAACTTCCAACTCTCAAACCCAACAGCAAAAGTCTGTTTGATCTTGGGGATTATTACAACTCCTAGCGCGTCCTGCAAAGCACTATGAGTCTCAACAGGGAGCTGTGCCCTATGTCTAATGGGTCCGCAAAAGATGACCATGATCAATCAGAAGTAAGTGAGTATCTAGACTTACAATTCAAAGGGGTCTATACCTCTATTCAAAAATATTTAGGGGCCCACAAATCAAAGGAGATTGAAAACCACTGGTCTAGGGAGCACATCAAGCTTCTACAAACCCAGTATTGTAAGGCAAAGGATAGCAACAACTGTCAGGATTCCCAAGATATGAACCAGGATCTTCTATGCCTACAGGCAGTAGGGAAGCGAAAGGTTAAATGATTAATCATTAATTGTTATTCATTAATGATTATTCATTAATCATTTAACCCATAAGTGCAGTGATAACTGGTTAGCTTACCAATTATCCTTTAGCTCCTGACGGGCACAGTCTGATGGAGAAGTGGGGAAGGAAGTGCTCCAGCAGGAATCAGGAGAGAGAGGGACAGGGAGAAGGAGGGGCAGAGGTACTAGTACTCGTAGCCTAAGGGGAAAAAGCAAGCAGCTTAATAACTCATCAGTTAAGCAATTAGGTGCTTGTCCACAGGTGCTGTTCCCTCCCTCCCGATGCAGGGCTTTGCTGGAATGTATTGTTTGGCTGGCCTTGCCTCTCCCAGTTCCCCCAGTCAAAGTTCATCCAGGAGCCTGAGCAGCTACTGTGTTACCAGTGGATCGTTTAACCAATATAACTAGAGAAGGTTAAATGAATGTTTAAAAAAATATTTACATCCTAAAAGGCAGAGGCCTAGACTGCAGCACCTCCAAGCCACAAATGAAATACCAATGGAAGCCATAAGTCCTTGATGAGAGAACTGTAAACCCCTCCCATTTTCTCTAGGCCCTTGTCCCAAGAAGTCAAACTGATGTTGTGGACTCTCCAGTCTTGCTCCTGTCTTTGACCTTCTGGTCATGATCTTCTGCTGCCCTGTCTGCAGTCTTGGCACTGACCCTGGCCACCTGAATTGTGGTAAGCCCCTGACTGGTTGTTGTGTCCTAGTCCCTGCTTCTTGTTCCTATTTCCTGTTCCCTGGGTCCTGCTTCCTGAGGTCCTAGTTCATAGATTTCATAGACCTTAGGGCTGGAAGGGACCTCGGGAGATCATAGAGTCCAGCCCCCTGCCCAAAGGGCAGGAAGTCAGCTGGGGTCATAGGATCCCAGCAAGATAAGCATCCAATTTGCTCTTGAAGGTGTTATCCTTATTCCTGGTTTCTGCCTGTTAACTCCTCTACTCTGGACTGTTTTGCTGGCTTCTGACCTAGCCTGGTGTCTGCCTATGTCCTGGTTGAAGGCCTGACACAATGAATCAAGTAATTCCTCTTCTATCCATTTTTATTACAAGGCATTTTATCAGGTTCTCACCACCAGCCCCACCATGGAATCTACTTTCCTGAATGATTTCTTTCTTAACAGTGACAGTTTAATTATTGGATTGAAGGAAGACTGGGTGAGGACAGCACTAAAGGGGACTGCAAAGGAAGATGAGATAATCTCACAGAGAGATTGTGGTGCTGAACCTCAGGTTCAAGTCATGCAGGTTAATGTGCCACCAAACATCTTAAATCCATTTCCCAAGGACCTATTCGGAATTAACTAAAAAAGGAGTGATGCAGTAGCAGGAACTATATCAGCCAGTTTGCTATACATCAGCCTTATTGTTTATTATATAAGATGTGAAAAGTATAATGTTAACTGTGATGCATATCTGGATTATGATGAAAAACAGTACTGTTACAGAGGATACTGTAAACAGCAGAATAAGCCTAACACCAGTTAAGGGTAGAGACTGATATTTCCATTCCTTCCTCCTCAATATAGATCTTAATACATCTGCTTCAAATGGCTTCCAGGTGAAGGTGGTAGAACTAAGCATAATATGAGTGATTCATTTATCATTTGAATTTATTAGTAAAAAAAAAAATAAGACTGACAGGTCATATCTCTGCATACACTCTTTTGTTGGTAACTATTGTGCCAGTATAATAATATTCACACTGTTATTAGCATTAAAGCATTGTCCCAGGTAGCACAGAATATGAATCCCAATGCAGAGCTTCTTCCTCATCTCAGGAGCAGAACCAGAGCCCAAAAGCAAATTAATAAAGGAGCTGGCTGGCCAGACTGCAATTTCAAGGAGGCAGTGGCGGAAAGAGATGGGCTTCCTCTGCATCTTCAGGAGGAAGAGAGAAGCAGTGGCAAGATTTAAAATTTTACTGGGGGAATAGAGAGAGCTCCAACTTTTTTCACTTGGGTTGATTTCATTTGCATGAACAGAAATCATAGACATTACTTCACATGGAATGGGCAGATTTTAAGGCTGGCTCACAAACCATCATTTGCTTTGGTCACCAGCCATCATAGGATTGGGTTAGAATCAGAAGGGAGTTAGATCCCAGCACTTAGTCTAAACTGCATGCCCACCGATCTGGGCATATCAATTTGTAGGCAAAAATGAACACAATGTGCATATGTCCACTCAAAATAAATCTGGATGCAGATGTTTTCTTTGTTTATATATATACTGCACACAGTTTCTAGCAGAGTTAGAAGGACCATTGAATTTAGCCTAAGCAGGTAGTTAGACGCGTCAAAACCCAGTCTATGTATACAAATATGAGTTATTGAATATATACCAGGCACATGTATCTTTGTTGTTTCTCCACTTTGGAAACTTTACTCAATTTGTAAGCTTTTGTCTCAAAACATCTTATGTAAGACCTGCTGTTTGCATTACAGAAGTATAGAAAGCAAGATTATATACTGTGAATTTCTGTTACGCTTCTTTAAATTATCAACTAGACAGCAGGGTCAATTCAGCGAAATATATTATTAGCTTCACTATTTTTCATGCACTTGCAAAATACAAGAAAAACTAGTTCAGCAGGAAAAAAAAATCTTCATAATAGTGTTGCTGTAATATACTTGGGGCCAGATCCTACTCAACCTTAAATATCTAACTGTGATTTTTATTCCACCCTATTCAGGTCCCTAAATATCCAATAATGCATCTAATTTTTCCATCATAGCCTTAAAACTAAGTCAGAACAAGGCAACAAGGAGGGGAACTATTCACCCTCTTTTGCATTAACAGGTTTTCAGTCAATTGAAGGTCATATTTAATTGCCTAATAGGTGGAAAAGGATCTGTCTTTTAGATGTATGTATAGGATATATCTTGATACTACACAATATTTTGATTAATAGAGTAATAACAAATTCAATATGGCATATATTGCATGATTTAAAAACTGACTGACTGATGGGTTTAAAAATGCAAATTTAAATGGAAAATCACTACCAAGTATGTGTATTTCTACAGGAGTCCTACAAGGACTAGTTCTGGCTCCTATGCTGTATCATATTGTCAATGCTCTGGAAGAAAACAAGTCAGGCAGAAGGCAAAACTTCACTGAAGACTGCAGGTAACAGAGGTTGGGAGAGTGGTAAATAATTAAGAGTAGAAGCCACTAATGCAGAGTGATCTGGATTGCTTGGTAAACTGAGCACCATCAAGTAATAAGTTTTAACATAAGCAAATGCAAGGTTATGCCTTACATCTAGGAACAAAGAATGCAGGCTATACTGCTTCTATGCAGTACAGAAGACAGGCAGTGCCTCTAAAATTTGGGGGTTTTCATTAATAACAATATTTAGGTATTGAGCGAACATAAGTTCTCAGTACAACACTGGCTAAAATAGCTAATGTTAAGTGTGTGTATAAACAAGGGACCACTGAGAAGGGAGATTATTTGGTACTGGTGTGAGAAGGTTGAGAGAAGTGCCCTGAAAATCACTAAAGAATTGACAAAACAGAGGCATTGTTACTAGCAAGTTTTGTGTCCTGGAAAACCTCTACTGAAGGGAGAGGCAGGAGGGATACAAAGCACCAGAAAGCAGGAATAGGGGCTTAGTCTTATGTGCCTCAAACACTGGTTGCTGCTGTCAGCATGGTTTGACTGGGAATGCTGCCATTCTGGCATCCCATCCAAGTCAACACCCATGGCATGTGCCCCAGTCACCCACCCTTAATTCTGCTACATGCTTTACATCAAACTCAACAAGCTCAATCTATTTATTTGAGTAAAGAGAAAGCTAAGAGATGATTTAATCACAATCTATAAGTATCTATGTGGTAAAAAAATAAATAAATCGATAATGGTATGCCTTTTCATTTAACACATAGAGGTACACCTTTAACAAGATCTAATAGCTAGAAATTAAGGCTAGACAAATTCTAGCTAGAAATAAAGAGCAAATTTTAACAGTAAAATTATAAATCAATGGAATAATTTCCCACTGGGATATTTGTGGCAAATCCTTCATTACCAGAAAGTTTAAATTATGCTCTTGTTCAACCATAGCCGTTTGGACTGGAAATAAGAATTAAATTCCTATTAATCATATGTTCTGTGTTGTATATGGGGTGAAAACAAATTATCACAGTGGTTACTTGCAGCCTTAACCTGTAAAACTATTAAGTTTTATTAATGTTAACCCAAAAAATTGCAAGTTTTTTTTTTACATGCTTTAAATATTTTATATATAAATTTGTTTCGATTACCTGGGTAACTGTCACCTAGCAAGCTGTCTGACATACACTTGTGAATATATCATTTCCTGGAGAATCCCAAGAAGGACCCCTGGTATAAGGCCTTTTAATAAGCCTTTTACATTAAAGGTGAATTTCACCTTTAATGGGCCAGTATTTACATTTCTGTGACTACTGCAAGCAATGGCAGAAGAAGAAAAGCTATTTTTAAATTAATAATTGTAGTGTTACTACATTCTAATCTCTTCCTATTCTACTCTATCTCTGATGATACAAGGGGTGATGCAAAAAATGTGATATACTTCCCAGCATAGCTGGCTCTTAAAATACACCCTTTGGAGTACTTGGCGTAACTCCCTGATGGGAGTGGGAAAACATGGTCAGCATGTGCTGACTATCCTAAAATGGATATGGTCCCTTGGTATCATCACTTTTCCTCATATATATTAGAGCAGGGGTTCCCAAGTTTTTTGGCTGAGGACCATAAGCTGTGGACCAGCAATGACCAACATACTGTGGCCAGGTAGCCAACCCTTCTTTATATTCAGTATAAAAAAAGGTTGGCTACTGGTCCACAATATGCCGGTCACTTCCAGTAAGCAGTTTGCTGGTCTGCAGTCACTTCCAGTCCAGCAGCCAACCCTATCATAGATTTCATAGACATTAGGGCTGGAAGGGACCTCAGAAGATCATTGAGTTCAGGCCCCTACCCCAGGGGCAGGAAGTCAGCTGGGGTCACAGGATCCCAGCAAGATAAGCATCCAAATTTCTCTTGAGGGTGTTCAATGTAGGTGCTTGAACCACCTCCAGTGGCAGGCTATTCCAGACCTTGGGGGCTTGGATGGTAAAGAAATTCTTCCTTACGTCCAGCCTGAAACGGTCTTGCAGTAGTTTATAACCATTTGACCTTGTCATTCCTTGGGGTGCTCTGGCGACCAATCATTCCCCCAGATCCTGGTGAACAGCCCTGATAAACTTATGGTGGCCATCAAATCGCCCCTGAGCCTGCACTTTTCCAGGCTAAAGAGCCCCATATTTCTCAGCCTCTCATCACAAGATCTCTTTTCCTGACCTCTGATCATGTGCGTGGCTCTTTTCTGGACTCTCTCAAGCTTCTCCACATCCTTTTTGAATTGTGAAGCCCAAAACTGGACATAGTACTCCAGCTGCAGCCTCACCAAGGCCAAGTACAACAGGAGAATGATATCCCAGGATTTGCTTGAGAAGTATCTATGGATGCAAGCCAGCATTTTGCTCGCTTTACTAGCCACAGCATTACATTGAAGGCTCATGTTCATCCTGTGGTCAATCATGACCGTCAAGTCCTTTTCATCTGTAGTGCTAGCCAGGGTAGCACTGCCGAGCCTATAAGGATGTTGCAAGTTTTACCTTCCAAGGTGGAGAACCTTGCATTTTTTGATGTTAAACACCATCAGGTTCTCATCCGCCCATTTCCTGAACCTGTCAAGATCAGCCTGGATTGCCCTCCTGTCCTCAGGTGTGGATGCTCTACCCCAGAATTTGGTGTTGTTGGCAAACTTGGCCAGTCTGCTTCTGACTCCAATGTCCACATTATTCATGAAGAGTTTGAACAATATAGGTCCAAGGACAGAGCCTTGGGGGACCCCAAGGCTCAGGGCAGGTAGGATCTGGAACCAACTTCCAAGGAAAGTGGTGCTCGCTTCTACCCTGGGAGTCTTCAAAAGGAGGCTAGATAGACACCTTGCCGCAGTTGTTTGACCCCAGCATTCTTTCCTGCCCATGGCAGGGGGTCAGACTTGATGATCTGCTCAGGTCCCTTCTGACCCTACCAACTATGAAACTATGACCCCCCTGGTCACAGGGCTCCATGATGATTGACTATCATCAACCACCACCTTCTGGGTCCGACCATAGCCAGGGGGTTAGGAACCCCTGTATTAGACCACCTCGTAAGGGAACCAGGTTTTCCATTTCCCACAGAAAATGGAGAAAAACATGGATTTCCCTCTTTACCTGAGAAAAACACAGATTTTTCATTTTAACGGCAAAACCCATGGATTTTGCACTTTTGCAAAGTGCTCTCTGAAGGCTGGCACAGTTCCAGCTTGCAAGGGGCTGGGGGGAAGCAGAAGGGTGGTCAGACAGGCGGTGCCATGTGCATATATATGCATATGGCCACCAGGCAGCCGGGAGAGCAATCCCTGCAAGAAAGTCTGGGGTAGGAGGGAGGGGGAATGAGGCCCCCATAGGGAGGAAGGCAGCGAGCTGGGCAGGCCTGGGGTTAGGGCTGCTACGCAGCTGGGCAGTATGTGGGGCTTGGGGCCCAGGGCTAGAGTGCACGGCCACTGGGCCCCAGCGGGGAGTGGAACGAGGCCATGGAAAGCTCATCTGGGGGCTGAGTTGGCTCCCTGCCATTGTGTGCATTCTCAGGGGGCCAGGAACACATCAGCAGGGCAGCACAGAGCTCACAGAAGCAACAAGCTTCCTTGTGAGGCCCCGCTCTGTCCTGAAGTGCTGGGTCACACCCACTGGGCTGTGGAGGCCCCGGGGAGGTGGGCAGCAGGGTGGGGAGCCGGAGCCTGCAGCAGGCAGCCTACACACTCCCTGCGCACAGATCTGGGGGGCATGGGACTGCTTTGGCTTCCCAGGAGTGCACGCAGTGGCAGAAAGCATGCAGCAGGGGAGGGGAGCTGGGCTCCATACTCTGCTCTGCTGCAGCAGCTGCCACCTCCTGCAGGTGGCAGCCAGGGCTTGGGTGCTGCTGTGGGGGGCAGGGGGATGTGGACCTGGGTCCCTGGCCCCATAGCCCTGGA
>NW_017728886.1:43819539-43820754 GCF_001723895.1 Crocodylus porosus
AGAGGACTGGGCGGGGGGGAGTGAGGGGCATGGGCAAGGCCAGTGGGATGTGTGGGGGGAGCGAAGGGCACTGGCAGGACTGGGAGGCTGTGTTCAGTAGGAGTGAAGGGCACCGGCATGGCTGGGGGGGGCTGAAGGAGGGCATGAGGGGCAAGCAGGACCAGGAGGCTGTGTTCAGGAGGAGTGAATGGCACTGGCAGGGCTGGAGGGAGGAGTGAGGGGCACCAGCAGGGCCAGGGGGCTGTGGCTTAGGAGTGAGGGGCCTGGATCCGTGTTTTCTGAGCTAAGGAGGTGGGGGGAGCACTGATTGTCCATTATAAAATACCCAAAATCAAATACCTAAACGTATAAGTATTTGGAATTTATGTTATTATAGTGACTGAGGCACTGGTAAGCATCCATACTGCTTTAAAATCATAAATATATCAAGAAAACATTGTGTTCAACTGATCAGATAGCTAAAGGCCATTCATTTCAACCACAGATGTGCGGGGGGTTTTATCAGACAATTTGCGATTTTTTTTTTTTTTTAAATCAGAGATTTTGTGATTCTTTTTATTTTTTTTAAATCAGGGAAAATTAGGATCCTCACTCATAAAAAAAAAATCCCCAATTTTCAGTTAAAAATAAGTGACCCCCAAATCCACACTTTTCCACGATTAACATGAAACACCACCATATATACACCTATATATTAGTGCTGTTTAATTTAAAACATAGAAAAAGTGGATTTGGGGTTACCTTATTTTAACCAAAAATTGGGGATTTTTTTAAATCAGAGAAAAACCAGGGGATCCCTGTTATAAGCCAGTAGTTTCCAGCCTTTTGAGACTCAAGGCACCCACTGAAAAATACCAGCTCTTAGCTCTTTTTTTTTTTTTTAAATATAGCAATTTTTCTGTTGCAACGAATGCAGAAAGACCTTAACAGGTCAGAAATATTTTTTAGACTATGGATTCCTATTTGAAATCTCTAGGTTTATCTTCAAATTATGTGGAGGTGGTTTTGCACACTTAACAGGACTAATCTTGCATGGTACCTTTCTAAAGGATCTCATGGCACCCTGGTTAAAAAATACTGCCTTAAACTAATGCAGACATTTTCAGAGCTGAAACATGGTAATGGGTTCAAAATGTTAAGGCACAAAGACTTCAGCATGACTTGGAGGGACGTGGGCAGTGGGGCTCCGCAGGGCTCAGTCCTCGGGCCTGCACT
>NW_017728886.1:43821484-43829132 GCF_001723895.1 Crocodylus porosus
GGGGTCGGACTCAATGATCTACTCAGGTCCCTTCTGACCCTAAAAACTATGAAACTATGTTTGTTATATTTTTAATATTATCATCTTGATCTATTTGTTGTTATTCCCACAAGGAATTTATTTCTTTAGACAGTTTGTGTTGCATCTCTAACAATATTTAGATATTGTGTTCTTTGTCTTAATTGAGAAAAAACTCCGTGTTTCAGAAAACTTGGAACTAGGATTTAAAGCATTTCCCATTTGTGTCACTGGCTCACATTTGACCAACCTGATAATGAGTAAAAGCTAATAAAACTGAAATACTGTTCTACGGCCAATAAGAATGAGCTTCACCAGTTGCAATTTCTTGTACAACAATTCTCAATTCATAAAGCCACCTTTATAAATAGCATCTGTTTATTAAAGCCAGTAACTAAAAGAACCTCTCCTCAGCATTTATTTTTATTTTAAAACTGCAAACCCTCAAGTCAGGGATGGTAGATATCCTATCCAACACAGCTGGTAGTTAAGATACCTTGTTTGACATAACATAAAATACTGTAATTATACTAGTAATAAACTATATATTCATAATATAAATATCCATATTGTGCCAATTACCTCCATGGATACTATCAATTTTACCTCACTTAACATGCAGTGCCACGTCTTGCATATTCCTTTAAAAAATACCCACACCAAGAATACCAAATCAATGCATGTGAGACAACAGTCAACTTAAACTTATGGCCAGAGAAAAGAACCAATATGAATTTTAAAAAATTAAAAAGAGAAAATCTTTAGCTCTATGAAAAGACACACAATTCCATTTATTTATGATCAGATCTGTGCTGCTCTTTATTTATTTATTTTAAATAAAGTTTTATATGGGAAGTAGTACATCAGTGGGGGACCAAGCATTTTGGAAGGCATGCCACAGGGTAAGGCATACACCCTGAGTGCCACTGCAGTCCTCTTCTTTTGTCCAATCTATTGCTCTATATGTTCCCTGCTTGATCTGTTGCTCAGCTTCCTGCTCTGTCTGTCACTGTGTTCCCTGCTCCCTCCCTCATCTGTCACACACACAAGCTGTCCATGCCATGGGTTAGCCACCCCTGTAATACATGCTTCTTAAAGCATATCCCTACTAATTTATATTTGAGAAATAACATTAACATTTTCTATATAAATTCAGAATTTTACAACTAAATAAAGTTGAAACACATTGAGGGTTTCAAAATCATGTGATAACCAATAATGATATCAATGTCTGATCTGACAAAGCATGTCTTGGAGTCTAAAGCTTGTCTAACTACATAGATGGTCCAATAAAAGATATCATCCTAAGAAACCCTTGCCCCTTTGTAAATTAATGTGCTTAGTATTCTATAGAGTACAAGGTAAAGACCAACCCTGCTCCAAAGAGATTACAAGCTAAAAGACAGACCTACAAAAATTAATTAGGAAATTTACAAAATTCTTTGTTGTTTTGAATAGCTCATTCCTTGCAGGTTCTGTGAATTTCTAGACTTAGTTTCTACTAAAAATGGATTGTGATCTGCAATGTGGGATAAATACTTTATTCTATTTCTCTAAGCTACAGGCAGCCATTGTTTGGCATGCAATAGATCGGGGTGGGGTGAGGCTTATGTTGAAGCCTCCTTGCACTTAATTGTGGCATGCTGTAGCTGAGTACCTTTGGTGCCTGCCACTTTAAGAGATTTAAACAGGCTGTGGAGAAGCCAGCAGGTGCAGTGCAGCCTAATGAGGTGGTCACATGACTATGGCAGGGCTCCTGGATTGGAGCATGGGGCTGAGCAGCCTTAATAATCCTCAGGACTAAGCTGGCAGTTGCTGCAGGGAGTCAGAGAGAGAACATTGTCATTGTCAGTTGCTGTTCCCAGAACATGTGGCAGTTCAGGGTAGGAACTATGGGAATGGAGGAGGTTCCTGGTCTGGGGGAATGACCTAAAATTACACCCTGCTAGGGATGGATGGTGTGGTGGGGCTGCCTGTGGTAGATTGGTTCCCAGGAAATGCTACACCAGTTGCCTCCCTAGTGAAAGGTGAGTATGGAGCACCTTATAGCCTTGGCCCCCACAACCTGGTGGGTAACCCTGTAGCAGGGACAGTTAGGGTCTAGGCACATTGATAGAAACCTGAGGTCTGAGTGGGCTGGAGGCCAAGCTGGGGACCCAGGTATGTTGACAGATTTCTGAGGTCCAAGGGGTGTAAGGCCCAGAAGCTCCACTAAGGGGACATGAGTTGAGGCCCTGGTGAGGGGGGCATGTGGCCCAGGTAAGTCTCTGGATGCCTGAGGCCAACTTTGGGCCAGAGGCTAAGTGCAGCCCAGCAATGGGGCCAGGTGAGTTGAAAGTAATTGGATGCCATCTGCAAAGCATGGACACTGCGTAATAGCAGTACAGAGCCATGTACTACATCCTTGGCATCAGGCAGTAACATAGGCAGCCTCCTGCCTTGTAAACATCTATTAACAGCCCCCCGTCACACATGCCTACCAAAAATGTTGGCCACTACTGCTCTAGGGCAGGCCTCAGAACCTACCACATAGGTCATTCCTCCCACAGAACCACTGGACCCAGCTCACAGGCATGGGGCTTCAGCAGCATTTGGCACTACCAGGAAAAGTGCTGGCAGTGGCCACTTGTACCTGCACCAGCATAGGGGTAGGCCAGCTGTCAGCTGGTCCTAGTTCCTGCTTACCCACCTCTGCCCTGGGGTAGGTCATTCTGCCCCACAGTTGGAGAAAGTTGCCTATCCCTGCTCTAGGCCTGAGGTGTCAAACATACAGCCTGCAGAGCCATGTAGTCTGGTCCATAGGGCTCTGAGTCCAGGAATTTGGGGGCAGGGCCCACCATTGAAATCAAGGAGCTAGAGCTCTGTTCAGGGTATGAATGAGTGGGGGAGCAGAAGAGCAATGGCTGTTAACCCCTGCACAACTACTGCTTGCCCCACTGCTGCATCTGAATCTGGCCTGCAAGAATGGATGAGTTTTAAATCCCTGCTCTAGAACAGAGCATAATGATTAGATATTGACATAAAATGGAAGGTAACATGATACAATAGATATGGCATGTCAGATATCTCAGTACATCTGAATTCTATTCATGGTTTTGATTGCTTGTGTGACCTCTGAAAAGTCATTTCACCCTGTCATAATTTTGTAACTGTAAAATGGGATAAATATACTTCTTTTCTTTGGAAAGTACTTTAAAATCTACAGAGGAAAAGCACTACATGAAAGCTAAATATTGTCACATGTTGAAGAACTCCTGAGACAGATGATAGAAACCAGCATACTTTAAAAGCCTGCTGCTACTTGTGGGTCTGTTAGATCTGTTATTGTGTAACCACCAAAGCTTTCCTATAGCGGTTTTTTTTTTTTTTAAACAGTACAACAAGGGTCATCAAAATCCCTGATTCAAATCTACTTTCCATAGTAACTCCGCAGGGTTGTATGGACAGTCAGGGAAGGTTTAAGTGCTGAGGTATAGATGTAGTTGAGGCTATGCACCTATTGGGCACTGCTGTTTGTTTATAAAAGGAAGAAGCAGCTAAATAGGACCAGGTGAGGGATCAGATTTGAAAGCTATGGTTTAAGAACTCGCTTATACTTTGCAATGGGCAGGATGCTTTGTAACTTGCTTGTGAAAGAAAGATAACAGCTATTTATTTTAACTTAGTTTATATCCATTAAAAATGTGTTTATTGTGAGCATGCACTACCATGGAAAGGAAAAACGTACCCTGTAACAAAAGTCAAGAACTTCAGATGCTCAGAACTTTGTTATGAGGACAGTTGATGAACACCTTCAACTTGGAATCTACTCATCTTCAAGCCCAATGATAAAGATGGAAAATTTTATAAGAATACTTTTAGCATTGTTATAACTGTGGCTTTTGTTATCCCTGTTGCTGTATAAAAAGGCCACACGCAGACAAGTATGACTAGCTGTACAGTAAGTGCTATCATATGCCAAATTCCAAAAACTGAAAGAAAGGTTTTCTTCTCTTATGCTTCACTGACATGCATGTTAGACTGAAGAGGTCTTTCCAACTGTAGTCACTCCAATCCTTTCATCTGCTGCCTCATGAAGGCATTCAACTGCCTGGGAAAAGGTCTGCTTTTTTGTTTCGCCTCAGTTTTTACTCCCGTTTCTATAACTCCTAACTTCTTCTTTTCCTGTACTAGAATCCCATTTATAATCTGTTCTACCAGGAAACAAACCATAACTCTGGTGTTAACCAAGGGAGAGGGAATCCAAAGGATCAAACATGCATTCCTCAAGAAATAGAACTGAGAAGTTTAATGAATTATGTAGATATTTTGGTGCCTTTAAAGATAATGGGATATTTCATAGTAAACTGAGATCTAGATAATTTATACCAAGACTTCCCATTCCTATCTTAAGATTCTCTTAAATATCTGAGCAAAGGAGCTGAATAACTACATGATAGTTCTTAAACTAACTAGAGACTAACAAGCTTACAAAACAAGGATTTGGCATGTTTGCCTCTGATAACAACCTATTGTGAATATTATTATTAACACTCTCACAGTAGTAGTATTGCTTTGCAAGTATACCACAAATATAGAAAAAAAACCATGTTTTGAAATTGGCATACTTCTGGATGCTGCAAAATACTACTTCTAAAAGAAAGAAGTTATTGTTGTGAGGCTTTCTTAGAGTTTGGCTTAGGACCTCTTTTACTTTTTTCATATAAATTACATCAAAAGGAAAATAACTTTAGTATTCTATAATTATATTCTGTCTAATCAGATGACTAAACTAGACTTTGTTTTGCTGATCTGTCATATAAGGAGGAGACAATCTGAGCTGGATTAAGGCACAGATGTTAGGCCTAAAGACCCAGCTCATTGAGACACGAGACAGGATCTGAGCTTTTAACTGTGAACTTCTAGCCCTAATGACTACATGCATACAAAAAAAATCCCAGAAAATGTGCAACGCAACTCCCTGCCTCAGTGGGCTGCTAATACCAAAGCTACAGTGGAGGGATTTTGCCAGCATTGCTTCCAGAGGACTGCAGCAGAATTCAGTGGGTCTAATCCAGTTTTTTAAGCAGCTATGTCCTGGCTTCTTAAATACTGGTGCCCCTCTCACTTCCTTGCCTCTCAAACAGGGTGAGGGTCACCCACTGTTCTCATTGCTGCCCCTGTAGTGAAAAGGACAGGGGCAAGCCGTTATCTCTCCCAAAGCAGAGGAAGCTGCTTACCCCCATCACTTGAAGGGGAAAGTGTGGGTCCCAGGACTGAACTACAAAGAAATAGTCATGGGGAGCTGAATCTTAGTGTGCCTAGTGGGTTTCAGATTACCTTAATAATGTTCTCAAGGCCACATTATGATTTAGAGGAAAATATTGTAAAGATTAATCAAGATAATATGGAAGTCTGCATTTCAGCCTTTAAAATATTTTCTGCCATTCCATAATTTCAAACTGCATGATGCTGACTGGTATTGACAGTAATTACTGGAAGTGGCTATAGTTCTCTCTTTTTGTAAAGAGAAAAACATTTTAAAAATTAAGTTTGTTTTATAACAATAAACATTAGATATGTCAAATCTTGTCTTCCCTGACTTTTGCCAGACAGCTTCAAGAACTGGGGGCACTGAATCTTCACAAGTCATTAAGACACCACAATTAAAAGTTAATTTAAAAAAAAAAACCTGAAGTGCAATTCAGATCCCTTCTCATCAATCTTTGTCTCTGGAAAAGCCATAATTTCTAATCTTCATGTTTGATTATTGTCCTCCAGGCCAAGTGAGATCTAAAAAGCAAGGACAGACTTTTGGAGGGGGTCGCAGAAGAGGGTAAAACTGTGTTTTTACACATGACAGATAAGTGAAAAAAGCATAAATCAAGTCCCTTTCACTTCCTAAGAAAGGTGATGGGAAACAAAGAGAAACTGCTATCTTCTTAAAAAAAAAAGGGGGTGGGGAGGGGTTCCCTTTAAAAAAACAAAACACTATTTATCTCGCAGGCAGACCTTATACACTTTTATCCATAGGCCTTGCATACTTAGGTTAAAATCAATTTATAGACAAAAATGCTTCAGTATTTAGAATGAGGTTATAATGAAGTTGCTGAACTGCTGACAGTTCAAGAAGTAAAAAATCAAAATGTAGAAGTAAACATTTTCATTCAGTGCCACATATCTGGTTACCTGGAAACAAAACTCCTCTCACTGTAACAGAGCCCTCTAATTAGATCAGCAAAAATATCTTGTGCTAGAGTTCCTTTGAAAAGCAGGATATTTGTTCCAAAACAGAACACATTTGCAATAGCAGCTGCCAGAGCCAAGACCTATTCACCTTTAAGGCTTAGCAAAGACTTAAAACTGATGAAGAATGAGTACTGTTGGCTGGTTACACTCATATTTTCAGCTGCTCGGTAGCTTACTTGATACCTATAGGTACAATTGTATGAACTTGATGAAATGAGTGCGAATAAGTACAGCAAATATAGTACTGCCAAAGTAAACTGCATTTTGTCATGAAGATACAATCTGGTAGACCACACAGCAGTGTCCATGGCCCAAATCTGGCTCATCTGGATTTCATTAAAGTCAAACCCATGGGGGAAACAAAAGCTAGGGAGGATGAAAAATTTCAGATGTGTTTGGGTTTGTTGGGGGTTTTTTTGTTTTTAATACGCTCCTTCTTCTGAAGGTTTTTAATGCTATTCTGGAGTCCTGGATTCTTTCCCACTACAAAGCCATCAGCTTTTTACAAACCAAACCCTTTCATACGTAATGAACGTGGAAACAATATGCAAGACTAACTCAATGCTAAGCACCCAGAAACAAACAGCTCGTCTTCTAAAAATATTTTTTTTTTCCATTTTTCAGTATCAACTTAGTTAATACAGTGCTGAAAGACCATCTTGATAGTAACTGAGGAGGTAAAGGAAGGTTTCTAGAGCAGCTGTTTTTGACCTGTGGTCCATGGATCCTGTGGGGTCTGCAGATTACATCTAAGGGGCCTGTGAAATATGACCGTGATCAATCAAAAGTATGCGCATACCCGCACTTACAATTCAAAGGGGTCTGCACCTCCATGTAAAATTTCCAAAAGAGTCCGCAAATGAAAAATGTTGAAAGCCACTGCTCTAGAGCCTCCATCTCAGGGGCACCAGGAACATGCCACCTTGGCAGGTGTAGAAGAGCTCTCACCTTGCATTTATTGGTAGAAATGGCATCCCCCGAACCCCAACCCAGCATGTTGCTTTTTTTTAATTCCTTTTGGTGGATCAGCCGCCCCGGCTGCTCCAAATGACCGCAGCTCCCAGCGCCCGTGCCAGGACCGGGTCTCGGCTCCACGGGGAAGGAGGCAGGAGGCAACTTTCTGGCTCTAGGGTGGAGCGAAGCCCCGCACCGCCCGGAGGGTCAGTCCAGCGGGTCCTGCTGCCCCACGGACGAGACCGGCACCTAACCTTGCCGCCCTCACCCGGCTCCGCCTCGCTCGCTTTTAATGCAGCGGCCGGCTAAGCGGGCCGGGCCGGGCCGGGCCGGGGAGGTGCCATTGGCGGGGCAGGGGGGTCGCGGCAGGGACCGACCTGTCAGTAGGAGGGTGGTGAGGGCGCCCCCGCCGCTCCGGCTCCGCGGCCACGGCCTCGCTGCGCAGCAC
>NW_017728886.1:43829232-43835980 GCF_001723895.1 Crocodylus porosus
GCCATCTTGAGGGGGAGGTGCTGCAGGGCCTCCTGGGGGCGGCCTCTGGGGTGCGGTTGGGAGGTTAGTGGCGCTGTCCCCTTCCCCCAGGCCCGGCTGAAGCGGGGGTCTTGGCTCGCCCCGCCCCCCCCAATCGCGGCTGGACACTAGCGACGCTGCCTGCGGTGTCTTTGGATGGTCCCCAACCTCTGATTAGCTGTAAAGCTTGGACAGTGCCTCTTGCACAAAAATATGATAGTGGCAAGACTGGGTTGTGGTGACAAGTCTGCCACAAAAAGAATCCAACTCAGCTAATGGCGGCAAGCCATTAGGCGCAGAGAAAGTGGAGCTTATGTTACCCAATACCAGGCCCATGCCATAAGCTGATAGCAGTCATGATAACAGTCTTCAACCTTCTACCTACCGTACCTGATCTTCAAAAATAAAAGTAATGGTTCAAATTATCGGCAGAGACCTGACACACTCATCACGTGTATGTAACAAGATTCAAAGAGCAAGCCAGAAAGCCAAATGGCCTAGGGAGAAACCTACAAACTACAAATACATCTCAACTGAGATAAGCGTCACTAAACGAAAGAAAAGAACTAAAATACCCACTTCAAGGCAAAGACTGTAAGAGACAAGGAGCTGAGGTGCCCTGAAAACATGACTGTAAATATATCCTGGTTAACACATTCTCCCTTTGATTAAGGCATGAGAGGACCGGCCACCTCGGGCCCTGCTGAGGCCGATGCCTGTAATCAACCTCCCCTTCTCACAAATTGCCATGGATATTGTCAGGCCGCTGCCCCGCAGTCATGCCAGGTACCAGTATATATTGGTGTTCATTGATTACGCGACGCGGTACCCTGACGCGGTATCCTTGAGATCCATGACAGCCCCTCGGATTGCGGAGGAGCTGGTAAAATGGATGGCATGTATGGGCATTCTGCACGAGATCCTAACAGCCCAAGGGCAGAATTTTATGTCGGGAGTACTACAGGGCATGTGCCAAACTCTACGAATCAAACAGCTTCATACATCAGTTTACCACCTGCAGACCGATGGGTTGGTTGAACAATTGAACGGGTCCCTCAAGAAAGTATTATGGTGATGCATACAGGGTGACCCGTGGCGGTGGGACCTTATGCTCCTGTTCATCCTCCGAGACTCACCATCGGAATCTTTGGGGTACTCCCTGTTTGAGTTGGTGCTAGGTCATTGACCACGGGGTCTATTGCAGATCCTCCGTGAAGACTGGGAATACTGTCCGACTGATGTTTTAAATCCATCACTGGACCAACAGGCCTTTCAACGTTGCATCAAAAATGCAAGGGAATTGGCTTCAAATAGTCTGTGGCAGGCCCAGCAATGACAGAAAGAGACAAATGACTCCCACGCAAAAGAACAGGAGTTCCGGCCAGGCCAGAAAGTGCTAGTTTTGTTGCCAACCTCGCCCAGCAAAATACTAACTCAATGGCAGGGACCATTCAAAGTCCTGCAAAAGGTTGATTATGAAGTCTACCGCCCAGGGCACCAGTGAGCACAACAAATCTACCACATTAATCTACTATGGGAATGGCAACAACCCGAAGGTTGGGCCACATTTGTACCAGAGACTGAAGAGGACCTCAGACCACAGGGGATCAACACAGGCCTGAGAGTCCCAGAGTTGTTGGATGAGATCCGCATAGGCAGTGAGTTAACAGCAATGCAAAAGGCTGAGACACGTATCCTCCTCAGGGAATTTAAGGAGGTATTCTTGGACACCCGCAGTTGGGTCTGGGATACGTATCATGCCATTTGTACACTTGCAAGCGCGATCATATGCCATCAGTGGTGACCAATACCACACCATTTAACAGGGGAATTATGGAAGGAGCTTGAAAAAATGTTGGCACTCAGCGTCATCAAGCCCTCTCGAAATCCCTGGATAAGTTCCATAGTGCCAGTCCCAAAACCAGACGGGACCTTACGACTCTGCGTGGATTATCAAAAATTAAATGAAATAGCCACGTTCGATGCCCTCCCCATGCCCCTTGTGACAGAGTTGGTAGAGCAAATTGGAGCAGCCAGATTCATAACCATGTTATATTTGGCCAAGGGGTACTGGCAGATCCCCGTGTGACCCTATGACCGCCCCAAAACTGCCTTTGGAACGCCATGGGGGCTATAAGAATTTATAAAAATGCTAATTGGACTGCATGGGTCTGCCGCCACCTTCCAACGGCTAATGGAACGTCTTCTGGCACTGCACTTGGAATACGCAGCAGCATATATCGACGATATCATCACATTTGCTCAATCATGGGACCAACACCAAGAAGCCCTCAGAGCCGTATTAATGGAGTTGAGGGGGGCCGGCTTAACTGCAATCCCCAACAAGCGCGCAGTCGCAAAAAGACACACTAAATACCTAGGATTACTTGTGGAGCAAGGAACCATTGGACCGTTACATGATAAGGTTGAAGTTGTTCATAACTTTCAGGCCCTGCAAACATCCAGACAACTATGATCCTTCCTCGGCCTGGTAAATTATTACTGTAGGTTCATCCCACGGTTTTCAGAGCTAATAACCCCGCTCTTGGAGGCCCTGAAAGGACCAAACCAGAAGGGGATCAAGTGGACGGGGGAAATGTTACAAAGCTTTCAGGTATTAAAAGAAACACTATGTGAGAACGTGGTCATACACACCTCTGATTTTGACAAACCATTCATATTACAGACCAACACCTCTGAAACAGTGATTGGGGCTGTCCTAGCGCAACAGGACACAGGCATGAAGTGACCTGTGGCCTACACGAGCCGAAAATTATTGCCAGCAGGAACGAGGTACGTGACTATCGAAAGGGAGTGCCTTGCAATCCAGTGGGCAGTAGAGCATTTTTGCTACTATCTACTAGGGAGAGAGTTCACGCTTGTAACCGATCACGCACCTCTCAAGTGGCTCGACTCAGCCAGGACCGATAATGCACGTATAACAAGATGGGTGCTGGCGTTACAACCTTTTAAGTTCAGCATAGTGCACTGCTCAGGGAGCAACAATTTAACGGCCGACTTATCCAGATACAGCGGTGACTCACAACGGGACGTCAACCAGCAAGAAGGCCCGACCTTACCTATGGCCTCAGGTAAGGGAAACGCAAACCCAGCGAAACTGCCCCAAGGCAGCTTGCAGGGGGGGTTATGTCCCAGAGAGGGGCATACAATAAACACCTGTGACGGGAGGCACAGAGCAACAGAGGTGACAAGGAGAACCCACACAACTCGTCAGCCACTTGTTTATACAGCTACGGCCAGCCGGTGATGTCAGCTCCGGACACCGTCTGGCAAGAATAAAAATGGCGGCCGATGCCACAGAGGAGAGGGGAGAAAGAGAGGGGAGGAGAGAGAGAGAGGACCCTGGCCGGACCCAGGAAGGGAAGAAACCCTCACCATGGGCCCCACTGAACCCAGCAGACCACCGGGAGCCAGAAGCTGGAAGGCATCAGGTGACAAGGAACCTGGACCCGAACAAGGATCCAGGAGCAGACGGGAAGCTCAGCAGGATCCCAGGTGGGATAGGCAGAGTGACCAGGGCGAGCAGGGACCTACGCCGGTGGGAGGGACTCCAAGAGGAACACTGGAGGGGCCGCAATCAAGGCAGGTATCACCGCCCTTCCTGGCTGGGTCAGCGGTGGATGGTGAAGAGCTCCAAGGGTGCGGGAGGATTTAAAAGGCACCCGGCGTTCATATAGCAGGGCGGGAGCCTGGCATAGTTTAGCTTAGGAGCAGACTCAGGGTTGCTAGGATGACCAGTTTCCTCTGTTTTCCCTCGGTTGTGAAGGAGCTGAGGAGAGGAAGGCCTTGTGAGCTACCCCAGGTATCAGGGCCGAGGGGAGAGCCTCAGAGGTTTTCTTTTTTTTGTTTCCCTGAGAGAAGGGGCGAGAGGAAAGTAGGGAAGGCAAGTTATAGAAGGGACACCTGCTTGGTCAAAAGGGCAAGCCCAGAGAACACCCAACGTCCATCTCACGGGCAATGGCTGCCCAAGAGTGGATAGTCAAAGCCCGACAGTCACACAGTGGTTGGGTTTCTTCTGGGGGCTCCCTCCTCACTGTCACTCTTGAGACCTTAGTCTCTGGCTTGCCTGAAAACAGAAGGCAGGTTGGAAATTACCTTTGAGCAGACTTACCCATATATTCTTTGGGTGAAAAAATGCTTACTTTTGAATAAACAGAAAGAATAAATCTTTCTGAAGGATTTTTACTAGACATCTCTGCTTTTTCATTCTTGATCTATATTGGGACTTAGTTGTGTGTGGCTGCAAACATTATCTCCACTGGTGTGCTGATTCCCATATACAATCACACTATAACAATGGTTCTCAACTTTTTTAGACTCAGGGTACCCCTCTATAACTCTTCCGAATTGAATAGCTCCCCCTTTCAAAAACTAAATGTATTTGTTATAGTCTTTATATGTTTGAAGAGGGGGCAGGATGAAGGAGAAGCAGCTGACAGGGAAGAGTCTGCTACAGTGAGTGGGGGGAGGAGGAGCACCTGGGAGGGAAGAGCCTGAACTTATCACTGGAGCCTGTGCTTATCTCACTTATCTCCTCCTAGCAGCATCCTTGAAAAGGAGCTGAGGGAATGCTGCTGGTCTTGGCTTCCCCACCCTCTGTCCAGTCCTTGGTGCAGCTTCAGAATTATGGCGGTATTCCCCCACTCTTAGAGCACTCTGATTGGCTGTTTCCATCAGCCAATAATAGTTTCATAGTTTGTAGGGTTGGAAGGGACCTGAGCATATCATCAAGTCTGACCCCCTGCCATGGCAGGAAAAAGTGCTGGGGTCAAACAACCCCAGCAAGGTGTTCACCTAGCCTTCTCTTAAAGACCTCCAGGGTAGGAACCAGCACCATTTTGCTTGGAAGTTGGTTCCAGATCCTAGCTGCCCTGACAGTAAAGTAGCGCCTCCTGATGTCTAGTCTGAATCTACCCTCTGCCAGCTTGTGACTGTTATTTCTAGTCACTCCTGGTAGTGCTTGGGGGAACAGGGACTCCCCCAATGCCTGCTGGTCCCCTCTGACTAGTTTGCAACAGGCCACTAGATCGCCCCTCAGCCTTCTCTTGTGGAGGCTGAACAGGTTCAGGTCCTTTAGCCTCTCCTTGTACGGCCTGCCCTGCTGCCCCTTGATCATGTGAGTGGCCCTCCTCTGGACCCTGTCCATATCCCTCTTGAAGTGCGGCGCCCAGAACTGGATGCAGCACTCCAGCTGTGGTCTGACCAGTGTCACACAGAAGGGGAGGATCACCTCCTTGGACCTGCTCGACATGCATCTGTGGATGCATGACAAGGTATGGTTGGCCTTCCTGACCCACGCTGTCGGCCCATATTCATCTTGGCATCAATAATGACTCCAAGATCCTTTTCTTCCACTGCACTGATGAGAAGGGATTTCCCCAGCCTGTAGGTAGGCTGCTGGTTCTTCCTCCCCAGGTGCAGCACCTTGCACTTGTCAGTGTTGAAACCAATCCTGTTCTCATCCGCCCACTTCTGTAAGCTGTTTATGTCCGATTGCAGCCTATTCCTCCCTTCTAGTGTGCCCACATCCCCCCCCACATCTTGGTGTCGTCAGCAAATTTGAACAGGGTGCTTTTTATTCCTTCGTTCAAGTCACTGATGAAGATATTGAACAGTGCAGGCCCAAGGACTGAGCCCTGGGGAACCCCACTGCCCACATTCCTCCAGGTCAAAAATGACCATCCACTACCACTCTCTGGGTGCGGCCCTCCAGCCAGTTAGTGACCCATTTGACTGTGTAGGTGTCAATGCCACAGTCCCCTAGATTTTTAATGAGAATGGGGTGAGAGACAGTGTCGAAGGCCTTCCTAAAGTCCAGAAAGACTACGTCCACTGCTACCCCTGTGTCTAAGGCTTTTGTGACCTGGTCATAGAAGGCCACCAGGTTGGTCTGACAGGACCTGCCTCTAATGAACCCATGTAGGTTGCTCCTAAGCAAAACCTGCCCCACTGTCCCCTCCTGGACATGTGCCAGGATAATTCTCTCAAAAAGCTTACCCAGGATCGAGCTAAGACTAACTGGCCTATAGATTCCTGGGTCCTCCTTCCTCCCTTTTTTGAAGATAGGAACCACGTTGGCCCTCTTCCAGTCCTCTGGCACCACACCAGAGCACCACGAGTGCTCATAAAGCTGTGCCAGGGGTTGCGCAATGACCTCAGCTAATTTTCTCAGCACTCTGGGGTGGAGATCGTCCAGACTAGCTGCTTTAAATATGTCCAGTCCCTCCAGAAGTTCCCTGACTGGATCCTCAGTGACCCTTGGCCGAGGTGCGCCTCCCCTGGGGCCTAAGGGGGTCCCGGTGGGGGTGCTGATTTGGTCCCTGTTCAGGAAAATGGAGGCGAAGAAGTTGTTAAATAGGTTAGCTTTGTCATCTGGTGTGACGACCAGATTTCCTAGCATGTCTTGCAGGGGTCCCACGTTACCTGGTACCTTCTTTTTGCCCTCTTTGTATTTAAAAAAGGACTTGTTGTCCTTGATCCGGGTAGCTAGTCCCAGTTCCATCTCTGCCTTGGCCTTCCTGATCACCCCCCTGCAGCCCCGAGCAACCACAGTATAGTCCTCCCTGGTGATGGCCACTCCCTTCCATTGGGTATACACCTCCCTTTTAGTTAGGAGACATTCCTGGATGCTTTTGGTGAGCCATGGGGGCTTTTGCGCCCTCCTGCCCCCTTTGATCTGTGTTGGGATTACCTCCCTTTGGGCTTGGAG
>NW_017728886.1:43836080-43873090 GCF_001723895.1 Crocodylus porosus
GATGGTGAATTCCAGCAGGCAATGATCACTGTCACCCAAGTGGTCGAGCACCCGCAGCCCCCTCATCAGGTCGTCGCCTGTGGCCAACACCAGGTCCAACGGGGCATCTCCCCTGGTGGGGCTGTGCACCTCCTGGATTAGATGGAGGTCCTGTATTTTGGCTAGGAACTACATGAGTGGTCAGACCTGGCTGACTGCTCTTCCCAGCAGATGTCTGGAAAGTTCAAGTCACCCATGCTGACCACATCTTTTGACCTAACTACCTCCTTGAGCTGACTTAAGAATTCATTTTCTAGCTCTTCCCTTTGGTTGGGTGGTCTGTAGTAGACCCCCATCATTAAGTCCCTTTCCCCTTGACTGCCTTGTATTCTAACCCAGAGCACTTCAGAGTGTGAATAAAGTGTTACATTTGACAGACACAGACAAACTTAGACTTTTATAATATTAGAATTTATGTTTTTTAGATTGTTGAAACATGAACAACTCCTCCTGTTGAAATGATCCTAGTGTAACAGGGTCCCACCCTATGGCTGACCATGATGTCCCTGGAGCTCACCCTCAGCCCTTGATCTCTCCTATGCAGTGCTACATGGGATTATATAGGACATAATTGCTGAATTTCTTTTTAGAAATTAGTTTTCTGTGCATACTTTGAAAGAGCTTCATTTTCACAAGAAAAATGCAACAAATAGGAAGCATAAATATTCGTCTGGTATTTATTACACTGAAGAAAGTCTAAAAAAATTATCTATCAACATGAATATAAACAGTTTTCATTGGCTGTAGTTTTGAGCTGCATTTTTATGTAACTTTAAATGGGTAAGTGGAGCACAAAAGCTTGAGTTATGTAATGTAAGCAGTTTTTTCTCAAATTGGCATCTATCTTGGAAAACTTATCACGTGCTCAGGGAAAGGGTATTTTTTTATATACAAAGATAGAATTTATATAAACAAGCTCTTTTAAAAAAATATCCTTGGAAGAAATAAAGAACACACTGTAAATTAAAGCAGCCCACAGGCAACTAATTTGCTGAACCAGCACTTACACAGCCAGTCACCGTACGTCTCACTAACATTGGCAGAAGTGTAGGGGTCATAGTTTCAAATGGCTGAACCATTTTAATAGTTTCTGCAGCATTCCTTCACAAAAGAATTCAGCTTCTTTTCTAACTTTTTCCTCTACCAGAAACCATGGTTCCTGTTGACAATGCAGGAAAACCTCCCTCCCCTTTATGTACATATACGTCCTTCTCCCTCCTCTCCTGTGGGTAATATCAGTTCACCAGTGTTTTTCTTGATATTGCTCCACATTATTTTGTGAAGGATTTCCCTTGGAAGTTTGTTGCTACTACAAAGCAGCTACCTACTTGTGCTTATTTTTCCAGCACCTCCCATTTTGGCATAAAAAATCCTGGAGTATTTTTTTTTCCATATAATTATAGTGCTGGAGAGTATATTGGCTCAAAGAAAAAGAATATTTTACCATACATTTAAAGGACATGTGACTGTTCTATAGAGATACTATAAAAGTATTATATTTGGGTCTGGGGCAGTCTTTCTTTTTCTTCCTCAATTCATTGGATTATTGGGAAAGTTTATCTGGTAGAATTCCATATCACATAGATACTGCACTTATGCTTGCTTTGCCTTGAAAAAAACAACACAAAACAATTGTACAATTGTACAAGCTTTCTGAAAGCACATTAATATGTATCCAGATTAGCAGTGTATCTTTTCTCCATTAATTTGACCCTTTTCTTATATGCTCTGCTACTCCTTCTCAGTCTCCCAATTTTCAGTTTAGTTCAAATTCTAGACCTGTAATGGTTGAAGGGCAACACCTTGTCCCCAAACAAGGCTGTTTGGCCAAAGTTCTGATGCTGATCAAAGGACATCAAACTATTAAAAAGATTACCCCTTCAGAAAGGGACTAGGGTAGGCTCACTACTGCTAGCTGACACTGATGAGTGCAAGGGTCTGCAGCAAGCTAATTGCTACTTGGTCTCCATGAGAATGAGGGGCACCTAGACTAAATCACGTTTACCTAGGGGCTTGAGCGAATGCCAACTTTAGACAAAACATTGTGCATGTTTTTAAATCCTGCTCTAAGTGCTGCATAACTTTGGAATGATACATTGTATGTTGTTTGGAGGAAACTGTTTCTATGTCGCTGCATAGTGTTACTGTCCACAGACTCTTGAAGGAAAATTCTTGGAGATGCCAAACCATGTTGGGCTTGGTAAGTATTGTAGCTGGTAACCAGGAGGAGTGTAACCTATAACCCAGAGATTCATTTGGATCATAGAATTTTACTCTGAAAGAGTGGAAGCTTGAGTCAGCTACTTGACAAGATAGCCTTGAGACCTT
The DNA here is from genome assembly GCF_001723895.1 of Crocodylus porosus. Taxonomy (NCBI): domain Eukaryota; kingdom Metazoa; phylum Chordata; order Crocodylia; family Crocodylidae; genus Crocodylus; species Crocodylus porosus. The sequence continues at coordinate 43,838,448 of NW_017728886.1, forward strand.
TTCCTAGTCCCTTTGAAGATGGCCAAAATGCTGATTGTAAGGATTATTCATAGTAAATACCAATAGCATATCAATGAAGTAACTAGGACCAAGCATTACTGCTTGGTTTTTCCCAGCTTTAGAGGGAACAAAGCTTATCCCCAATCTCCTCAGCTATTCAAGGGTCACTTCTTTCTCTTGCTCTACTGCGACAGATGCCCTGGTGTAGCAGGTAACACCTTGAGGAATACACAATGGAGGGAGGAAATGGCAGGACATGATATTGGGGACAAACTCAAAGGTTATGAATTTGCATGAAAACTCTCTAGGTCTTCTCCTGTTTCATAGTAGCAGGGACAAATATGTGACAGATTTGAAACTGCTTTCTAGTTTTCTAAAAAAACTATGAGGGCAGATTATGGGAGCACTTATAGAATGAGGTTTGGAAATGGAGTTAGGAGGAACTTTCAGAGAGTACTTTAGATAAAGATTTTTTTAACTTGTCAAACCTTATGCAGGCTCACAAGGTTCTTATGCTTTCATGGTCAGGGTCACATAAATAACAAGATGGCTAATGAGAAGGGTGATCTTCTGGCAAGGGCAATGGACAGCAACATGGGAGATGTCTGTCTGACCTTGGACAAAACAATCTGTAATACAGGGTAATGCTTCCTTTGGCTTATCTGAGTAAAATAAGCTCTCAGAGCTTACAAATGCATTCAGAAGTAAGCACCTAGCAAAATGAGATTCTGACCTCAGCAGAGCTTCTAGATACTACTGTAATATGTATAATTTGGTGCTTATGTATTAAACAGGGATGTTTCTGAGGCTTAACCAACATTTCCAAAGTTGTCTGAGATCCTTGAACAAATTGGTCCATAAGAGAAAGAAGTATTAATACTCCTACATTGGCTACAGGGGTTATGCAAAGAGACAAGTTTTCTTATCTGCTTCTGAAATTCTCCTAGTCTCCTTTACTGATATACCCATGTAAACAGAATTCTGGTTTCTCCAAACCATGGATCACTATCCAAGCTAAATTCAGATCTCTCTGTTTTTATACATCAGCAAAAGAAGCAATACAGGATATATGATGCTTCAGTGACTTGTTTCCCAACATGTGAAATAAATCTCTTTCCCAAGACAAAAAATGATGAGGGTGTCTATACAGAGCTGCTCCACCTGAGCCCCAGCTGGTGAGGGAATTAAGGTGTGGCCATAAAGACTTAAAAGCTCCAGGAGGGCCAGGTACAGACGTTACACTTTTATAGGTATAAGTGATTGGAAACCAGTCTATACCCATAACAGAACAGAAGTTTGGCACATATAGACTGGTTTAAAAATGGTGGAACCCAATCTAAGATTTGCCGCCCTCCTCCTCTCCCCCCACCAAAGTGTGAATGCGTGTTCTCTTCATGACCAGTCTAAACAACACTACTTACAGAAAACTGCATAACTTAGGTTGATTCTGCCATGAGCTTTTTTAATGTCTTACCTAGCTGGTAAGAGTGGAAGGGTAGTGTTTAGGGGGAAGAATTGAGTCTGTGTTCTTCTTCGTAGGGTCTGGGAAAAGACCACAGCTTTTGGGTTTTGTTTGTTCATTTGTCTGTACACTTGCTTTTATTGTGGGGATAAAGTTGCCCTGGTAAAATAAACAGTGTGTAAACCCGACCTTGGAGCTAAATGGCCTCAATTAGGCAGCTGTGTAAGTGAGCCACTTACACTATCACTTTAGAATGTAGTGAACCATATATGTTTATTTCATGTGCACAAGGCAATTTCCATAACAGAACTCTATATTCAGATATCAAGTCAAGTGTCCTCTTGATCCTAAAGCCCCCTTGAGCTAGTGTAATTTAGGCATCCCAGTTTATGTAGCCAGTGGCACACTGGCAAGTGAAGTGGCTAGCATCATGCCCAACTATCTTTGTTTCCCCAGCCTAAATAACCAGGTAGCTATTTGCAGTTGGAAGCGGACATTGGCATGTATCCAGAGTATGGCCAAAACCTATGTCTTCAGAGGCATAGCAAGACAACATGATCACTCTACTGCCATACTGTCTTGGTGGTTAAATATACCCCAAAGCAAAATCCATTTCACAGGCTGGTATGTGATCATTTATTTGGAGTTTTTTGTAGAATACTGACAGACAAATCACGTGCAGATGTTTTATTGAAGTTTTATTAAAGACCAGTTGCTGTTGTATCAGGTTCTGCTATCCACTTTCTATTGTGCATACACTTCTACTGTTTAAAACAGGGGTGGGCAAAATACGGCCCATGGGCCAGATCCAACCTGCCAGCTGATTTTATCTGAGCTATGGGCAGGCAGCAGCACTACACAGCAGGTCCTGGGTGAACTGCACTTAGGCCCTAGTCTCCATTGGTGGACAACGTGGGCGATGATTCCAAATCCATCTCCAGCCTCTGCAGGTGCAGCAGTGTACACAGGGCAGAAGCAGCACCAACTGCTTAACACTGCGCAGTACCAGCAGAGGTGGGGGTCTAAGTGCAACTTAGTGGACAGTAACTTGCCCAGAGTCTGCCCCATGGTGCTAGACAGGTGGAGTTGCTTCCACCCAGTGTCCCCTGCAGCACCTGGGAGATGCAGTCCAGCCGCACGGGTCCTGGGCAAGCCACACTCACGCACTGGTCTCTGCTGGCAGGCAGCACCCAGAGCCTGCAGGACCATACTGCATCTCCTGGGCACTACAGGGGATGTTGGGTGGAAGCATCCCGGCACCACGTGGCAGGTGCTGGGCGAGCTGTACTCAGGCCCCACCAACTCCAAGCACTATGCAGTGCCAGATGGATGGGGCTGCTTCCACCCAGTGTACCCCTGCAGCACCAGCAGAGGCCAGCTTCCGCCAGTGGAGGATGGAACCTGACCACAGGACTCTGCGCTGTCCTGTCCTGACATCAGGGTGCCTGGGAGATGCAGGGTTGGGTGTGTTTGTGGATGTGAGCACTCTCCAAGAGTCCTAATGGTGGGATAAGACAGCGCATAGGCCCACAGCCAGACTCCATCCCCTGCCCCACCCCCAGCCACAACTAATATGGTATCTATCGTAGTTAACACCCATCACCTCTTGTTTAAAAAAAGTAAAATAGGAATAGGAAATATAAGACAAGAGCTACATTGTGCAGGAACTACTGTACAATGTAGGCAAATCTGCAGGTTTAAAACAAGGTAAGGAACTGGCTGCAGCCTTATTTTTTTAAAGTGTAACAATGTTTGAACTTTTATCATTGTAAGTATTTTTCTATCAGCTGAATCTGCTAGTGTGGGGTTTTTGTTTTTTGAGGGTTTTTTATAGATTTGAGATGGTAAAATGCATACATCTCAATTGTTACCAGATATCTATACAACAAACTGAAATTCATGCTCAGTAGCCAAGACACAATTAACCAAGATAAGACTAACCAATCAGATGAGTCAGCTTCCTTCCACAAAATCAAATCAAACAGTAAATGTTTTATTAAAGTTGGCTGGTGCTCACTCACATCATTGCACTTAGGACAGAAATTCTCTGCTGGGTTATTTTTTATAGTTGAGGAATAGCATTTTGTGCTGAAGCATGAGTTAATCTTCTTCCCAATGTATTCATTTTTCTGTTGCTAGTGTCTTGCACAACCAGAGTTTAAAATTACAAACACAGTAGGTGATACCCTCTCTTTCCCATTCCAAGCAATGACAAACCTTGCTTCAATCAGCAGGTGAGTTATCATGTTGCATGCCTAACTGGGATTAGAGGCAGAGAACTTCTGTGGAACTCAAGGACAGATACGGATTCTGCCTATGCCTGGAAATCACATAATATCAACCATTTAGCAAGACAGTGACTAATCCAGGTCATTATCCTTCCCTCATGTGGAGAAACTTGTATAGCACACCTTCCCTCATCTCTAAGTGCCTGCTTCCTCCACTTCCAGGGATCTCTAGCCCTTCTGAGAAAATAGCAAATGTGAGGTCTAGATACTGATAGTGTCAAGGCCTTTGAATTAAGCATGAACCCAGGATTATGCAAGAAGGCTCCCTCTATCTGTGTAGTAGGTCTGCACTAGTTTTTAATTTGACTAGCATCTACTGTATCAAGTTGATAGGGATCCTGAAAATCATGTGTAGATTCATGGTAGATAATCTACAAGTACATAACAACTATGCAAAGATGCATGTGGAGGTTAGATTGAGTTAAAAATGGCCACCTGATCCAAGGTAAACTGGGATGAGAAAGACAGTTTGGGGGGCTGAGGGGGTTGGGGGGCCAAGTACAGTCTGTGTAGGGGTTGAGGGGAATCAAGGGACAAGTGGGGTCTGCAGGAGGGAGCAGGGAACAAGTGGGATCCACAGAGGGCTTGGGATTAGGAGAGCAAGTGGGGTCTGCAGGGAGGCTTGGGGGCCTCTCTTCCCCTTCCCCCCCTGGACAAGGGGCTATTTTTAGCCTCCTGATCCCTTTCACTCCCAGATGAACAACACCCACACGTCCCAATCCTGCCTACCCCTCCCTGGAAACCCCACTTACTTCCTTAGCTCCTGGCAGCAGCAAAAAACAGTAAAACCAGCCCCAGGAGTGGCTTGTGGAATGTGGGGTTTGGTGGACTCAGTGGGAGGTGGCTGGTCTAAGGTGGGGGGGTTATCCATCTGGAAGTGGGACAAGGGGCTAAAAATAGCCTGGTACTGGAGGCAGAAGGGAAAATGTAGTCCCAGGGCTAGGGGCTAAGGGCTGGGGCCTAGGGTAACTGGCTGGACTTTCTCAGCCCTAGGGCTGCACTGGGAACTGTAAAGAAGTTCAGTTAAATCAGTCTCGCCCTACCCAATCTAAGCTTGACTACCTTGGAGGAATAGTTAACTTAGATCGGGTTGACCATTTTTAGACCAATCTAACCTTTCTGAACTTCTGTACAATTCTCAGATTCACCTTACTAGGAATTTAAGTGCAGGGTCTGCACCTGGTTGAACTAAGTTAGATTGGGTGGCCATTTTTAACATAATCTAACCTCCCCAAATGTCTGTACATACTCTTATAGGGGCCAGAGGAGAATTTACCTATGATCTACACATTAAATTCATTGTCAGTCAGCAGTCTGGTCAAGTGGTAAATTCTTGATTTATCCACTTCTGTAAAAGAACCAGTTTTATTGCAGATGTCCCTGCAAATATTATTCTCATCACCAATCAGAAAAGACCACAAAGGTTTTACAAATGGATAGTGATGGAAGCAATTGTAACTTTAGTGATAGCGGGTATCTGTCCTTGAGTTCTATAGTTCTGTGCCTTTAATCCCAGTTAGACATGTTGCAACACCTCCAATGGCACACTTATGTGCCTGTAGACTAATGGTAGGAGTTTGGGGAATAAACAGGAGGAGCTGATCCTTCTGCTAAACAGAAATTACTACGATCTCAGAGGGATCATGGAGACCTGGTGGGTCTCCTCCTATGACTGGACAACCGATATAAATGGCTATACACTGTATGGGAGAGATCATGCTGAAAAAAGAGGCAGGGGTGTAGCTCTCTATGTGAAGGAGAGCTACACATCCCTACAAGCTGAGATTGGCACCCATGTAGGAGAACTAGAGACCCTTTGCATTAGGATACAAGGTAAATGTAGTGAAGGGGATACAATGGTGAGAGTTTACTACAGACCTCCAAACCAGGAACAAGTGCTTGACCAAGAATTCACGAGGGAGCTGGCTGAGGCTTCACAGTCTCAGTGCATGGGCATCATGGGAGACTTCAACTACCTGGGTATCTCATCGGATGAGCACTTGGACAAATCTAATCCATCACAAAGCTTCCTTGTATGTGTGGATGAGGTCTACCTGTTCCAAGAAGTTTATGGGCAGACAAGCGGCAAGGCACTGCTGGACCTGGTACTGGCCAACGGGGACCTAAAAATTGAAAGGAAGCTGGGTGACAGTGACCATGAGTTGGTCACTTTCACTATACATTGCAAAGCTGGCAAGTCAGCCAGCAATGCAATAGTCCTTGACTTTAGGAGGATTGTTCTTGAGGCCCTGAGAGGCCATGATTTCACAGGGAGGGAGTTCATGATGAGTGGTTGCTCCTTAAGGCAGTTATTGTAGAAGCATAAGGGGGGGTCCATCCCCATCCATAGGAAAGGTGGTAAAAGGGCTCAACAACCCCCTTGGCTTAACAAGGAACTCATGGAACTCCTATGTCTAAAAAGAGAGGCATATAATGGATGGAGGACAGGAAACTCCACTAAGGAGAAGTATACTGCACTGGCCCACATCTGCAGGGAGTGAACTAGAAAATCCAAGGCTGCAGCTGAACTCCATCTGGCTACATGAATCAAGGACAATAAAAAGTTCTTCTTCAGATATGTGGGGCATTGAAAGAAAAACAAAGGCAACATTGGACCCCTACTAAACCAGCTGGGGCAGCTGACTACTCATACCCAGGAAAAAGTCAGTCAGCTTAATGATTACTTTGCATCGGTTTTTCATCAGGCCAAAGGGACCACTCTGCCTAACATGATGCAGAATGACTGGCGTGAAGATGAATATATGCCCACCATTGGCATGGATCTTGTGAGGGAGCATTTTGAGAGGCTTGACACCCATAAACAGCTGGTCCGGGTAAGTTGCACCCAAGAGTGCTAAAGGAACTGGCAGACATCATAGCAGAGAAACTGGCAAGGATATATGAGAACTTGTGGCGCTTGGGCAAAGTACCTGAAGATTGGAAGAGGACCAGTGTGGTGTCTATCTTCAAGAAAGGGTGAAAAGACAATCCGGGAAACTACAAGCCAATCAGTTTAACCTCAATCCCTGGGAAGATTTTGGAAAACAAAAATCAAAGAAACCATTGTGGACCAGCTAACGAAGGCAATATTCTGAGGGATAACCGACGCAGGTTTGTTGCGGGTAGGTCTTGCTTGACCAGGTGACATATCACCTGGACAACAGGGAAGAGGTTGATGTCATATATTTGGACTTCAAAAAAGCCTTTGACCTGGTGTCCCATGTTGTCCTCATGGAAAAATTGGGCAACTGCAGCCTCGACTACTCCACAGTCCGATGGCTGGAGAACTGGCTCCGAGGTCTGACCCAGAGAGTGGTAGTTGATGGAACTGAATCAACATGGCACTCGGTGACTAGTGGTGTCCCCCCAAGGCTCTGTTCTTGGACCTGTACTCTTTAATGTCTTCATAAAAAATCTGGACACTGGTGTCAAAAGTGGACTGGCCACATTCGCTGATTACATCGAACTTTGGGAAAGAGCCTTCACACTTAAGGATAGACTGGTGATCAAGGCCAATCTCACTAGGCTTGCAAAGTGGGCAGATGAAAACCTGATGGCATTCAATACAGAGAAATGCAAGGTACACTACCTCAGGAATAAAAACTCACATCACACTTATAAGCTCGGCAATGCTACACTTACTAGCACCATGACTGGAAGAGGGTCATGACTGACCACAAAATGAACATGAGCCACCAATGCGATACTGCAGCTGGCAAAGTGAACAAAACTGTGGCTTGCATCTATTGATGCATCTAAAGCAAGACCCAGGATGTCATCCCCCTGCTATACTCAGCCTTGGTGAGGCCACAGCTGGAGTACTGCATCCAATACTGAGCTCCACAATTTAGGAAGGACATGGAAAAGCTTGAAAGAATGCAGAGGAGAGCCACATGCATGATCAGAGTGCAAGAGAACAGGCCTTATGAAGAGAGGCTGCGAGCTTTGGGATTCTTCAGCCTGGAAAAGTGCAGGCTCAGTGGTGACTTGGTGGCAGCCTACAAGTACATAAGAGGTGTACATCATGACAAGGTCAAATGGTCACAAACTCTTCCAAGACCATTTCAGGCTGGACATAAGGAAAAATTTCTTTACTGTCCAAGCCCCACATGGCCTGGAACAGACTGCCTCCAGAGGTGGTGCAGACACCTACTCTGGACTCCTTTAAAATACATTTGAAAGTTTATCTTTAGGATTCTTTGACCCTAGCTGACTTCCTGCCCCTTGGGCAGGGGGCTGGACCCAACAATGTTACAAGGTCCCTTCCAGCCCTAATGTCTATGAAATCTATGAAATCTCCACATCCTTCTCCACATTGTTTTAAAATTGTGAAGCCCAGAATTGGATGCGGTACTCCAGTGCAGCCTCACCAAGGCTGAGTACAGTGGGAGGATGATATCCTGGGATTTTCCTGAGAAGCATCTATGGAGTCAAGCCAGAGTTTTTCTCGCTTTGCCAGCTGCAACATTGCATTGGTGGCTCATATTCATCTTGTGGTCAGTCATGACCCCCAAGTCCCTTTTAGCCATGGTGCTAGCAAATGTAGCACTGCCGAGCCTATAAGCATGCTGCAGGGTTTTTTTCCCCAACATGGAGTACTTTGCATTTTTTGGTGTTGAACGCCATCAGGTTTTTGTCCGCCCATTTTCTGAGCCTGTCTAGGTTGGCCTGGATCACCATCCTGTCCTCAGGTGTGGACGCTTTACCCCAAAGTTTGGTGTCATCAGTGAACTTGGCCAGTCCGCTTCTGATACCAATGTCCACATCATTAATAAAGATATTAAAAAGTATAGGCCCAAGGATGAAGCCTTGGGGGACCCCACTGGTCACAGCGCACCACTATGATTTACTTCCATTGACTAACACTCTCTGGGTCCGACCTCGGAGCCAGTTCCCACTGTGATGTAGCTGAGGCCGCAGTTGGCCAGTTTTTCCATGAGATGATCATGGGACACCAGATCGAAGGCTTTTTTAAAATCAAGATATATGACATCAATCTCTTCTCCTGTGTCCAGGTGATATGTCACCTGGCATAGAAGGAGATGAGATTGGTCAGGCAAGACCTACCCACAAGAAACCTGTGCTGGTATCCCTCAGAATGTTGCCATTAGCCAGTTTGTCAAGAATGGTCTCTTTCATAATTTTTTTCAAGATCTTCCCTGGGATAGAGATCAGGCTGATAGGTGCAATTTGACTTCCACCATGGCTGAAAGGGACTTACAGGTAGTAATCAACCATCACATGAATATGAGCTGGCAGTACAATGCTGTGGCCAGCAGGGCAAATAACATGCTGGCTTGCATTAACTGTTGCATCTCATGCAAAACTAAGGAAGTGATACTCCAACTATACTCCACACTGGTAAGACCGCAGCTGGAGTACTGCATCCAGTTCTGGGCACTGCACTTTAACAAGGACGTGGAAAAACTTGAGAGGTTCCAGAGAAGGGCCGCCCATATGATATGGGACTTGCAAGACAAGCCGTACGAGGAGAAGCTGAGTGACTTGGGCCTCTTCAGCCTACAGAAGAGAAGGCTGCGAAGGGACTTGGTAACAGCTTACTGTTACATCAGGGGAGTACATCAAGAACTCAGTGAACAGCTGTTCACCAGGGCACCCCTGGGGAAGACCAGAAGCAATGAATACAAACTTCTGGAAAGCTGCTTCAGGCTCAATTCCAGAAAAAACTCCTTCACAGCCAGAGTGTCCAGACTATGGAATAAACTTCCTCCAGTAGTGGTGCAGTCACTTACCCTGGAAATCTTCAAAAGGAGACTAGACAGTCACCTTGCTGGGGTCACTTGACCCCAGCTGTCTTTTCCTGCCTAATGCAGAGGACTGGATCTGATGATCTGCAAGGTTCCTTCCAGCCCCATACAATCTATGAATCTATAGTTAAGGATGATTTAGAATAAACTGAGAATCAGGAGGGTAAACAAAGACAGCATGGCTAATTAGAATGAGGACACGAGAATGGAAATTACCACATTTGTGCAAAACTTAGATTTAAGTGCACACAAAGTAGCGCAGGACTGTTGGATAATCTCCATTCAGTTCTGAAAGAACTGGCATGTGAAATTGTAAATCCACTAGTAAAGACTTTTTTATGAAGCTGCCAGCTCAAGGTGGGAAGTACCATATGACTGAGGAATAGCAAGCACAGTGCCTGTATTTAAGAAAGAGAGAAAAAAATTATCTCGGCTGGTACAGGACTGTTGGTCTGATCTCAGTGGTATGCAAGGCTTTAAAAGAAATGTTAAAGTAAATGACATTAAGAGCATGGAAATAAATGGAAGATGGGATAAAAGGCAACATGGGTTAACCAAAGGTAGATAGTGCCCTACTAAACTGGTATCTTTCTTTGATAGCTGATTTTTCTAGACAAAAGAAATGTGGTAGATCCAGTCTAGCTAGATATTAGAAGAGTGTAAATTGTGGGGCCACAGTGGAAAACTAATAGAGAAACTGAAGAAAGGGATTAGCACAAGATTATAAGGAAATGCTTGAAGGGAAATCTATGACATGGTGTGCTGGAAGGAAAGCAATTAGGATGTAGGGGGTTTACTAATGGAGTTCCTCCAAGATCAGTCTTGGTACTGATCTCATATAATATTTTCATGAATGACTTGGCCACAGAACGTAACAGTATGCTAATGAAATTTACTGATGACGTAAAAGTGAGAGCAAATACAGAGGAGGATCAGAGTATTAGAAAGGAGGAACTGAATGACCTAGAGGACTGAAGCATTAGAAGTAGGATGACAGTGGAAAGTGCAAGGTCATTAATGTTGGTCCAATAACAAGAATTTTTGTTATAATCTGGGAATTTATCAAACAGAAAAAAACAGAGGAAGAGAAAGACTTTGGTAGGCCAGTTATTAACTGAGGGCATTTATAGACATGCTCTGAGAGCCACTGTAAAGTGCCTGGAGTCACGTATATCAGAGTCCCAGCACTAAAAGATGGCAGTGGAGGTGCTTTAAATACCAGAGAGGAAGAGCTGTTTCCTCTAAAGAAAGAGAACAGTTTTTACCCATGAATAAATTTAAACTAGAAAATAGAAGGTTTCTAAAGTTCGAAGGAAAGAAGTCTGGAACAGTTTGCTTCCAGGCATAGAACAAGAAAGCTTAATTTTAATGATGGAACTTCATCATTTTGTGAGAGGGTTATAGTACATGGTTGCCTATGACAGCTGGGGATTGGACTTGATTATTCAGGAGGTCTTTTCCAGTCCTATTTCTTATGTTTTTTCTAGAATCAAGCACACATTGTTAAGGTTATGGAGAAAGGAGAGCCCCGGGGTTTTGCAGGTCCAAATGCATTCCTCAGACTATTGGTATTAGTTTGAATGAGGGTTTTTAGGCTTTGCAAGTGTGGAAGGGGGACTATTCCAGCCACAGGACAAGGGAGGGCTAGAGAAGAGAATGGGAAGGTATTAAGGGGTAGTTCTCTTTAGGTAGAGCAAAGAGTTAAATAAATAAAAATGAGGATTGGAAAAGGAGAAAGCCAAGATTTGCAGGTCTTCGAACAATAGGACAAGCAGCTCAAGTTTCAGTTGGAATGTGAGAGGTCAGTGAGAGAGTCTGAGGAGGGACCACATATGCTCTGAGCAGCAAGTGAGGTTGGTTGAAATTTGCAGCTGCATTCTGGGGGGACTAAAGGTAAGGCGGAAATGAGGAAATTAAAACAGTTACCTAGCATTTTCTTGTCATATCAAGGGCAATTAACTCTCAGCATTAAAAATTACTTCAATAAAATAAAGGGCACTGTGATATTTCTTGCACTTATATGTCACTGTTGTTTTTTTAGGCATAATCACATTATTCTCTGGAAAATAAAATGAAAATGCTAGCTTGCAATTATTTCTGTGTTTAGCCAATTACAGGAAGCTAAAAGAAAAAGTAGACTGTCGTTATGTCCAGCACAGAAGGTGACAGTTCTATTTATCTTCCTACTACAGGAATGTTTATAGCCGACAGAAAATAATGCTGGAAGTACAATAATTATCTGCATTCTAAAGAATATTCTGGAATCTCTGGGGAAAACTAATGACTGAAGACATTAAAAAAATGACAACTTACAGATAAAAATCATGAACAGTAACAATAGGATTTTAAGAACAGGTTGAAGAAGCCATTTGCTAACATATTCTTTCCTACCTTCTGCTTCTACCTTAGCTGTAACTAACTATTTAAAGTTCATATCTATAAAATATGTTTTTGTATTACTGTAGAATAACCCAGCATTTCCATGTGGTAGATCACAATCTGAATCCATGTGCCCTGTGCTGCCACACAAGGAAGGAAAATCTGGCACTGAAGTTCTCTGCCAGGGTGATCTGTGAATTGGATAAACATGATTCCCTTCAGTAATGGCAAATTTGGGCCTAAAAAGAATTTGAAGACACAGGAACTTTGTAACTAAATAATACAAAAACAGCTTGGTTTATAGTTTTAAACTTAATTAGAGGAAAAAGGCGGCCAACTTGTGAATTAGATTGTGGTTACTGTAAATTGTATAAAGATTAGACCCCTTAAAGGTGATTAAGGCAGCTGTTCTTAACTTTAGCAAAAATTTTACCAGAACAGGATTAGGCCCTCTAGTGAGTTCAGTCAACTTACAGACAACATTTCTAGTGTTGGAGCTCACCAGAGCAATTTCAGTAGGGTAAATCAATGATTTGGCTTGTTTAATTAAGCTATAACTTTACAAAAACTTACTTCTCTTTCTCTCTCTCCTTATTAGAAGAAGACACAGTCTTCATTATAGGTACTGAGGGTGGAGTAAGAATTATTAACAGTTGCTGAGTGAGATCCATGTGCCTACTGATATGAAAACCCCCCGGAGTTTGTGCTCAAAGGAACTTACTATATAGAAAAACCTATTTATACACACAGCAAATCAGATGCCTGGGACACTAAGGCAGAAGTGTGCCTTTGTGTTGAGACTATGTACTCTTTTAAAAGCTCAATTAAATGAGTTTTGTAGGCTCAGGTAGCATATAGTTATGGCACTGGTGGCATAAATGATGGAAGGTTCTGCATATCAGTTAAGTACAGAATAAAATAACAGCTTTGTCTATCTTTTTTGTACAAAAAACATTTTCTGGAGGGTTGTATTAAGAATGAAAAGGAACATGGCAACAATTATATTTGAGGAGGGATTTGAAAAAGAAGGTGGATGTTATCTGCAGTGTGGTAAAAAAGAATATTCTTTGCCTGGGAGGCAGTATGAATGCAGAGGAAGCTATCAGGTGAGAAGTGTTAGTAGAGTATGATAAAAAGAGAGATCAGAATTGTGGGAAGGGATGGAGATGAGCAAAGCTGTGAAAATGTGATTTGGAAGCAGAGGGAAAGTTAATGGAGTGACTTACAGAAGGGCTGACATTTTTATATGGGAGTGGGGACTGCTTGAACAAACATGGTCTGCACTGACTGCAGGCGTGCCAGTTGGGAATTAGGGGGTAGATATAGTTTAGAACAAATGAGGTTTTAGCTGTGGGGATTTTAAGGAAACATTGACTTTTAGAGGTGTTATAAAGGAGGAACCAATATGATTTGACAAGTCAGGATGTAGTGAGAAGCTGGGATGGACTAGAAAATGATAGATCTTTTGTGTTGGGAAACAGGGGAGGGTGAAGTAGAGAAAGGTGCCACTGAACCAGAGAGGACTACCATGAGTTATAGACACAGGCAAGCCAGAAGTGATATAACAGAGGAGCTGAAAGTTCTTAATTTTTTTCAGTAAGATATCTTAATGTGTAAGCTGGAATGTGCCACAAGAAAATAATTTTACTTTCTTGGGTTTTGGCGGGGGGGGAGGGGCCAGGGGGTGATGGGAAGGAGGCAAGGGGGACTTTCATTTCTAAAATACCGCTCAGCTCCATGGAGTTGTTAAAGGACCTTCCCCACAAATCCATGAAATACTTTTTTTTATCTAAAGTGTGTCCAAAAACATGTTCTTACATTCATGTTTCTTTATACCCGAAATAACTTTGGAAGCTTACAGTAACATGTAGTTAATCACACGGCGATGTGAAGCATAATAGCCATAAACAATTAATTTTCAATTGCTTGGATTACCTCTCAGTGGCATGCCAGTTTGTGGAGCTGACATAAGTTTACAGCAATGGAATCTCTTACAAGCCTTCTCATAAGAGGCTTTATGAGACTCTTCAGAGACTTTTCCCGAATACAGTTAACCATCTCTTTCATCAAATTTGCCCTCTGATTTATTTTTTAATTGATTAAACTTTCCTTTTTATTATTAGTTTTATCTTCATTTGCCTTTCTTAAATGCAGCCTTTTCACATTTCATGGAAGAATGTTTGGAGAAAACAAGCAGTGGAAGAATTTCCATTATAATCTCCTTTGAACAGCACTATATTGAATTCTATTATCTTGGTTCTTCTTAGTTTGGTAAAGCTCTTAGTTTAGCAGATGACTTTTGAGGAAGAATGTAAATTGTATTCTATAATAAGATTTCACATGATGATCTCAGGGTGCTGACCAAGGTAGCATGCGTAGTATAACTGCCCCTTGAAATTGCTTTACAGCCATGCTCTGACAGAAGCGCACAGCTGCAGAACACTTTAAAAGTGCCCGATTGCGTGACATATTAATCCTCATTACATGCAGGTTCAGATGAAGGCACTCCAAAGTGGAGCACCTTCAATAATTTCTGTAAGTCCCTGTGCATGTGCCCTCCTCGGTGGTTTCCAATCCACCTCCCAAACCCCAGCCTGAAGCTCCTTCTTCCTCCCTTTTCCCCCTACTATCCTACAAACAACACTGGAGCTAGGAATAGAGGGGTGGGGCTAGGGGAGACAGGCTGCAGATAGGCAGCTCTTTGGCTGGATTGGCTGCAGCGCAGAGCATGATCCTCCCCCTTCTTACCCACCAACCCAACAGGGAATGTCTGTTGGGCTAGGGGGTCAGTTTAACTCATGACACTTTCTGTGAAGCACCATGAGTTAGACTGGAGAGCTGCATGTCTGTCAGCACCCTCTGTTTGCGTATTAGTGTAACTCCAACAAAGTAACTTCAACAAAGTCACACAAAATTTACACAGATGTAATTGCAGCCAGATTTGGCCACAAATGTCTGAAGGCCGGGTTATTCCACATAGAGTAATATATTATTGAATAACTAGTTCCAGTGAAATCAGTGAGACCATTTCTGAAGTGAGGTTCTATGTAACATGGGTTAAGGTACCAGAACTGGGCCTGATTCGCCACTCCCCCCAAAAAGAACTGAAGTCAAATCTGATAGTCTGTATTGTTAAATTCTTATAGAAGTGGTTGGGGTGTTGCGGGAGGGCATGGAATTCATTAAGCTATTTTTATCTTTTAGAAGATGCTGGAGAGGAGCAGAATAATTGTCCACTTCTGGCTGGCCTGTCTAATTCTTCACAGCAGTCTTTCCCAATTCAGTGGAACCTTTCCTTGCTACTACAGCTCTGTCATCCTCCCTGTTTTCCAGAATAAAACATCTGTCATTTTCTAGTTCATTCTAGCTTCTCACCATGTTTTTTGTACTGTTCCCATTTGGAGCTCATAATCACAGTCACATCCATTCCTGAAATTATTTCCAATCCTGGACTTAGCTTTTTATGTCATTGAATGGGTAGGTCTTTTGGCAGCTGTCACAGATATTTGCTTCTCCCAAAGAATAGAAAATACTTGTTCCTTCTCTGCATGACAGACTTTCACAGCAAAAGAACGCAGTTCTCTCTCTCTCTCTCTCTCTCTCTCTCTGTATTAGGTGCAAATTTTGTACCATACAGCACAACATTGGTCAGCTAGTTGTACAAAAAAGGTCTACTTCATTGCTGTTAGTGTCATCAGTGCCATAACCTAAAACTTGATTCTCTTGGTTCTTACTAATCAATTCTTATAATATTATGTTGTTTCTTCCTTCCAAACACCCATCCATTATTATTTCACTGTCTGTTATCTTCCAAACTCATAAGACCATACGGGGGTGTCACCTGTATTTGTAAAAACAAACAGTTTTTTCCATCTACTGTATAGTCTCTTGATCCTGTTCATTGAGTTTTAGGATTTCTGTGCCAATCAGATAAAACCTACTTATTATTATAAACAGTTTTTGTTTGGGCTTTTTGAAATTCCAAATTTGATCTTATGTTGACTGAAGAACTTAACTAGAGAGGAGGTACACTTGGTACATTTTATAACAAACAGTTTCACCTTTGAAAACAAGGAAAGCATTGAGTTGATTTGTGCTGAACCACTTAGGAAAAAAATGCAGTACTTCATATGCAATACTCATTTCCCTCTGACCTAGAGTTCTCTGAAAAATAGTGCAAATGAATGTGAATATACAACAAGAGAGAAGAAATGTCTTGTAACTGAAGCCCATGAATGGAAGGTCATGGAACCTTGATTTTGTTCCCAGTTCTGCCCAAAAGAATGTATGTATATTATGTAAGTCACTGAAGTCAGTTTTTTTCACATTTGGGGGCCTAATAGGGATCACACAGATCCATGTTTAGTCACTGAAAGAAAACTGACTTGAACTAGGTAGATCAATCTAATTTTAGGGGGACATTAATCAGGCTACTTTTAATTACAGGAAATCAGGCTAATTTTTACTGTTTTTTATTTGGATTACTGCAGTTATTTTGGAGAGGACCTGATTGTGCTAGGTGTGAACAAACAGAACAAAAAGACAAGCCCTGCCACAGCAAATATATAATCTAAGTATAAGACAACAGATGACAGATGGATGCAGTCAAGACAGGGGAGTGCAAGGAAAAAGAAATTATATTGATTCTCACAACAGATAGTGGTAGCAGCAAATCATCAAGCTTTTGTAAGTATCATGCAAAGAAGAGACAGAGACTGGAGGGATTCATAGAAAGGCATGATAAAACTAAAGCAATGGATTCACAAAATACTCATTGTGCCAGCAGTATGAATGGATAGCCTCAGGGCAAGATTGCATTTGTCAAGGCTAGAGAAAAGGATATTGTAGTTTGAGATATTAGATGGTGGGAGCCTAGATTAGAGTTCTAGCTCCCTGTATAGATAGGAAAAGTTGTATTTTACGTGTGTTATACATAAAAAATCTGCAGGACTTAGATGCAACCTGGATGTGAGAACCTGTAGTTTGACTCAAATATGATGCTCAGCTTGCAGGCGTGAGTGACAGACAAGATAAGATATTTCACAGTAATCAAAGGATGTAGCAGAAAAGTTTTATGGAAGGGGAACATCTGCTAAAACAAGTTAAGTATGAGGTGACAAATTAACAATAGAGCTGGTCCTCTATAAGGGATGCTGTTGTTTTAGTTTTGGGTGAAGATGATGGGTCTGGGAAAAAGCAGGCCCATAAATTAGTGGCATAGAGATGAGATTGTCCAGAGATAAGCTGCAGAAAGAGAAAAGTAGGAGGCCAAGGACAGAGTCATGAAGGACTTCCAGAGAAAGCTAAAGGAAGCAAAGTGGGTGGGAATGAAGTTCCTTTGAAGTAAGCTCTTCAAATGGTGCTTTTGAAAGTTTGTATTTGTAAGACACTGAATTTTTATTTAAGTAAGAAGTTATATAAGAACAGGTTTACTTGTCTTTTTACATTTACTGTGCCTATTTTAAAGACTTCCATAAAGTAAGTGTAATAATGTACCTTGTCCTTCAAAAACACATTGTAATTACACCTAGCATTGGGGTAGTTCAAGGGAATCTAACATCACCAATAACAGTTGTAATTTATTAACATCTGCTTTTTCTGCCCAAAATGAGAGCAGTGCTAAAAGTAAAAATAAATAGATTACACAGTTTTAAATTATTTCCATAACATAAAGCCCATTAAAGTCAGTGAAAAACTTCCTATTGATTTAGTAGGTTTCAGATTGGGTCTCATATAACTTTCAAACTAATGAGATCCTTCTGATAACAGCTACAATTTTCCCAGACTAGATGTGGCATGATACTTTACTGAGTAAGAAGATTCTCAGGTTTGTACAAGTACTTACTCATGTGCTTGACCAGAATGGGTCCTATGTTTTTCATGTAATATGTTTATTTAAATATAAATGCTAATTCAACAGGAGATTCAGGACCTTCTGTTGTTGAAGCCAAGGAGCAGATAAAAAACCCCTTTCAATTCTAGGTCAATCCTGTTATTGGCATATCAGGTAAAACTAATTGTGTGGCTGCTCATACATGTTGATTATAAAAACAGCATAAATAATCTCTTTAAAGCCGGTTCTAAGTACTGGTTAAAATACTTCTAAACAAACACCTATTTAGCAAAATTTATAATACTTGTCTATCTTAATCATTCACCCATTTGTGGTCACAGGATGCCACTCTCAACCTCCTGAAATGTCATTGTACTGGAGCTGTACACTTCACATGGTATTCCAAAAGGTGGCAATCTTATACTTCCAGACTAGACGATCTCTTGAACAGCTGAACAGTTCTTAAAAATGTATAAATATTTTAGGAATGCTTGGATTTCTGTCTTTGAGCAAAATTATCTATTTTTTCACACATTCAGTCCCCCTTCTACTCCTCTCTGCATTGAAGCCAATGATTGTATTTAGAGCAAAAATACACTATTTTCCAGATTTGATGACATGGTAGGAGAGAACCTTACAACAACTATCTCTAGGTTTCAGTCTATGATTTCCTGTCATGTACATTAATGAGGAGTCACTGTTGATATTATCTGCTCGCAATAAACAATGATAAGCCACCAGAACTTGAGCAAATGTATGGAAAGAAAATCACGTAGTTTATTAAATTATTAAAACTATGTTTACAGATTATAGTCTTCCTGTTCATGTTAATGTTATTTAAAAAATGGAAGTAATTGCCATATAAAACAACCATAATTTTCTGACTAACTTAATAAATTAATATTTATATCCTCCCCTTCTGTGCACAGGTATTCATGCTTATGTGAGTTTGAACATGTACGTTCATGTGTATGTATGTGCAGACACAAAGTCTTTGTCTTAGAGAGAGGTAGATACTAGCTGTGTTAGACTAAAGTTGGGCAAAAGACAGGGAAGGGTAGAACCTTACAGACTGATTCAGAGATTTGGGTATAAATCTTTGTTTTCTCATACACAAACATTCTTATATTTCCATCCGTCTCTCCTTTGCTATCCTAGTTAATTCCCATTTTTCTGGCCTGATCCCTTTGTGTCTTTTGTAACCATTTTCTTCTTTTGTCTTGATTCTCATTGATAGCTGTTACCTGTGGATAGTGAGTAGAGCTGGTGAGGAAAATTGTATGGTACCTTTCTCTATCACAAAATTCAATTTCTTTACAACACTTTGGAGAATTTCATTTTGTGGAAAAATAGACAAAAAATACTGAGTCTAAACATCTCATCTTAACACTTTTAGATGTAAGCGTTATGAAAATTCTTTTTGTTTAAATGTTTTACTGTGTATTATACTGTGTATATTAAAGTGAAATCAAAACAATTTTTTTTTTGGTTCAAATGAAACATTCTGACCAAGTTAAAACAAGGAAATTTGGTCTAAATGACATTGTCTGTGTTTTTTTCTTTTGTGGAAATTTGCAAGCTTCCAGGTTGCATTTTGATTTAAAACAATTATGCTTTTTTGAAGCAGAACTTCTGTCTTCTGTCTTCATTGCTGTAATTTTTTTTCTCAAGGTTCAGGACAAAATATTTCTGATAGACTAAAAAAGTAATTTCTTATTCACCTTTCTTTAAGTGCTCCAGTGTTCTTTTCTCCAGGAAGAACAGACAAAGGCAAAACCTTTCCTTTCCCAATGCACTGGAAAGCAGGGCCACGCTTGGTGGAATTAGTTACTGATCTACTTTCCTATCTCTCTCTCTCTCATCTCTACAAGGGTTGGAACTGGACAAGGAATTGTGACAGAATCCCTGGTCTGTGCCTGATACTGGACAGCTGTTCACAGTTTGTCACTCAGGACAAAGAGAGTTACAAGCTACCTTTTAACTGGATTTTCTCCAAGTTAGAGCTTTTCTTTTGCCCTGCTGAGTGTTCTGCTCATTTTGTGCATATTTTCTCTCTCCATGCTTGTTCTTGCTATGTATCTTAAAAAGGCTCTAGTTGTGTAGCTTATTTATAGCAGGTTCAGCTATGGCCCTGTTACCATAGTATCGGACTATCTCATAATCTCTAACGGTAGTTATAGTCCCAGCTCCCCTGTGGGGAAGGAAAATGCTATTACCTTCATGTCATGGATAGGAAGCTGACGTTTGTACACATGATGGTGGGGCCATGTACACATGACAAGAAGTAATGAAAAATCATTGTTTGTCTAACATAATGACATCGCCGTGTAGATGTGCGCAATTTTTTCCTGTTAAAATTTATTTGAGCATGGCAACTTAGACTACCTCAGATGTATTTTATTTTGATATGGGCAAATTGTTCCATTGTGAATAAAAAAATCGTGCATGTCTGGTGGCCGAAGAAGGCAGTGGGGACACTGCACGGGGCACTGGAAGCCCAGTCGGGCTTGCGGAAGCTTGGGCTTGGTGGGCTTCTGGCACCCCATGCACTACCCCTGCCACCTTCTCCAGCTGCCAGCACACCTAGCTGCCCTCCTGCTGCTTTTCCACACTGCCCCAGGGGCAATCCAGCCCATTCCCAGGTGGTCCTAGATGGCAGGAAGGCAGCAGGGGCAGTACATGGGGTGCTGGAAGCTTGCCAAGCCTGAGCTTCCCTGAGCACGCCTGGACTTCCAGTGCTCCATGCACCATTGGATGCTGCCATGGAGGGAAGCACTGTCCCCCCTAGGGGCTGCACAGCCTGGCAGCAGCTCATATAACCAGGCTCTGCCAGTGTAGCAGGGAACCTGTAGTGCCTGCCACTTTAAGGTTTCTAGTTGGCAGTGGAGCAGTTGGCAGGTGGGTGCTAGCTTCATCGAGGCTAGCATATGACCCTAGGAGGACCCTGGAATTGGTTGAGGGGGCAGAGCAGCTCCATCTTAAGCCAGGCCCTCAGCGAGAGAAGCAGCAGTCTGAGTTGAGCAGGCCACTAGGCAGCATCAGGCTGAGCTGCACCTGAAACATCTTGGAGGTAAGGGCAGGAGCTGTGGGGATGGTTTGGAGGCTCCTGGTCCTGGACATGACTTGAAATTGCACCCTGCCATGGATGGTTGGCCTGGCAGGAGTCCCTGTGGCGGGGGAGTCCCCAGGAAATGCCAGGCCACTTACCTCCCTGGTGAAGGGGAGGAGGGGCACCTTATAACCCCAGCCCCCACCTACGAGTGGGTTACTAACACTGGAAGGGAGTGGGGCCAGGCAAGCCTGGTGTCAGGGCTGCTTGAGCTCAGTTTAGGGGCCAGGCACAGCGGCAGCCACCTGAGTCTACAAGGGTGAGAGACCCCAGTGCAGGGGGTCAGGCATAGTGGCAGCCACCTGAGCCCCCACAGTGTGAAAGACACCAGCAGCCCAGTGAGGGGCCGAGTGTGTAGAGCAGCCCAGTTGAGAGTGGTAAAGATGAGTGGCCCTAGTGAGGGGCAGAACAACTGATATATCAGATTGGATAATTTGGAAATACCGGATGTGACAGAAATACTGGAATTGACAATATGGAAATACTGGATGTGACATCAAAACACCTGCGAGGCATGGGGCACATGTAAAGGGAGATTGGAGCGTGTACTTAGGTCCTTGTTATCAGGAGGTCGAGCAATGGGCAGCCTCCTGCCTTAGAAATAACATTCATATTATTTTCATCAAGGCATGTCAGATGACTGAGCCCAGGGTTTAGCCCTAAACAGGTGCTAACACTGATATCTGGCCCTAAAAGACCAGCCTGTTACAGCCAGGGGAAAAAAAAAACCATTTGTCTTAACAGCACATTGGCACAGATTCAGTTGGAGTGGAGGGGGTGATGTGAGGTTGAATCCCCCTTGGGCTTTAACCCCAAGTCCCCCACATCCTGGGTGAGTGCTCTCACCGGTATGAGAAGTGGGCATCAGATCCCTGTCTCTATCTTGTCCAATCATATTTTAGAAGAGCATGGTCACTACTGAATTTTATGAGGGCCCAGCTCTATCATTGTAGCCTGGGCATCCTCTGAAAACACCTCCCATGTTGACCCTATTAAGACCTCGTTTGCATATCATTTTTTTCCTCAAAGAGTCATTAATTAAAACTCCTCATTGGGAAATATTCCATTCCAGGTTTCCATTGGTCTGGTAAACAGATACTAATGGCTAATTTGGCATAGAAAATCTAAGAAATAAATATGGTAATTCCAGAATGTAAAAAGACTCTGAGATTTGCCCCCTGTGAAAACTTCCTTCTCTCCATCATTGTTGACATTTCAGCTGTTCACACAGCCCCTCTCAAACTTCACTGGAGATGGTTTCCATGGGAACTAAAGCATTTGCGCTGATGAGTCTGGAAACAGACAAATAATAATCTCTGCTTTTTACCAGTGGACAAAGATTTACTTCTCTAATGTTTAAAGGAAGGCATTGGAACCTACTGTAATTAAACAAAAAGCTGGAATAAGGCCAGCTCTGCCATAGTATACTTAAATGATACACAATAGCTGAAGTAAAGCTGAAAAACCATATGCATTCCAGTGCTGTTAGTTCTCCAGACTGATACCTAAAAGGAGACTATTGTGCTGAATCCACTAAGCATTCATATGCTAGGTGAAATGAAAGAGGTTCAGTAGTGATTAGGAAGATGGTTGCTGAGTATAAGTCGGAGGCAGTGACTGAAGAAGCAAATAGAGCATGGTGTTTTAGGTGGCAATTTGCTAAGAATTTATTAGGAGCTGCCAGGTGCTATAGCCTATGAGTGATCACAGCATCTGATGAAGTGAGCTTCAGCTCACAAAAGCTTGTGTTATATTTACCTATTGTGGTTAGTCTATAAGCTGCAAATCTACCTTGCCTTCTACATTACTTCAGACTAATACAGCTAACTACATCTCTATTACAATGAGACCATGCAAGGGCGGTAACAGTTAAAGAGCTATCACTTGAAGATAAATAGCATGGGCTAAAACCTTAGTGAGGTCTAATGAGACTACTTGGCTGAGTAAGACCAATGAGATTGGCCCCATTTTGCATTATAATTCTGGATCATGTTGTCCTTGCTTGCAGAAAACCTGGAGAGACCAGAAGGATAGGAACTTCATGGAGTTTCCTCTAAAGCAGATGTGTCAAAGATGCAGCCCATGAACCAGATGCCCATGCAGCTGTATCACTGAGCCTGCAAGGCTTCTGAAGGGATTGCGAATTTGGGGACAGGCTGAGTGGGGGTGGAATCTGCTGTTGAATTCTGTGATACAGAGCCTCATTTGGGTCACATTTTTGTGGTGATGGGTTGAGTGACAGCTGTGGTGATCCTCAGGGCTCCCTGAGCTAATACAGTAGTTGCTGTCACTTGCCCTGCTGCTGGAGGGCATCTGGATCTGGCCTGTGAGGAGGCCTGTGGTCCAGATCTGGCCTGGAGAAGGGAGGCCAACTGATTTTGGAACCCCAGCTCTAAAGCATCCCTTTCATGGAATTGCAGAACAGGATGGATATAAGAACATCAAAGCTAGCTAGACTCCCAGTATCTGTGGAGAACAGTCCTATTCACTCTTGGTTACCCCCATGAGACAGGAAACCAGACTAAAGGAATTCTGGAAAGGAATATTTTTAATTAAGACTTTTTGAGGAAACGAGAGTCTAAGAGGGTCAACATGGGAGGTGTTTTCAGAGGATGTCTAACCCATACTAACAGAATTAGACTGTCACAAAATGCAGTAGTGACCATGTTTGTTTTTTTTTAAAGTGATTGGAGGGGGAGACAGTGATCTGATGCCTGGCTCCATGACTTCATTACAGTTCTGATTGTCCTGAAAATGTTGCTGTCATAATCATCACCTACAGGAGACCAAGGAGCTTCATTTCATACTAGAATTTATTTTTGAAAAACGATACCCAAAAGCATAAGAAAAATAGAGCCCTGAACTCCGATCTTGGGGGGTAATTGAAAAATATGTTTGAAAAGTTTCTCCTTTTTTAATTTAATTCTATTTAGTTTTTTATTTCTTTGTATGATTTCCTAGTATCTGGGCAACATTTTATTTGAATGTATGTATAAATACTTTTGGGTTTGCTTTGTCTTTTTGTTTTTTATAAAAAAGGATAGAAAAAGGATGTGTACATAAAATGCAAATGATTTTTTCACAATTAGTCAAAAATAACTATGAAGAGAGAGAGTAACTGTGGGATGGAATAGTATACACTGTTTTATATATTTTATTAAATGTAAATTGAATAGGAAATAAGAAATAGTTACCTTTGTTAGCATAAAGTCAGGCAGAAGTCATGATAAATTTGCTCCTTTTATAGACTAACTACATTGGAGATATATATAAGCTTTTATAAGCAGTGGGATTACTCTATCCAATGCAGACTGAACATATCAGATGCTGTGAAGGGACTGCAGAAAACAGAGCTGTTAAACAGAAAGTAATGATTAGAATACAAAAGGTAGGAAATGGGGGAGGAAGAAGGAGGGGTCACTGCTAGAAGAGGCAAGGTGGGTAGGAGTGAGAAAAACAAAGCAGTTAGCCCTGTCTCTCAATGGTTTTATAAAACCTAATCCAGGTAATGGGATAAGAAACCACAGACTCAATTTAGAGGCCATACTTAACACAGTCCAGACTGTCTGTGGACGATTTCTTGTTCTGTTCTGCATTTTCCATTCTAGTTAATTTTTAAGGTTTTGTGGTCTAAAAACAGCCACTCTGAGGTCAGTGATGGGATGTCCTGGGAAGTTAAAGTGTTCTGCCATAGACTTGTCTGTTTTTTCTGGTACTAATGTCAGATAGGTTTTCTTTCATTCTTATATATATGGATTGCCTGGTCTGTCCAAAGTAAAAAGAAGATGTGCACTGTAAGCAAGTGATGTTGTATATGACATTCGTAGAGGTGCAGGTAGTTGTTATAATCTGTTTTTTAGTCCAGTGAAGGAAATCACATTTATGTCACTTATTAATCTGTGGCTTCTAACAAACATTCAGTTACAGCATTTAAGAAATAGAATGGGTTATTTACTACTTTTTGCTGAGATGTGGGGAAGGAAGAACTAAGCAAGATATAAGATTGTTTTAAATATATTTATTTAGAAACGATTTCAAAATACTTCTTTCTGTGTAGGAAGATAATTAATTTTTCAGCTATTTATATCAGAATCTCATTCAGTCATGAGAAGCATTAAATAAATCCAAGGATAAATGTAAAAGCAAGGACAGAAATCAATGAAACATAGGAAGGGAATACCCAGCTCAGGTAAATGGCAGCAAACTCTCAGTCTTTCTGAAGAACTTTATCAGCTCTGAAGAACTTGATCATAATTCTCTAAGTGCCTCTAAGTAAGGCAACAGTTCTAAGTGTTTCAGGGGATCTATCTTTCATAAGCATTCAGCTGGCTGGGTGATTGTGTGCTCTGTCTCTTTATACCTTTTTACATACTGTCCCTTATATTTAAAATAGTTTCCTGCTTTCTTGCAGCAAGCACTCTTCCTTTGTTCCATCAGATCTCCACAGAAATCATTTGTTGTTTTCTCAGGGTTGTTTCTTTGCATCTAAACCAGTGGTGCTCAAACTTTTGGCCTTGCCAGGCAGATGAGTGGCATGGGGCTGGTCCGAGTGTTCCAGGACCAAGTCCTGCATGCTGGGATAGGGCCCTGGGGCTCCATGCTGCCTCCAGGCAGCCCTGCACACCAAGATCAGGTCCCACAACACCCTCACACCCAATCCAGCATGCAGAAACATGGTATCCACCCTTCCGGGTTTCCCATGGGTCCGGAAATTTGGAGGCAAGGGAACAGTACCACAGATTGGTTGAAACAGCATTGGGTGCTGGATCTGGCACATGGGCTAGGGATTGAGCACCCTTAGTCTAAATTATTGACACTTGTATCATACTTATCCATAACAAGGAATCCGGACCAAATTCTCTGCTGCCATGATGCACTGAGTTCACTGAAATCACATCCACAGGGGAAATGGCCTCTCCATTCTTCTGTGTTTTGTGAAGTGCACAAATTATTTAATTAGCATAAATATAAATAAAACACTGAGCCCAAGGCCAATATCTTCAATCCATTACTGTCAGCTTCTAAGCTATACTGTTTTGTGAGGCAGGTATTGTATCTCTGACAGCAAATGGAGGACAAGGTGATTCTAGTAGATGAATATTATCACTTATGAATCATAAAAATTAATGTTTGTTATACTTCTGGAGAAGGAAGTGTCCTGGACTGCCTCATTTGAAAGGTCTGGATGGTGAGGTAACAGAAAGGTATGTGTAGAAAGATATTAAAAACTAATCAGATAAATGGGTATCAGAAATTGTGGAAATTCTGAGCATCCAGCAGAGGATAGTAAATAAAGAAGGGGGCTAATACAGTTAACATTTTAACTCAGGATGCCCAAGTAAGTCAAAGAAGGCTTGTTTCCTGTGCAGTTAAACAAAACCATGGATTTATTAACTATAGCAGGCTGGCTGGCAGAAGCTTACAGCAGCCTGCACATTCCTGACTGTAGGAACCTGCAGGTTGGCTGGAACTGCAGTCCAGCTGCGGGCAGCAAAACCTGATTACAGGCTGCCTAGGGAATGGAACCAACTGAGGGAGATAAGTAGCTGGCATCCACCAGCCTAAAGGGCTCACAGGGAAGGGAGCCAGAGTTAGTCAGAAGGACAGGGAGGGGGAAGTCAAGGTCAAGATCAAGACTGAAATCAGAAGTAACAGTACCACATGTGGGGAACTGAAACAGAGACAACCTGGGAAGCAAGACCACAGTGCAAGGATCACCACAGGGAGCTGAAGACACCTTCCCAGAAGCTAATCTGGACTGTGAGTGTGCCTTGTTTGGACTGTGCTAAGTTGCACGTATTGCATACTGACCTGTGGTTTAGAGGTTTCCTGTGAGGCAGTGAGTCCAGGAAATAAAGAACTGTGTATAGTTGAGGGACTCCCTGAGTTGAGTGATTCCCTTAACCCACTATATGAACAAAGAGGGGTGAGTACCACAGCGTGTTTTTAATTCCTCAAAAATGTCTTGCTCATGTGGGTAGATTTGCCTATCCATGCCATACTGCTGTGATCTCGTCCTACATACTTCATGTTTATAAAATATGTTCTGTTTTGTCATGCACTAAAACTTTCTCCATGATAGCTGGAGATAGCACAGCTGATGTCACGCCCCAAGAGGAGTGGCTTGTTCACATGAGAAACATATGCTTAAATGTAAATTTAAGATGTGATATTTTAAGAAACTTAGACCAGTTTATGGAGGTGATTAGGATCCTCCTGTATCAGTTATTGAAAAGAAGGATATACTGAACCTTGATCATTTTACAATGTTACAATGACATATATGTGCCTGCTTCATCAGAGATGAAGTGTCAATTCTTGGTCATACATTTAGGCTTACTGTGTTTTACTTTTTGATTTTTATTAAAAATACAAAGTCAAGGATATAGAATTTTGGAGGTCACTGCAGGGAAGTCGCTAAGTATTGCAACATGTTTGTAAATCTTACCTCAGTACCTTGTGTTTAGACATGAAACACTGACTTAATTTTTTTGAAGAGCTGTCAGAACCTCATGAAGGGTAAAGAAAGGAAGATGGAATTGTTCTGATGTCATTTTCAGATGCCTGACAAGAAGGAGACTTGCAAGTTATATAAAACAAAGGAGAAATGTAATGCAAAGGTGATAAGGCACATTTCCTTGTTTCTTTTTTTAGCTACATGTGGCAGGATGAAATTTGTGCCACTGAGATAAGCCTTTGATAAGGAAGCTAGAGTTTGGCAACAAATGGGACTGTGGCCATTAAGGTGTCTATTGTAACAAAAACATGTATTTTGGGGAGATGTGGAGCCTGTAAAAAATAAAACTGAAATCCTGGGGGTGGATGACAGCGAGAGGGAGGAAACAGACACTTCGTTCTGAATTTGATTTGATGACATTCACAGAGTTTGGATCTAACGGTGTTAGAATAAAGTGATGATGTGTCTGAGGAAGTATTTCCCATCTGTATTATAACACAAGTGACTCTGAAAATATTTATTCCCCTTTTGTACACAACCTACATATTCTAGAATACATGCAGGGTACATCCAAAACCTGCATGATTGTATAAGCCATGAGTAACAGTGTATATGAAAAGAGGTACAATATGCAGTTTCCTCCTTCAAATAAGTTCTTTGAGGTTAGGCATGGCTGAGTTGGTTTCTGTAAGAGGAAAGGAATGTTGGAACAAAAGGTTTCAGGGCAGTTGGCAAGTCAGAGAGAAGAAAAAGCAGCAGGAAGAAATGCTGGTAAGTTTAAAGCATGTAGGAAACATACACAGTTGAATACATTAGGGAACGATGGCTTTTTGGCATACTCTGCTCTAGTACCAATTAGATCCCACACCCACAAAAATCGATGGAAGCTTTGCTATCAACTTACACAGCAGGGGGATTGGACTCACAGGAAGTAGGTAGAGGCTGAGTCGGTCACTTGGTGTAACTCGGTGTAGCATTGTTCAACGATGAAGCTATTCTGATTTATAGCTGCTCTGGTATGTGAGGCCAAATTTTGCTCTTAGAAATTCAGTTGTGACCAACACCAAACAGTCTGGAAGTAAATTACTCTAGAGTCTAGACTGTTTTAGAGCACTAGTTAGAGGAGAATTTTGTTTTTGTATTAAAAACATTAAAGGGCCAGAACACACCTAACTTCTTAGCAGATGCTTAGCGGAGGCGGGAGAGAGTCGTATCCTCCACCGTACGGCCAGAGCAAAACAACAGCCCCTGCACTTAAGGGAGTATGGATTCTGCTCCTTCTTCCTCTTTGCAGGAGGAAAGAATCCCACAGAATGGGGTCACTGAGCATCAGCTCTACCCCTCAAAGCATAAAACAGTGATACTTAGTATGAGTTACAATTGGGATAATACTGGAGTAGGAAACAGAAGGAAGTTCCTGTGGTCACCAACTATAAAGCAAGTTATGCTTCTTGTTGGTTTTTGTGGAGATTTTGCCACTTCCCTGTAGCTAATCACTAGGATACACCAAGTGCTTAAAACTGCCAATCTAGATTTGAGCTTGTGTCCATTTCCCAATCAACCAGCTGCAAAGAGGAACTGTTAAGACAGCACTGAAGACTGAGGTGTAGATTTGATACTGTCATTTGTTTATAAAGATGCAAGTGTGGCTAAAGGTGTGCAATATACACCTGAGGTTAGCACTAATGCTGTAACGTTCCATTGTCTTTGTTATAATATGCAAAATCAGCAACCAAAAATTGTAAGCGTGTGTGTAAATATGACATGGGCTAGTGTGCAATCATTTTGCAGTATTAGAAAATGTTGCCTTGCATCATTTGCTCAATTATTTTGTATATTTCACTTCAAGTAAACTAAAATAAAACAGAAATACCGCTAAACATGCCACAGACAAATGCTGACTAGACACAAAATAAATGAATATTTTTTCTGAGTATGTTCAGATTCCTTATGCATGTTTCTATAGTGTCCTCTACCTCTATAATCCTTGTGCCTGTTCTTTTCTCACATCCTTGTGACACAATATTTAGCAGAATTTACAGATTTGTTGAAGTCTGACCATACCATGAGTGCTTCTGCTGTGGCTTTGAACTTGCAACCCCTTGGGCTGTCAACTGTACATCTTGGCACCCACAGCGCCCCAACTCCCTTATGGCTATGAATGAGGGTATCTGGGCCCTATGGATCAGATGTTTCAAGTTATGTAAGCTCCTTAATTTTTTTAAAATTAAACCTTCAGTTTTTGTGATTCCTTTACTACTTTTCTTATCTGATGTTCAGCTAGTACAATAAAGTCTATATATAGCAAGTGGCTTTTTTAAGTTTCTTGCACAGATAGATGAATCAGGTATCAAAGAATGCACTTCTCCTTCTCAAGATAAAACTTGAGTTCCCCACATAAATAGTCTTATCATTCTGCCATTTACTTTGACAGTGACATATCTGTTGTGCAAAATACTCAGCACATTTTTTTTTTGTGCTATAATAATAATAGTGAGTAGAAAACTGAGAAGTAGGACCAGAACCAAGATTTCCAAGATTACTATTTTGCAGTCAGGATGGTGAGAATCTTGCTTCACCTTTCTGAAGGAATCCATGTGATCTGAATAATCATGCATTCTGTGGCACAGGAGAGGTAGTTTCACCTCAAGGTCCAGAGGCATGACATATTTTTAAAGGAATAAATTGGTTTTATAGCAGGTGTGTGAAACTTGACCAGCACCCAAGGCCTGACATGGGCTATGCGACTCCTCATGGGCTGGATCGGACCCAGTGGTGGCAGGTAAGCAGCAGTATTGATTAATGCAGCCTTTATGCATACTATGTGTCTCCATACCCAGGAATTCAATGGTAGGCCCCACCCCTAAGGTTTTGGCCCCTCCGGGACCCCTGCAGATGATATGACTCTGCAGGCTAGCTCTGGCCTATGTGATGCATCTTTGATACCACTGCTATTCCTGAGGAGACATGTGACATGCAAACTTATACCTGTGTAAATTGTTCAATTCTGGGGTAAAGTTACTTCTTAGACCAGGGGCAGCCAATTATTTTGGCTGGAGGGCCACTTAATGAGTTTTGGTGAGTTGTCAAGGGCTGCAAAAGTAGCCCCACCCCTTGACAGGTGCCCCACCCCCTGGTCGCCATCTTGGGACTGGAAGTCCCACTCCCTAACCCCTGACCTTTGCCACCAGAAGTCCTCACCATTGTCCCCAGAAGTACTTCTTTTGGGAAGGGAGTTTGCCATCTTTGGAACTTGAAAAACCCCTAAATTATATATTAAAAATTAAACATCCACCATATTTTAATTTTATTTAAAAAAAACCAAACTTTTGTCCTGATTTGTGTGTGTTTGCATTGTGTATACTGAAGTGATTACATAAAAGCTCAAAATGAAGTCTTAATTTGTATATTGTAGGGGTGGAAAGGGATGTGGGGAGGTATGGGATTTGTGGGGGGCAGCTGTGTGTATGTGGGATGCAGGGGAGGGCATGGGGGTATGTGTGGCAGCTCCTTCCAGATGCTGCCACCACCACCACTGGCCCTAGCCCCATGGTACCGGTAGGGACCCGAGTGCACAGCCCTACCCCAACGTGCCCCCATGCCTGCTCTGGACTTGCCTGTGCTGAGCCGTGACAGTGGGCAGACAAGCTGTTGCTCAGTGCGGGGGGAAAGTGGGCTCTCCCCCTCACCGCTGCTGGGCCTTTCCTACTGCAGCTGCCCAGAGCCCATGCCAGGCTGCCCTGTGTCTCTGCTGCCTTCACTGCCACCTCTGGGCTGCACAGCAAGGCAGTGGTGGCAGCACAGAGCAGCCACAGGCCAGCCCAGCCAGGGCTCTGAGTAGCTGCACCCAGAAGGGGTGAGGGGGAGGGGGTCATTTTTCCCCTGTGCTGAGCAACAACTTCTGCTTGGCAGCCACTGCTGCTGCCACTGCTGAGCCTGGGCAGGTGAGTCTGGAGCAGGTGCAGGGTGGGCTGGGTCAGAGCTATGGGTGCAGGTGCCCACCAGTATCACTGGCTGGGGCCAGAGGTGTCAGTAGCTGAAAGGAACTGCCACACCTGGGCTGCCTAGAAGGGCAGTCCAGCCATGGAGCCATCCCAACCCCACTGTGTAGTTAAGGGGCGGGAGGACCTGCCATGGCCAGATGTTGGCTGGGCCAGGCAGGACCAAGGGACCCACTGCAGGCTGGACAAAGACCCTCCATGAGCCAGATTCGGCCCATGGGCCATATTTCACCCACCCATGTATTGGTGGAGAGCAACTGGTAGGCATTTGTCATGTTTCCACACCTCCAGATAAGTTCTTTGGCTCAAGCTTTCCCCAGTATAAGCTGGCTCTTCCACCAGTGACTAGTAACCTGTTCTAGTGCCTGCTGCAGGAACCCAGCTTAAGATATATGTCTCTACTCCTTAATGGGTGCATCTATACAAGATGCTACATTGCTGTAGTGGCGAGCTACAGCAACTAGCTTGTTGCTATGGTGACATAGCATTGGTGGGTACAAACCGTGACGCTGACACTCCTGTGTAGTAGGGTCAGAAATGACCCATGTGCTGTTGGTACTGCACAGTAACAGCAGTTACTAAACAGCAGTTACTGCACAATACTAAGGCAAGTACTAAAGGACTGTGCAGTTGGGGGCACATGTAAACATGCCCAGTATGGAGAAGATTTACTCAAGTAGAATTTATTATTCAGGTCTGTAAAGTGCTAACCTACCATGCATTTTGGCTTGCATCCTTTTAGTGCTCAGCCAAAAGGATAAATATTAGGATAATATCTATGTGGTTGATCATTCTGGCCTAGTGCCCATTATCTGCCAGAACTAAGCAATAAGAGTCATTTCTCCAAACAAAGCAATCTGGTACAAGCCAGATCAGACAAATGGGTTTGTATTTTGTCAGGAAAACTATTTTAACAGGAAAACATACAGGACCAAGTCCTGATACTCTGCTTGCAATTCCTTCTCATTTTGATGAAGATGTACATTCTCCCTCTCCTTCAACATGTGACATATAAGGAACTTAAAATGCTTAACTGCTGTGGAAAAAACAGGTGCTAATTACACTTTGTCTTTATAACTAAAAAAGTGGTTAAGAATATCAGGGCTTGTTTCTAGAAGTGCACGTAAATATCATCACTCATATGAGTCATCCCTTAAAAGTCAAAGAGGTTATTTGTATTAGAAAATGCAGTTGCAGGCCATAAAAATTTAGTGTGGTTTCACTTTGCAATTTCTGTGTGTAATGTTCTTCCTGCATCCAGAAGTGTATAGTGGAAAGAGGGATGCTCTGAATTGTAGAGATCGGTTCATTCACCTATTTCTAGAGACTGGACTGGATCTATTATAGCCCAGTTTCACTCACCAGACTCAGAGGAATGTACAAAAGTGGCAATGTCTCTGTTTCATGCAGTAATCTCATTTCCCTTACAATGTCCCCTTCTTCTCCTCCACCCTCAAACTACTCAGAATTCTTTTCTGAGTTTATGTTCTGCAGCCAAAATACTTGATATCTGCTTAATGTCTTATTTTAGCCACTCCATTTATCAGCTCCACAAAAGCTCTTAAGAAAAGTGTTTGGGGTATCTGAGAACAGTGGAAACTGCTTCAGACAGCAACCAAAAGGGCTCACTCAAGTTTTTAAGCCTCCTTGACACAACAACTATGCATATTTTAACAATGTTTCTTTCCCTTGCTCCTAGCAGTCTAAACTTGTAAATTAACATTCAAATAATCCAGTGCTGTTTAGAGCTGGCATTTCCCATTTAAGCCATTGCTGGCTGTGGGTGCATTGAGTCTCAGCAAAACAGGTTTACATACCTAATTGTTTGAAACCATGGGCCAGGCTCTTGCACACTGAATCTAGTGAAACTTCTTGATAATTCACTGCTTTCAATCACTTTGCACTGATGTAAAAAAGCAAACTTGAAAGAGTCAATGGAAGTTTTACCTTTGCAAGGACTCCAGGATTTAATCCAATGTCCCCTCTTTTCTGAATGGAGTTTCTCTTCTTGTGACAGACTTCTGTCCTCAAACTTGATATGGTAACTCACCATTCATCCCTTTACAAATGTACTCTGTTCTGACTTCATAGCTGATATTCAGAATAACAAACAACATCCATTAACTATAAATAAAAAGATGGGCTCAGGACCTGTTTTAAATGGAGTCAGTCCAGGATGTGTACATGTTCACTGTCCATGTCCAGTCCAAGGCTGGGTTTCAGTATCTGAATGCAGGCTCCCAAGATTTTCATCTATTTTCCTACTTCTCAATTAGACCCCTCTAAAATCTCACCAGTTCCTACTTACCTGTTCAGTCCATTTCACACCTTCCCTCTGAATGGCCAGCTTTGGGAGCCTAGTGCACTTTCATTTACAGTTAGATTTTAACTCTGTGTTCTTTCTGCCCATGCAGTTCAGGCCATGGAAGGTGCCGATGATGGGATTGCCTAAGGAAAGAGGCAGACTGGCTTGCTACCAGTTGCCAAGACTGCAGAGATTTTAAAAATAGGGACAAATGTTTAGGTTCAAAGTGCAAAATTAAGAAGAGAAGCAGACTGGAGAAACAAAAAAATCCCAGACTCTCTTCCATCCTGCACCATCTTTCTTCAGTGCCATACAGACGTCCTTTGGATATCTGACAACTCTGCTGATGTTTGTAGTGAACAATTATCACAATTTAAAAATAGAATAATACTAAGCATAAGCTTAGCAAGCCTAGTAAGGTAATGGTATGGTAACAGTAGGCAGGAGTATATGTATCTACAGCTTTGGATGGACTACAAGAACTGCACAGAACTTACTGCATGGAACAGTAATATTGCTCAGTTGAGCCTTTATTAAACTTCGTTTTCCCCTCTTGTTTTCAAAAGCTTAGGGCATATCCTTCTAATTAGCTGGATGGTACCATGGCTGGACTTATGGCCAAAGCACAATAACTTACTGTTATCTAGTTCTATCTTCAGTATCCATTTATTCTTTGAACTTGCTATAGGCAGACAAGGTTCTTTGGGTAAACATGGTATCTTTTATTAGACCAACTAAATAGTTGGAAAAATTCTTTTTTTGCAAGCTTTCAAACATAGGGAGAGTCTGCTGGTGTTTTGTATTCTCCTAGATGGAATAGAAAACAATGGGAGATAAGGGGTGTGAGATGTGACGCAGGTAGTTGTGGGTGGAAGAGGGGAGTGTTTGACCTGGTGATAGAATGGAGGTGGTAAAATGTAGAGAAGTTATCTGGGGTTATGAGATGGCTCGGGGATGTAGGGGGGCAGTTAGGAAGGCCAAGGCAGAGATGGAACTGGGACTAGCTTCGCAGATTAAGGACAATAAGAAGTCTTTTTTTAA
>NW_017728886.1:43873190-43890851 GCF_001723895.1 Crocodylus porosus
ATGAACATCTTGCTGGGGTCATTTGACCCCAGTATTCTTTCCTGCCATGGCAGGGGGTCGGACTAGATGATCTGCTCAGGTCCCTTCTGACCCTACAAAGTATGAAACTATGAAACTATAATATGCCATAAATCTGATATCTATATTTAGTCCATGAATTTTTATATCAAGTAGATTTATGAAGTGAAGTTCATAGGCTCATCCATGAAAGGCTTTTTATAAATTCCCTTTGAGGATCAGAACTGAGAGGTTGGAGAGAGAGTGGTTGTCTCGTGAGAAGTGTGCACCCACAGGTAATTGGGTATTTTTGTCTTTGATAGATTTTTGGTGCACAGCTCTGACCAGCACTGCACATGGGGACAAGAAACACAGCCAAAACCACCCACCTCTATCGTGAGGGGCTCCCCATGCAGTACATGCAGTTCCCAGCACTCGCATACAACCAGGGGAAGCCCCACACGATGGAGCTAGCTGCCTTTCCTGCCCCCTGCTATGCAGGTCTCAGGACTGCTGGAAGTGGAAGGGAGCCCTGCCCCTGCCCCCTGGTTCCCAGCAGAGTCCTGAGACCTGCATGACAGTGGGCAGGGAAGGCAGTCTGCTGTATCACATGGCTTCCCTTGGTGGTGCACGAGTGCTGGGAGCTGCATGTGTGCTGTGCACAGACCCACATGATAGGAGGCAGGCTGGCTGGGCTGCACTCCTTGCCACCATGTGCAGCACTGCCTGGAGCCATGCACTGCTAGGCAGTAGTGCCTGCATGGTCCCTGAGCACCTACTGCCTTCTGCTGTTGTTGCTGCTGACAGTAGAGGCTGTGTGACATGGGTGGGGACAGGGGAGTGTGTGTGGGGGTCCCTGCACACCCCCCCCACACACACACCCTACCTAGCTGAGTTCTGTGCTCCTGTTGGCCCCCTGGGTGCAGGCTCCATGCTGCCACCAGCCCCATGCTCCACATTCCCACCCAGCTGCAGCTCTCCTTCACCCCAACCCCACTCCCTCTGCTTCCCTACCTGCTGCCCCAAGCAAGCAGGACACTGGCGAAGTGAGCAGGTCCCTGGCAGCAGTGGCAGCAGCAACCCCATCCAGAAGCTGCATGCTGGCTGGGCTGGGCCTTTCCAGACACAAGGGTGGGAGAAAGGAGCATTGGCTGGGCAGGGTACAATTCACCTGTGGCTACCCATGGGCCAGATGAAATTGCATGGTAGGCTGGATGTGGCCCATGGGCTATATTTTGCCTACCCCTGCTCTGTTATCTGTTTTTGCTGTTTTGGGCAGCAGATGGCACATTAGCATACACCTGCCCAAGAGGTGCTTTGCATTGCCATCTGTGTCTTTCTGCTACATCTAATCCTTCCTGATCAGGCTTCATGTCAGTCCTCTTATTTTCATTTTCAGAACTCCTTTCCTATTACTGAGAAAAGAGAAGAATATGGTATTCTGGGTTCCTTCTTCCTTTATTTGTCCTTTAGTATCCCCATTCACCTATGGATAGTCAAGGGATTTAGTAGGACTTTTGATCAAGCCTATGCAGAGAAGGAAACACTTGGCTTTATTATCTCTCTGGCTTTAGAAGCAACAGCCTTCTTCCAGCACACTCAATCCCCTTTTTAGTGATCTCTATTATAGCAACAGGAAAAACAGGTAAAATGAAACACTTTAAAGCAAAGGCCAGGTTCTTTTGTTCCTCCTGTACTTTCATTGTTTCCCTGGTCTCAAATTAAATGTGGTGTTGGCAACCCTGTGTCAATCTGTTCCTTTTATCCACCACCCTCCTCCGCTCCTAGATGTTACTTGTTCTGTTCCATTGTGGCATGCATGATGTTAATTTACGACTGGGTGTGTAGGATATAATCTAGTCCAGATACATGATCCTGCTTCTCTTCTTGAAGTCCTCAGATCTCATGTCCTTTCTCACCCCTTAACACAAGGGTGTCAAAGATACAGCCCATGGGCTATATCCAGCCTGTGGGGCACTGTTATTTAGCCCCTGGTGCTGCCAACAGACCTATAGGCAGCATGTGAGGTGTGCCAGATGGTCTCATGTGCTGCATACGGTATCCATTCTGGCCACCCTGGAATCATGCTGTGCTCCATACTTGGCCAGGATAGAGCCGCAGATGGGCATGGAGCAGCATATGGAAGTGGGACAGGTGGGCAGGGGTTCTGCACCAGTTCTGTGGACAGGGGGGTGCAGGGAGCAGATTGCAGCTGTTGTTGCCACTCTCACTGCCATGATCCTGAGGTCTCTGTGGAGACCGTGCAGGACCCCTGTGGGCAGGGTGTGCAGCCAGGCAGATGGGATGGGGCCACTTAGGGAGTTTTGATAAGCTGTTGTGGGGGTGGGTGCTGACCTGGCCTGCCACAGCTCACCAGAACTCCCTATGTGGTCCACAGGCCCAAATAATTGCCCACACCTTGCCAAAGTCCTCTCCCATGATCCAAACCCTTCCTTGTAAAAGCCTACTTCTTAAAAAGGATTAGCTCTCAAGAGTGGTCTCCCAAAATGACAATTTGTACAATCTTTAGTGTATTTTTTCCTCCTTGCCAGGAAAGCCTAATGTCTTCTACCATTTCCAGTAACAGGCATACATCTATTCCAGCATAGTAACCAAAGAAACCCTTTTCAGAACTTCCCATATGGTTTTTTTCCCCCCAGATTACTGAAATTTTCATTTTTATCCCAATTTGCACCTAATCATCAGTTCAAGGCAATTCTTGTTGAAGTAACAGGATCTTTTGCTGCTGCTCCTTAGATTAATGCATGTGTAATTTTGCAATCTGTTGCTTACAGATATAAAAATAGATCCAATATACATAATCCCTTGGTTCCAGTTAGTGTTCCATCTCAGAGCAAAATACTTGGCTCAAGCCCACTCCCATTTCACTTTTAGGCATTTTAGGAATGAAAACTGGTCACCTTCAATACCACGCCTTTCCTTTTCAGCATGATAGCAGACTGTCTCAGAAGCTGGAAACTAGTTCCCCTATTTTTTATACTTCCCCTTCTGCTCCCCCTTCCCCCCAAACCCCCCACCTCGATTAAAATCTAACTGGGTAATGAAACAAAAAGAAAGTCATTAAATATGCAAGAGCCATGGTAAGCTCCACAGTCTCACTATTCATTGGCTGGTTTATTGGGGTGCACTGTGAGGAGTGCAGGGTAGGGACAGCACGTGCTGTGGATGCCTGGGTTCTCTGTGGGGCCAGGTTGGGAGCAGAGCTGGGAACTCATCCCCCTGCCCTGGGGCACCCTGCCTGCATTGAGTCCTTTAAACATTGTGCAGGCATCAGGGGGTGAGCAGGACATGGCCCCTTGAAGCCACACGTTCTTCAGGATAGGACACCCTGGCCCTGCTTCCAAATCCTGTAAAATCTGTGGTTGTATCAAGTGAGTACAGGGCTCCCTTGAGCTTGTACAGTGTACTATTTGCCATGGATTGCTCCAGTCTGTCAGGCTAAAAACAGATATGGCATTTGAGGCAGTTCTGAGTCAAAACCTGGGACAAAAAAAGAGTGGCACAGCCCTTTACACATGTAGCTGGTCCTTAGAATGAAAGGCAATTAACTCAAATGAGTTGCTGTTGGCCCAGGACAAAGAATCATGGGTTAAAAACAGAGGTCATGTTTATCCTGGGTCTGACTGTCCCAGACTTTACTCTGCACCAACACAGGCATGGGACAGTCTTTTACATGAGCAGCTTGAATGACAGTTGTCTCTAATCAGCCCAGATAGTCCCTGGGAAAAAAGTTATATCTTGTCATAGACTTCACAGGTACTTAAAGTGGGACAATGAGCTTGTACATCTGTAGGATCCCAGGATAATGGTTTTTTTAGCCTCAGTGTCAGTTATGGCCAGTATGCTAGTTTCCACATAGTCTGCTGTCATCATGTAACTTGGTCTATTTTATCTTACTACTTCTAGCTCCAGTCCGGTCCACTGATGTCACCCAATCAGATCAGCTCTGCTCACATCTACATAATGCTGGCATGTTGGATTTCTTCCCAGTGGAGTACAAAGATATATATTGTGGGCCTTTTATTGAACTAAAAATCCAGAGGGAAATGAGAGTTTGGTAGGATCCCAGCTCTCACTTGTTCATCCTGATTTTAATGAGTTAATTGCAGCATTAATCCGCTATCCAAGGGTATCTACTTTGTCTACTTTTGTATGTTCCTGACCTCTTCCAAATATGGCTACATAGCTAATTGAATCTCATCATTCACATTGAAAATATTTTTCTAATTTAACTTTAAAAACTTAACAAAACTACAGTAAAAAAAAATGAAATTGGGCAATTAGCCTGCCACAAGCTATAATTTTTTTGTCCCTTTCTTCCTATAGGGGGAGCCAGAGAGCTTCTGTTCTCTGCAAGTCTCTTCACTCTCTTTATGTTAACTCCCGGTTTCTACTGTTTCTGGAATGTATCAGACCTGATCCTGTGATGACTGGAGTTCGGTATTGATGCTCTGATTTTGAAAGTAGTGTTCAGGCCTTTCTTTTCAGTCCCCCTTGTTGTATGTATTTTAAGGCCTGTGCAAAGCAGTCCATCTTAGAAGCAAGTTGTGGTGTTTTGTTTTGTTTTGATATTTTTGTTTGATGAGCTGTACAGATGGAAGAGATCACAAATATGCTGTTGGGCACAAAGTACCCTTCCTTAAATCTGGTAGAGAAGCAGAGGCAGCCTAACCTAAATACAAGATAAAACGACTTCTGCTCATCTCCAGTGTGCAAATAATAAATAGTGCTTAAGGAAATGGAAGAGGGCCATAAAAATGCAGAATAAAGACATGCTAATAGAAGTAGCTGTAAAAAAAGTGGGGGGCAATTGAAGTAGATAAACTAATAAGATAAACTGTGCACCTCAAGCCCCGCTACAACTTGGGGCTCAAAGCCCAGTGTGCAGCAGCAGCCGCCTCACACCATGCACAGATCGGGGGTGAGGAGGGGGTACATGCCCCCTAGGTCTCCACTGGGATGTATGCAGTGGCAAGAGCCCCCTGTACCTAGATGAGCTGCCCAGGCTCCAATCCTCCCCTGGTCCAGCCTGGCTTGGCCTGGCTGGGACTCCCCCTGCTCCTGGCTCACTCCTTCCTCACCACAGTGGTCTCAATTTCCCCCTGCCCAGACTGACGTGCTGGGTGGTAGGGCAGGGGTGGTGGGAAGGCGGGGCACAGTAGATCCTGCATTGCCCTTTACTTCAAAAAGTGATCTTCACCTTAAA
This sequence comes from Crocodylus porosus, assembly GCF_001723895.1. Classification (NCBI taxonomy): domain Eukaryota; kingdom Metazoa; phylum Chordata; order Crocodylia; family Crocodylidae; genus Crocodylus; species Crocodylus porosus. The sequence continues at coordinate 43,878,415 of NW_017728886.1, forward strand.
AAGGTTGGAGACCACTGGCTTACTTGGTCTGGATGTCCAACTTTCTCTGTAATTTTCCAACGTCAGTGTTCCTCCCCTTTTTCAAATTTGCAGGCTTGGATTTATTGAGTGCTGTTTGTTTTCTGGGTTTATATGTTGTAGCAGGGGAAACATTTTCATAGACTTTCATAGTCATTAGGGCTGGAAGGGACCTCAGAAGATCATCAAGTCCAGCCCACTGCCCCAGGGGCAAGAAGTCAGCTAGGGTCAAGGGATCCCAGCAAGATAAGTGTCCAGATGCTTTTTAAAGGAGTCCAGAGTAGGTGCTTGCACCACCTCTGGGAGAGTCTATTCCAGGTCTTGGGGGCTTCGACAGTAAAGAAGTTTTTCCTTATGTCCACCCTAAAATGGTCTTAGAAGAGTTTGTGACCGATGGTCCTTGTCATTCCTTGGGGCGCTCTGGTGAACAGATGTTCCCCCAGATCTTGATGCACAGCCCTAATGTACTTATAGGCTGCCACCAGGTAACCCCTGAGCCTGCACTTTTCCAGACTGAAGAGTCCCATGACTCTCTACCTCTCTTCATAAGGCCTATTCTCTTGCCCTCTGATAATGCACGTGGCTCTCCTCTGGACTCTCTCAAGCTTCTCCACATCCTTCCTGAATTGTGGAGCCCAGCATTGGATTCAGTACTCCAGCTGCAGCCTCACCAAGGCTGAGTACAGTGAGAGGATGACATCTTTGGTCTTGCTCGAGATGCATTGGTAGATGCAAGCTAGTTTGGTTTACTTTACCAGCTGCGACATGGCACTGGTGGCTCATGTTCATCTTGTGGTCAATCATGACCCCCAAGTCTTTTTCGGCCTTGGTGCTAGCGAGTGTAGCACTGCTGAGCCTATAAGCATGCTGCGGGGTTTTTTTTCCCCCAAGGTGGAGTACCTTGCATTTATTGGTATTGAATGTCATCAGGTTTGTATCTGCCTACTTTTTCAGCCTGTCCAAGTCAGGCTGGATCACCTGCTCAGGTGTGGATGCTGTACTCCAAAGTTTGGTGTTATTGGCAAACTTGGCCACTTCTGACACCAATATCCATGTCACTGAGAAAGATGTTAAAGAGAACAGGTCCAATTATGAAGCCTTGGGGACACCACTGGTCATGGAGTACCATGATGATTCACTTCCATTGACCTCCACTCTGAGTGCAGCCTCAGAGCCAATTCCCCAGCCATCTGACTGTGATGTAGCTGAGGGGCCACAGTTGGCCAATTTTTCCAAGAGGAGATCATGGAACACCAGATCAAAGCCTTTTTTGAAGTCCAGATATATGACATCAATCTCTTCTCCCTTGTACAGGTGAAATGTCAGCTGATTATAGAAGGAGATAAGATTGGTCAGGCAAGACCTACCCACAACAACCCATGCTGGATGTTGCCATCAGTCAGCTTGTCAAGAATGGATTCTTTGATTCTTTTCTACAATCCAGGGATTTGAGGTCAAGCTGATTCACCTGTAGTTCTATGGATCTACTTTCTTCCCTTTCTTGAAGATGGTCACCACATTGGCCTTCTTCCAATCTTCAGGTACTTGAGTGCCAAAAGTTTTTGAAAATCTTTGCCAGTGGCTAGCCTATGACTCCTTCCAGCTCCTTAAGTACTCTAGGGTGCAGTCGGTCAGGACCTGCTGACTTGAAGGTGTCCAGCCTCTGATGGTGTTCCTTTACAAGGTCTACACTGATGTCGGATATAAATTCACCCTCACCCTGGCCATCCACTGTCTTGCTAGGCAGGGCGGACACTTTTGGTTGATGAAAAATTGACATGACATATTAAGCAGGTTAGCTTTTTCCTGGGTGTTAGTTGTCAGTTATCCCATTTGGTTTAGCAGGGGTCCAGTGTTATCCTTGCTTTTCTTCCAATCCTCACATATCTGAAAAAGGACTTTTTATTGTCCTCAATATGTATAGCCAGGTGGAGTTCAGTTGCAGCCGTGGCTTTCCTGGTTTGCTCCCTACAGATATGGACCAGTGCAGGGTACTCCTCCTTTGTGGTGATTCCTATCTTCCATCCTTTATAAGCTGCTCTTTTTGGCATAGAAGGTCCACGAGTTCCCTGCTGAGCTAGGCAGGTTTCTGTTTACTTTTGCTACCTTTCCTCTGAGATGGGATGGACATCCCTTGTGCTTCTAGTATCACTCCCTTAAGGAGTCCTCTCCCTCTCGAGTTCCTTAGTGCCTCGACAACAAGCCTCCTGAGCTTATCAAAGTCAGCTTTCCTAAAGTCAAGGACTTCTGCATTGCTGACTGACTTGCCAGCTTTGCAATGGATAGTAAAAGTGATTAGCTTGTGGTCACTTCATTTTTAATGGTGCGATAAACGTATCACTTAGGGAGCAGAAAGAAGTGTAGCTCCCTGCTGTAAGTGAGAATGGTTTGCAGGAAGTGTTCTGCAGAATGGGACTCCCCAGGGACTGTAGGGAATGGGGTGGGTGAACTGAGACTTCCAACCTCAGGGGGGATCTAATACACCTGGGGATCTAATGCCACCCTCCAGCAGGGGCTGAAACCCCCCCCCAGACTGAACTCCCTCCTCTCCCTTTCCCTCCTCCCAGGCTGAAAACAGCTTGTGGCTGGGAGGTAGTGCAGAGACAAGTTACAGAGGACCAGTACTGTAGCAAGGGAGGGGTAGACGGGACAACCACCCCAAGTGCTGAAGTGAAGGAGCGCCAAGAGGCGAGTCACAAGTCGATATTGTGCTAGCAGGTTGGGAGCAAGCAGCCTAGTGCCTCCCAAGTGCAGGAGAGGGGGCAAGGTGGGAGGGGTGGCAGTGGCAGGGTGAGCCACCAGTGGTGCAGCCTGTGTGGAATGCCTGCCCCCACCCCCATGTGAACAGCTTCTCATGAGCCACTGTGCTTGGGGCCACCTGGGGGTTCTGCTCCTGCCGAAGCCTGGCTTGTTACAGCCTGCTGCCCTACCCCTTGCTGCTGGTACAGTCCGCTCGCTTCCTGGCAGCACTCGCGTGGTGTTGCCTCCCTCCCTCCTCCCCAGCTGCATTGGTAGGGCTGCACACCCACATTGGTATAGCCCATGGGCAACTGGTGCCACTCGAGTCTGGGGGGAAGCACAAGCAGGGCATGACTGGGGGGTGGCCCCCCAGCAGCCAGCCAGTGACCCAGAGGGGAGGTCTTCCACCACTGGCACTTCTGCTGCTGACATCCCACCAGTGGAGCCTATTTCAGGGGGACTCAAGCACTCTCCGTGCCCCCCCAGCAGCTGGAGAGGTTGCTCCCAGGAGGGGCACCAGCGCTCTCAGGGGGAGCATGTACCCATATATAGCCCATGCTCCTCCCCACCTCCCTCCCCCTGCACTGCCATTGGTACAGCCCACTTATGCCCTAGTAGAGCCCAATGTAGGGGTGGTATAACCCACCTTTCCCACTCTTCACCAGGACATGGCTCCTGAAACCAACCCGGAAAGTGTGTTTTTTAATTCTAATTTTTGTATATATGGTAATAAACATAATATTTTTCTTATTTGGCACACAATTAAAATTATTATTTTTATAGGTATTAAATTTTGAGGGTGGTGTTTTTTGGCCCTCCCCTAGGTGCCAAACTTCCTTGCTATGGCACTGCAGAAGACACTCTGTTTTGAAATCTCTTCCTCTGACCCCTCATGAAGGGTCAGATTTTCACCTGATTGGCCATTTTTAAAGCTGTTTCAGCCATGTGCTTATGTTTTGTCATGGTTATAAACTGCTTTCTGTGGCCAGGTTGGGTGAAAAATTTCACTTTGGTCTGCGCCTTTAATATTTTTCCTTATTATTTTAACCAAACACCATTAGGTACATGGCACTGATGTCACAAAACATTTAATTAGCCTTCAGGGCTCCCTAATTGGTAATTTTTATTTTAATATCATTTACGTGAACAAAACCATTTCTTATAGCCACCCCTGAGCCAAAATTATGTTTTAGCCAATATTCTTACTGATGCTCCTATCTTCTGGCAATATATGGGGTTTAATCAGGTAATTATATCACTATGTCTCACCAAGTCCAATAGTTTAAGCCATGTAGGGAACTCTGAAATACGTTTCTGTTTCTTGTTCACACACTTTAAATTTAAACTGATTACCAAATCTTGGGTTAGGGAAGAATTTTTACTGACTGCATATCTGCAAGAAAGAACCTCTCAAACTTGAAGCCTATCTCAATGCATGGGTAAAGCAATAAAATTGTATAAAAAGTAGCTAAAATGAGGGATAGTTGTGTTTTTTGTTGCATGTCCTGATATGAATCTTGACGCACTATACTATTTAACTATGCAAACTTTCTTTAAAGTATTCCTTACTGTGCGCCAAATAAACCACTTTTTAAAAAAAAATGTGAAGAAAACAATTCCATTATTTTCCAACATTATGATCCCTCATGCGGATCATTAGTAAGAGTTGAACCACAGATTCATATTACAGGAAAAGCATAGTCATTATTCTCTGTAAAGAACAGTCATAAGATGCACACTTGACTTGTATCTTGTAGCAAATTACATGCAGCATGTGAAATTAGAAGGGGATCTGGTGACCATCTATAAACTTACTAGGGGGGACCAGAAGGGTTTGGGAGAGACCTCGTTTCCCCTAGCGCCCCCTGGCATAACAAGGAATGTCTAATCTAAACCTACCCTCAACGGCCACAAGTTGTTGGAGAGTAGGTTTAAATTAGACATCCATAAGAACTACTTCACAGTTAGGGCGGCTAGGGTCTGGAATCAACTTCCAAGGGAAGTGGTGCTGGCTCCTACCCTGGGGGTCTTTAAGAAGAAGCTTGATGCCTACCTAGCTGGGATCATTTGAACCCAGTTTTTCTCCTGCTTAGGCGGGGGGTCGGACTTGAAGATCTACAAGGTCCCTTCCGACCCTACTTCTATGATTCTATGAAATCACAAATCCTGGTTCCTAGTCCTACTTCAGGTGAGTGATCTCCACCGCTCGGGTTTGTAGGGGCGCTGTTAGAAAAGCTAAGGCTGTTAGAAAAGCTTGGGAGAAATGCTGCCAGGACTAAGGTCAGGGAGGACCAGGTTAGAGAGCTTCTGGAGGGACTGGACATGTTCAAATCAGCAGGTCCAGATGTTCTCCACCCCAGGATGTTGAGGGAATTGGCAGGGGGTATTGCAGGGCCCCTGGCATAGCTTTACGAGCACTTGTGGTGCTCTGGCCAGGTGCCAGATGCCTGGAAGAAAGCCAACGTGGTCCCCATCTTTAAAAGAGAGAAGAGGGAGGACCCGGGCAACTATAGGCCCATTAGTCTTACTTCAATCCTGGGGAAACTCTTTGAGAAAATTATCAAGGAGCACATCTGAGATGGGCCAGCAGCAGGGATGATGCTGAAGGGCAACCAGCACGGTTTCATTAGGGACAGGTCCTGTCATACCAACTGATTGCCTTCTATGATCATGTCACAAAACCATTGGATGCAGGTGTCGCGGTGGATGTAGTCTTTCTGGACTTTAGGAAGGCCTTTGACACTGTCTCCCACCCCATTCTCATTAAAAAACTAGGTGACTGTGGCACTGATGCCTACACAGTCAGACGGATTGCAAATTGGCTGAAGGGTTGTACTCAGAGGGTAGTGGTGGATGAGTCTTTTGACCTGGAGGGAAGTGGGCAGTGGAGTCCTCCAGGGCTCGGTCCTTGGGCCTGCACTGTTCAATTTCTTTATTAGTGACTTGGACAACGCGGTGAAAAGCAGCCTGTTTAAATTTGCTGATGATACCAAGATTTGGGGTGAGGTGGGCACACTAGTAGGGAAGGACAGATTACAGCAGGACCTGGACAGGTTACAGGGGTGGGCTAACGAAAATAGGATGGGTTTCAATACTGACAAGTGCAGGGTGCTGCACTTGGGCAATAGGAACCAACAGCACACTTATAAGCTGGGAAACTCCCTTCTTGAGAGCATGGTGGCAGAAAGAGATCTTGGAGTCATTATTGACTCCAAGATGAACATGGGCCAACAATGCGAGGTCACGGTTGACAGGGCTAACCGTACCTTGTTGTGCATCCACAGATGCATCTCAAGCAGGGCCAAGGAGGTGATCTTCCCCCTCTATGCGACACTGGTCAGGCTGCAGCTGGAGTACTGTGTTCAGTTCTGGTCGCTGCACTTCAGGAGGGATGTGGACAGTATTGAGAGAGTCCAGAGGAGGGCCACTCGCATGATCAGGGGATAGCAGGGCAGACCCTACAAAGAGAGGCTATAGGACCTTAACCTTGACCAGAGAAGACTGAGGGGGGACTTGGTGGCCATCTATAAACTCACTCGGGGGGACCAGAAGGGTTTGTGAGAGACCTTGTTTCCCCTAGTGGCCCCTGGCATAACAAGGAATAATGGCCACAAGTTGTTGGAGAATAGGTTTAGACTAGACATCCGAAGGCACTACTTCACAATCAGGGTAGCTAGGATCTGGAACCAACTTCCAAGGGAAGTTGTGATGGCTCCTACCTTGGGGGTCTTTAAGAGGAGGATTGACATCTACCTGGGTCACTTGAGCCCGGTTTTCTCTCCTGCCCAGGGCGGGGGTCAGACCTGATGATCTACAAGGTCCCTTCCAACCCTATGAATCTATGAATCTCTAGTCTAAATGAATCTCTAGTGTAAATGACTGGCAACAGGGTATCAAATCTGTGATCTTGTATACACATAGACTTTGAATAGTCCTATCTTAATGGATAAGATTTTGGTCTGCAATGTTGGAGTTTTGTGGTTCTACCCCCAACTTTGACAGAAAGAATATTTCAATTACTGTATATCAGTGGTGCTCAACATTTTGGCCCTATGAGAGGTGTAGGGGTGATCTGCAGGCCAAATCAAACCCTGCACCACCTCTGCCTAGTCCCACATGTGGGGATTGGGCTCCAGGATCTAGTCAGGGTGTGTGGCCAGTCAGACATAGCTATGGATAGTGGCAGTGGCTGTGGCAGCAGCAGATGGGTTCCTCCTCCCTGCCCAGTCCCCCCAGGTGTTCCCTGGTACCTGGGAGCAGGCTCTCAGGGAGGAGGAACCCACCAACCCACTGACTCTGGCTGAACCTAGCTGCCTGTACAGCCTGGCTGGGGTGGGGCAGGAGGATCTCTGGCGCTCCCCCTTATCTCCTGAGTCTGCTGGGGACAATAGCAATGGTGCCCTGGGGAATGTGTAGAATGGGAAGGGAGGAGATGGGCTGAACATGGAGGGAAAGGGATGGAGTGCCAAGAGCAGTGAGACATGGGATTCTTGTCTAATCTGGGGACTTAAAAAAAAAGTCCTTGGGTACTGCTCCTATGGTGTGGTTGACTCGGCCTGGTGTGGGGGGTAAACTGGAAGCTGAGGTGCAGTCACACCTGCAATTCCAGTCACTGCTTGTGCACCCCCTTGACAAAATTGCTGGATCTGCCCTGCCTGACAATTTAACCAGGTTCAGAAGACAATTATATAAATTTATGCAGAAAAGATCCATTAGAGGGTATTAAACATTACAGGTGCAAGATGAGAGGACTTCCTAGGTCTAAATCCTGGAAGCGGTAAAACAAGAGGGGCAGGGGACGATCATTATAGATAAGCCATGCATAAATACTCTTCTCCTTAGCATCTACTCTGTGCCACCAAGATACAGAGATACTGGGCTAGATAGGTCTGTGGTTTGACCCAGTATGATATCTCTTATGCTCTTATGTTCTTTTACAAATAAAACTTGGGAAATTATACTTAAAACCTATGTTAATAGAATTCAGGTTGTAAACTAAAGACCCTGTATAATCTTAACTTTGGCTTTTTATGTACATGGATTACGATGATCTCTAATAATATGACCACGTGTTATTTTTCCATGAGCCCTTAATAACACTTTATCACCCACACAAAAGTGAAGAATTAACAGTGCAACAGCAATGTTTCCTAAGTTTAAATATGTGATTTTACAACCAAAATAATATTCTTTTAACCTGGTTTCTTTAACACTATATGCAATATATAATTTTTGTCTTGTTATCAAAATTCTCTTTTCTATCATTAAGTGCAAAGTGTTAACAATTAAAATAAAATGTTCAAAAATCTATGTAACAATATCCTTATCATAATAACCATTCTGCAATTACTGCTCTTGGAGTCAACCAAATATTAGGATTACAAGGACCTATCTAATAAATTAATTGTGTATTTTTGTTATAATGCTCAGCAGTTTCTCCCTTGGATTTTGTAGGGCAAAGGTCTCTTTGACACTGTTTCTGAGCAGTCAAGTAGTATAGTATGTCCCAAATGATACTTAGATCACCTTCAGAAATTGCAAAGTGAATATTAATAAATCTTGATCTTTAAATATTAATGACTTCTCATAGATATAGATTTAGTTCATGGACTCTTGGTTACTACTATGATGATTGCTTATTTTAGTTTTGTGCTGCTCTGGTAACGAATGATACCTACTATGAACCTTTCTAATTTACAAACAACTTGAGATCAGGTACAGTCTCATCATTTGAACTAGTTTACATAAAATGAATTTGTATTTCAAAATCTGAGTATTACAAAATAAGGCTGACTTACACTTACCTTGCACAGGTCTTTATGGGGGAGGAGTGCCTTTTTCTTCCCTAGTACTTCTAGGGGGCAGCCAGAAAGAAGGCCATCTTGTACAAGGATCAGAACAGAAGAGACATTGGGACTACCTTCTTACCCACAGAGGCAATCCCTTAAGGACTGAAACACATTTGACAGGAGAGAGAAAGCAAAGCTGGACAGTTTCCATCCTCACCTTTGTCATCTGGATTACGTGGGAAAGCTTGCAGTTCTGTGGTCTCTGCTGTGTAGCTGTAGTCTCAAAAACTGTGACTTCAGTATCTTTTTGTAAGCACGGAATTCACTCAAATGAATGTATCAATAACATTAAAGAGCACTGTTTGAAAGTAAACAGTTAATTTATCTTACACTGCACAGAAAATAATGATGTTCAGCCTTGACATTTTGAATAAAAAATGGTTAAAAGGCCATTGCTTAATGGTTGAAAGGGCACCGTCAGGTGTGACAAACGGGGTCTGTTTTCTTCTTACAACTGTGTAAACCCAGAGTAATTTCACTATAGTTAATAGAGTTACCCCAGTATAAGCAAAAGGAGAATCAGATCTCATTATATATAACTGATAACATTGAACAAATCCTGCTTTCACTTGAACCAATATAAAGTTGGAGTAACTACATTCAGTGAAGTTTGTCTGAATTTACACAGATGTAACGGGAACAGAGCTTGCCCCTTTATCTTTCAAAGGTTTGTTGCTTAGTATTTTAAGATTTATCAGTATTTTCAATGTAGCAGCCATGCTTAACAGAAGATAGGAATACCTTTCAATCAAATTACTTGTGACAGTAATAAGGAAAACTTAAAGGACCTTTTCTCCATTTACAGTTGATTCACATATGCATCAAACATCACTCTCATAAAATGATATTTTATATAATATAAACCAAAATAAATTATGTTGTCTGTTAGTGCATTCAGCTCTAGTATACCTGTAGTTATAACACAGATGTAGGCCAAGGTTTTCAGAAAGAGACTAGATATTCTGAGTACCTCAATTTCTTGGTGGCCAGCTTAGGGCACCATAAAGCAGACAAGTTTTCAGAAAGCTTTTTAGCATCCACTTTCTGAAAATCAAGCCCAAATTGTTTCTAGTTAGTGCCCAAAACTACTAGGAACTTTGAAAACTTGTGGCTGTTACAAATATAAGATGGTGATCAGGGAATATGAATTGTCTAAGCATGTTTCAGGGTCAGAAGCTATGCCAAACCTGAGTAGGGTTGACTTTAACTTGCATACTAATGCTTACTTATAAAGTATTTCATTATACATTCTCTCTCTCCTTCCCCCTTTTGCTCTTCTCTTTCTGTCTGGACAATTCCATTTTTCTTGTTTGCATTCTCATCCCATCAATTTGTAGGACATCTGATCCTCTTGTTTTACCACTGTAGCATAATGTACAGTTTTGTATTACTACTTGACAGAGTAGTATTATGTTTCCTCAGGTACATTATTTACAATGTATAAGAAAGTGACATGTTAGTGAAGTTAAAACAGAACCAAAGGTTTTGCTTACAAACATTATATTGAGGTGGGGGGGATGAGAAACCCTGCCTGTGTTGTTTATGACTCTGGATATGTAGCATATAGCTTTAGTAATGCAGGCATTTTGAAAAAATTAAGTACAGTAATTAATCTCTGTACATTTTCATTCACCGAAGGTCTTTTTATCTTGTTAACGTGTTTGTTAGTTTGGGTTCTCAGTATCATGAATTTTGAATCTTCTGCAAATAGATATAACATGTCCTAATAGATTTTATAACAGTTCTCAATTCTTATTCTGTATTTACAAAGTCAGTCATTTAAACTTCAGTTTTAGGTTCCTATTCATTACCGGACAGTATTCAGTACCAATAAATGAGTTTTCCTGGTCTGCTTACCTCCATGGAGAGCGATTTCTTTAAGTGGTTTCCTAACCATTCCATACAGATCCATGCAAGGTCTCTTTTTTCTGTAAATGATACTGATGCTTACATGGGCATTATCACATTTGATTTACCTTCAAATGTTTAGAAATGGAATGTGTAGAATCAAAACATTAAAGACTAATTGTCTAATCTTGGGCTTTGTGTCCCAGACCTATGTGAATCCTTGACCTAGCAGCCTATGAAGTAGTTATTCTGTGGCCATTCTGTTTACAGTATGATCCCTAGACTGAGTTTTCAATCCATATAATCCACATATAACACTACTACATCCTGCCTATTTCTAGGCTGTTATAAAGATACCTTTTACCCCACAGTGCTCAGGACCTTTTAGGGAATAAAGAGTTTTCCTTTTTAACCTGCCTGTGCCCATTTCTCCATACAGTGATAGAATCATAGAACTGAGGTGAGGCTTCAAGGAACTTGCATGCTTCTGTTAGTGAGACAGATTTGTCCCAGAATAATTCTTACATTTCTGATGAATCAACCCAAGATTTCTGTTTAGAGAAAAAAAATTAGAGAGTTGTCTCGTTTTAGTCAGAGACAACACAATCTTAGTCGAGTGTGGGAATTCTGTTGATTTAATATCTAGTTTGGTCCCTGTCAAAATAATTTTGAAAACGAAGGAGTGGTGTCATGTAGGTAATCAATCTTGAAATACTTATTTCCTTTTAAAATATTGATCTGTTTGGCCTTGAACTTTACAGAAGTGAGGGATTCTGAGTTTGCTTAGCTGATGCATGCCAAATATCCTCCAGCTCCAATGCTGTAAACACTTAAGGTGGTGTCTAATTCCACACACTTGCTTTTTGTCCCACTAAAGCCAGTAGAACTGTTTGTATGTGAATTTACACCTCAAGTTTTTGTTTCTAGTCCCTTGCATGCTGATTCTTTCTGTATAGCACTCCAAAATAAGATTACAAAACGATAGCTAGCTAGTTAGCTAGCTTTAGAGTTTTTGTTATATACATCCCAGTTTCTGTAAGTTAATGGACTCTCTGCTAGTGAATAAAAATGACTGTTTTTGATTGCCAATTTAACAAGTTATTTGAGAGAGGTCACTGGGTCTCCTGCTTTGGCACTGAGTTTTCTTATTATGCAAAACCTAGACATTTGTGTGGGCAGCCTACACCACAAAATACTGGTTCTGGCTGGGGTGCAGTTGGGCTCCCTGTCAGGGTAAGACAGGCCGTTGGTGTCGCATGAGCCATGTGACCCAGCTTTGAAGGGTGTTTGCTGGAGTGGAACAGGATGACCAACCACACAGGTAACTCCTGTGGGATGTTTTTTCCCCTTCCTGATCCTGAATCCTGCAAAGACCGAGGGAGGTAAACATCCAAAAGGGGCCAGCCTCAGTGCCCAGCCCTGACTGCTTGATGGGTGGACCCTGCCCCTGTGAAGCCTGTGGCAGAAGCGCCCCTCCCTGCACATGGCCCTTCGTGCCAACTACCAGCTGCTTTCAGCCTGCCCCGAGACAGGACCCGCACAGGTGCAGGGCCGGGGAACCGGGCCCGAGGGGAAGAAAGGGTCCACCAGACGTTCAGCAGGGAAACCGCAGGCCAGCAGCCGCGGCTCTGACCTTCCCGGGGGCGCTTCTCTCGTTTCTGGCAGAAGGGGAAGCGGAGCAGAGCTCGGGGGCGCCCGCGCCTGTCTCCTGCCCGCCTCGTGCTGCGTGCGCGGCGCGGATGCCGCCAGGCCCCGGGGCCGGCTCCGTCCCGCACCGTAGATCCCCTCAGGTAGGGCTTGAGTCCAGGCCTCCCGGGGGAGCAGGCGGCTGCCGATGCTTGGGGTGTAAATCACGGAGCCCGACTCGCCGCTGCCTCCCGCTGCAGCAGCGCAGCCCGCGCCAGGGCCCTGGCGGTGGGGGCCGCGGTTTGCAGCTGTAGCCGGCTCCCGCCCCCTCCCGGAGGCGGCGGCGGCGGCGGCAGC
>NW_017728886.1:43891076-43905361 GCF_001723895.1 Crocodylus porosus
GGCGCGGAAGGAGCCGCGCGGGCTCGGGCGGTGCCGCCGGCTCAGCCCCTGGCCTGCAGCGCCCGCGCCCCTCGCAGGGGTGAGCTCTGCTTCCCGCTGCCCTTTGCCCAGCGCTCGGCGCGAGGGAGTGCCGCTGGCACTCGCCTGCTCCCTGCCTTTCTCGCCCTGATTTTGAATGCCTCATCTGTGCCAGGGCGGGGGGCTGGTGGTGTTTGTGGAGCGTGGACTGCCAGCCCTGCGGCTTTGGAAGGGACAGGTTAATACCTAGCACCGGGGCAGCTGCCTGGTTTTCCGTGAGCCAGCCAACTTTTTTTAAACCAGCCAATTATGGCATGTTCCCTTTGCTGTTTGCCCCTCTTCACAGGCATGTGTAGTGCTTGGTAGTGAGGCTGCCTGAAGGCTGCTCCCTGCATTTGTCACACAATTTCTGTTTCTAAATAGATACCCCTTTCTTCAAAGTACGTAGACTTGAAGAGTACTTTATGCATGCCTTGATTCAATCCTCCTTTCTATTGCAGGTTAAGTCAACCTTTGTTTTTGGAAGTCCTTGGCCTTGCCACTTGTCTGGTGTTACAATTACCTGCATATGTTTAGACAGTGTCTGCCAGATCAGCTGCTGGATATGGCTCTGTAGCAGACAAGAGTCGCCTGAGAGGTAACCACTTGCTTCTCCACCAGAATTTCAGTAGTCGCAGAAATTGGAGAGCTGTGTACATCAGTCATTATGTTCATTGGCCTTTCACTCCTGAAGTAAACATGATGAAAACAGAGTCTTCAGGGGAGAGATCAACCCTCCGAAGTGCCTCTCCTCACAGGAACGCTTACAGAACTGAGTTCCAGGCACTGAAAAGCACCTTCGACAAGCCAAAATCAGATGGAGACCAAAAAACAAAAGATGAAGGAGAGGCCTCTCAGCAGAGCCGGGGCAGGAAATATGGCTCCAATGTCAATAGGATTAAAAACTTATTTATGCAGATGGGTATGGAGCCCAATGACAGCAGTGGAGTTGTCCCTAAAAGCAGGGGAAAAGGTGGACCCACATCTCCTCAAAGAAGGATTAGACCCAAAGAATTTGTGGAGAAAACAGATGGTTCAATTGTAAAACTGGAGTCTTCGGTTTCAGAACGGATTAGTAGATTTGATACTATGCATGATGGTCCTTCCTATTCCAAATTTACTGAAACTCGAAAGATGTTTGAGCGAAATGCTCATGAAATGGGACATTCCAATCGCTACTCCCCGAAGAAAGAGAAGGGAGTTTGTAATGAACTCCCAGATGAGCTGTGTGGCTCAAAGTCTAATAGGGGCAGTACCGATTCATTGGACAGTCTTAGTTCACGGACAGAAGCTGTTTCTCCGACAGTGAGCCAGCTCAGTGCAGTGTTTGAAAACACCGACTCGCATAATATAATAACTTTGGAAAAGTCAGAAAATAATGAAGAATACTCTGTAACTGGTCACTATCCACTAAACCTGCCTTCTGCCGTCACAAATCTACCCTCTACTGTTGGAAACCTTGAGGGATTCAGTCCTATAAAAGAAACTAGTACCTGGTCTTCACCGGCCAAACAAAGTACAAGTTCAGTAGTTGTTGAAAACTCTCAGCAAAACAGTACATCATCAACAATAAGAGAAGAATCTGTAAGCAGTTTGCTGCTTTCAAAAACTAATGAAGAAATAAGACAGAATAAGGAAACAAGTTCAGATTCTGTTGATAACCGTGCAGCAAATAAGCAAGAGTCAGTCAATACAATTGATGGTGAAAAGTCTGAAGAGCTCTGTATGAGGAATAAGGCAAAAACAGATTTGGAAATTTCTTTACAACCAAAAGAACTTTCAGAAAGCGGGGAGAGTGCCCCTGATGGAGCTGAGGCTGTAGAATTGTCAAGAGGCTTAGCAGCAGGTGACGATGTAGCAACAGGTGTATCTTCTGAGTCCCACTATGATGATGCAAGTGGAAAGGAAGTGCAGGAAGATTTGAATAACTTTCAGAGTTCACATGTATATATGCACTCTGACTACAATGTCTATAGGGTCCGATCAAGGTATAATTCTGACTGGGGAGAGACAGGAACAGAACAGGATGATCAGGATGACAGTGATGAAAATAACTATTACGAGCCTGATATGGAATATGCGGAAATCAGTGGATTGCCAGATGAAGATGAAATTCCAGTAAACAGAAAAATTCAGTTTAGCTGTGCTCCAATTAAGGTAAACTACACTCCTCCTATATATCTTTGATTCCTTTTTAAATTTTATTTTGTTCAGGGGAGGTTTTGACAGCTGCATCTGGTTTTGAAAAGATCACTGAGGTCTTTTAGGTGCATATTTTTGTTAGAGTTGGCAAGTGAGCATAATTTCAAATGACTTACAGAGAGCTGAGCTCTGATGACCTTGTCTCATTTCCTAGCCTGCTTTATGGTTGATTAAGCTAACAGAAATTGAGAATGAGATCCTGGGTTTTGAAGCTTTGGAACTGAAAGGTGCATTCAGATTTATGTGACTACGAGCTATGATTACATGGTGATATGTAAACAATATACATTTGGTGACCTTCATGCTTATTTCTGATCTGAAAAAAACATATGGAACCTTTGCATTCTGAACAACAATTCTTATTTTAAAGAACATCTGTGAAGATTTAGAGCTACTGTAGTGAAACTGGAATGAAATATAATGTGTTGCTAAAAAGGAGTTTGGACCCACTAGTATTACACCATCTATCTTATCTGTCTGAATCGATAATTTATATAGACTAGGTTCTTCATACCAGTTAGTCTATCTACATGCACAAGTGAAGTAGGCATTAATACATGTACTTTAACTTGCCTGCTTTGTCATATACTACAGGTAATTTTAAAGATTAATCTGTTTAAATCTACTCAGTGAAGTAAATGTTTGAAGTAATGTCTTACAACATGTACCACTTTGAGTGTTTCAAGTTCAGGGAAAATGTAGGTGGCAAGGTGTGTCAGTATACTAGCATGTCACATCTTAGGATAGGTTAAGTTAAGCATAGGTTGGGACTGAACTGCATTTGATAATCTTGGTCGCCAGTGTACATTTATCATTGAAGTGTTTGGCATGCTTGAATTCCTCAGAGACAAATTCTAGGCTGGTGGAAGGATTTTACAAACTACTGACCTTACATATCTGGATTTATATGAATGAGCAGGATTCTATTTTGGTTCAGTTTTCATTGATACACTTGTTTTATTTATGCACTGCTAAGGGCTATCAGATTAGAAAAGGGGCATTTTTACTGCTGCTTTTCACAGGTGTAGATGACTACACTAAGGAGAGAGTAGAGGCCAACTGGGTCAAAGAAAATGAACAGATATAATTGAGGGTGTTATTAACAGGGGGCAGAATTTGACCTTGCTGTTAGAATGCTGTTGAACTCCATTTGAAGACAATAGCATTAAGCAGATGAAATGGTTTTGTATTATGGTAATGATATACAGTGTAGTCACGAAGAACACAGCTTGACTTTTCACATCATATGGTCAACTCAAAAGTCTGTCAGCTAGAAAAAAAATCTTTTTATTTGTTTAAGCAAATATTGAAGTTGAAATTTGCTATCTGACAATAAGTGCAGAATCCTACAGTGTTAGTCATTGTTGATTTAATTTTTGTCCCGAAGTGGCACATGCAACAATGATCACTTATGAAACTAATAGAAATGTTTTTAAGAAATCTCCTGCAATAAATACCACTGTAGTGTCTGAAACTAGATATTGCAAAACAGCACATAATAGTGAAACTGATATTGTCTTTCTCTTTTGAAGTTGAATGGTGAGAAAATAAAGGAAAACTTAAAAAAATTATGACTGTTTTGGTAACTGAAATCGTAGATATAAGAGAAACTTCTTTACCGGGTATGTTTTAAATAGGTATATATCTATGAAGCTTAATACTATTATGAAAGATATTTCTGAATGAAAAAACGGGATTTGACCCAGTGTATTTAAGAGAGAATTTTGTTCTTCATTTCTCTCAACATACTTTTTTATTTAAACAAAATATTAAATGCCAAAACCCCTAAGATTTGCTTGGCTAATATCATATGTGTGTTTAAATGTTTGAGTAAAAATCTCAAGAGTGTAATTTCAAGAGTTCAAACCTATGTGGATTACTTACATAATATGGTTAATCCCTTTCATTGAAAACAAGGTGTGAGGGCATTTTACTGTGAAGACTTCTCAAAAAGATTCTTTGCTGATGTTTTCTTCAGTAGTTCTTACAGACTAGACTCCTTCATTTTTTCCTGGACAGTCTACAGATTTATAGAAATACCATGTCTTAAGTCAATTTATCCTGAATCGAAAATAATTGCTTAAGGAAAAGTAACAAAGAGCCATCCATGGTCTAGTCTGACATTAGTTTTTTATATCCTTAAAATGGTAGAATTTATTTCTTATTATTTCCCTTTCTGAATTTTAAAGATCTTTCTGGCAGTAGCACAATTATCACAGTATGTGAGCTAAGCTTTTTGGCCATGTGAATGTCTCAAGCTGTTGAGCCAAAATAGTATGATATTATAGAAATGTGTTGTCTGGATTCATATGATGCATTTACCAAAGATGAAAGAGAAAGAGGAGTTGCTTTTTATGTAAATGAGCTGTATGATTGATCAGAGCTCTGGTATGAAACTAGAGATAGGCCTGTTGAAAGTCTCTGGGTTTGGGTCAGAAGGGAGAGCACCAAGGATGATATCATGGTGTGTGTCTGCTAGAGACCACCAGACTAGGAAAATGAAGTATATGAAGCTTTCTTCAAACAGCTGGTAGACATTTCTGGATTGCAGGCCCTGACTATCACAGGGGCCTTCAGTCACCCTGACATCTGCTGGACCGGCAATGCAGCAGTGCACAAACAATCCGGGAAGTTTTTGGAGAGTGTTGGTGTGACAGTTTCCTGGTACAAGTGTTAGAGGGGCCAACTAGGGACCATGCCCTTCTTGACCAGTTGCTCAAAAACAGGGAAGAATTGGTGGGGAAATGTAGTCGTGGATGGCAACTTGGGTAGCTGTGATCATGAGATGATTGAATTCAGGATCCTGAGGAAAGGAAGGAAGAGGAGCAGCAGAGCATGGACCCTGGAATTCAGAAAAGCAGACTTCTATAGTGTCCAGTTTTGGGCCCCCACTAGAGAAAGGACATGGACATATTGGGGAGAATGCAGTGAAGGGCAATGGAAATGCTTAGGGGACTAGGGCATGTGACTTCTGAGAAGATGCTGAGGGAACTGGGCTTGCTTAGTCTGGAGAAGAGAAGACAGAGGGGATTTAATAGCAGCCCTCCACCACCTGAAGGGTGGTTCCAAAGAGGATGGAGCTAGACTGTTCTCAGTGGTGACAGATGACAGAACAAGGAGCAATGGTATCAGGATGCAGCAAGGGTAGTTTAGGTTAGATATTAGGAAGAACTTTATCACTAGGAGAGTAGCAAAGCACTGGAACAGGTTACCCAGAGAGATGGTGGAATCTTCATTCTTGGATAGTTTTTTTTTTTTTTTTTTTTTGAGACCCTGCTAGACAAAGCCTTGGGTGAGACGATATCATTGGGGATGGTCCTGCTTTGAGCAGGGAGTTGGACTAGATGACCTCCTGAGGTGCCTTTCAGCCCTAATTTGCTAGGATTCTATAAGATTTTTATTTTTATTTCATAGTCATATGTAATAAGAATTGAACATAAGTATATAACTGCCCATCAGGAGAAAATAACCTCTAAAAGTAATGTGTAACTGATAAAGAAGATGTTTAAACAGTTATTTAATCTTTGGCTTTTCTTCTCTTTAAATTTGATCTCTGTTTAGTTACTTCTGTGCTCTCTCTTGTACTTTGCTTCTGGTAATGGTCTGTACCACATAAGGAGAGAGGAGTGCTTGAGAAAGTAGTGTGTGTTGTCAGTGATCCAAAATTTCTACTCTGTTAGAGTTGTTGAGGGAAACATTTGGTTTGACTGTTAAAGAACAGGGCCTGTACCACTGAATTTAGAGGCAAAACTCTTCATATTTCAAGGGAAACAGAATTAGCCTCTCTGTCCTCCAAAAACTTTATTTACTATGAAAGCTGAAATATTAGAATAATCTTATGACAAAGGCTCCTTGCAGTAAATATTGTCTGACAAGTTTCTTTCATTCAAAGGATCAGGGAACATTCTTCCCGGATGCACCCCTGAGCATTCCTCATTGCCAAGTAGATCCTAGAAAACTTGTTAGCATGTGTAGGGAGGAAACCTACAATGGAGGAGGGTATATATAATTGTTCCAGTTTTCTCTGCAAAAAACCTCTGCAGCCGATTATTCATGTGAAAAAGGAAATGAGACTGTGCAGAGGATTTGTCTAAGAGGAAGAACTGCAACTAGGGTTGTGCAAAACTAGATGCTGCTTGATTGGCTTTCCTCTCTTCCTCCTGCATGCTTGGTGCTTTTGAGCTCTCTGTGGAAACTACAGTGGCAACAGGTTACAGGAAACTACAGTGGCTGTGTTACTTACAGCTGGTGAGGGGGGACTCGAGATACTGTCAAAGACTGTGGATCCCTGGTAACTTGTGATTCTTGTTCTCTGGTGTTCCTCCTCAGGTCCCTTTAAGCTTCATTCTCCTTCCTGTCTTACAGACTAATAAGGGGGCTGCACAAACTCAGGAGGGCAGCTCTGACTTAACAATACATTTTTTGTACAAGCTGGACAGGAAGCACTTTCCACTAATCATCTCACAGGACTAAATGTTGAAAAAATTAAGTTTCATATTGTGTCAGTACTTTGCCTTGTGAAGTTGAGTAGGTCACATCATCTCCCTGTGTGTTACCTTACCCATCTGTAAATTGGAGGTGGTACTCTTCTAGCAGTCTGTGTAATACCAATTTAAATATTGTTCTGCTTCATGCATTTTTGCGTCAGAGGTATATAACCTTGTTCTGTGTCCAATTGTGTGACTCCATTCCAGAGGCAGCTCTGGGCAGTGCAACTGCTGTTATTTTTGGTGTCCCCTCCCATCCCCCAGATCGCAGGGCTGATGTCCTGGTTACCTCCCACCTCTTCCTTATGCTTCTGCTTAATTCTTGCTGAAAGTCTCCTGTAACCGTTCCTGATGCTTCAACCCCTGCATAACGTGTTTAAGGGACACTCTCTAGGAAAATATAGTGGAGTGCCGCAGACTTTTCAAAGCTAACCTCTCAGAAAAATAAGTTCAGTTACACATCGTGATCCTACATCGTTTTGTCCCCTCCCAAATGATTTGTCTCTCTGCATAAATAGTATTGAACTTCACAGTATGATTGTACTTGCTTTCCTTTACTACATGGGATGAATAGTGACAGTTAAAAATGCTGACATTTAAAATACAGTATTGACATTGAATTGGAATTAGCTGTCATTGAAATGACTGAGCAGTTCATGCCTCAGAACTGTTGTTTCAGGGTCTCGGCACAGTCAGATGGACATAACTCAGTTGGTTAATTGGGATACTTTTTCAAGGTTTTGGCAACTATAGATGCATTTATTTTAAATGAAGGATGGGACTCAGGATAGCAGTTAAGCGGACTGTCTTCCCACAGAAGAAGACTTTTTATCCCCTTGCTAGTGGTAGATGTGCTTTGCTTGGTGGGAAATGTTGACATATAGGAATCAAGTTGTATAAATAAAAGTCTCACCTACTCCAATAATAAAAAAGGGTAAATTCTGTTTGGTTTCAAAGAATATAACCCAACAAAGTTCTCCTTGTACATACAGTGTGGGTGGCTGGAGGGTTAGTTCTGCAGTCGCATGCAAGGTTGTGCTAGTAGTTTTTCTGGCCTGTTCAGTGTGATGTATGCTGTGTCCCAGTGAAGCAGACCCACATGGCCATAGGAAGAATGTTTCCCTGTGAAAAGTGAAGGGACAGGAGCTGTGCTGTGCTTTGGCCTTCCCCTCAGTATGGTGTCCAGCATTGCTGTTACTTTTCCAAAATATCAGGTTATGCACAACTGCCCAAAATCTACAGGCTTTTTGGACAAGGCTTGACAGATATACCCAAAAACCAGCTGATGAAGTTGCCAAGCAGAAATACATTAGTGATTGAAACCATAGCCGCTCCTGCGCTACATGCAGCTCAGTCACTTTAGAAGTCCCTCTCAACCCCTAGGTCCAAAAAATTAGGATTTTTAAAATTAGGGGGTTTTTTTTGTCTTAACCCAGTATAAATGCTTCTATATAAAATAGGTCAATTAAAGCAGCACTCCAAAGAAATCCCTTGATCCTTTTCCCATAGTCCTCTGAGGTGTCCAGAGAATCCCCTGATAACCCTGCTTCAAAAGGCTTCCAAGCTGCCCTATGCTTTATAATGATAGCTGGGTTTCCTTAATCACCTTAACAGAACTGGCAGCCAAGCTCAAACCTCCCCAGAATGCTTGTACTTTCTGGGCACTTTTACATGTATTTCGGGGACTGGGGGGTGGGGGCAGTGTTTTAATTAGAGCGACTCTCAGAGCCACTCTGGTGGTGAGGATGCTTGAATTAAAGTTTGCTTGATGACCTTTAGTTCAGGCACCCCCACTGCCATTTTTAAGCATGAGGACGCTGATGCATGAGATGTAGGAGGCTACTGGAGTGCAGCAATTGCTACGTAGTAGTAGAATAGTCTTTGTGCATACTGGGAAAACTATTATAGCTCCAGTGATGCTCACTTCACATATGAAAGGTCTGCGTTACAGCAGAGGCCAGAGGAGGGGTAGTTATTTTTCAGAAGGAGAAGTGAAATTATGCAGAAAGCAACAAGGAGTAACTCTTTCTCCCCACTTGTCATAGGCATGTAGATTTGTCAAACCCTGCTTTTGACCATTAAACCCACCGTTAGAGCCCTCGTCTCTTCATCTGCTTCCATTTCTGTTTTTCCTCTTGTTTTCTACCTCTGATTTGCCTTTTTTTCCATTTTGCTTTGTTTTTGGTTGTTTTTTTTACTTTTTATTCAACATCACTCCTTCCTAATTTAAAAAAAATTACCCATGCAATTGCAATACAAGGACAAAGTAGGAGAGCCAGGAATCATACTATGGGATAAGACCTGGTAGGAGGGAAGAGGACTCGTATTGTGAGCATCATAGGCCCTAGAATAGAGTTCCAAGTTTCCAATAAAACATACGTTTCTGTGAAATTTGTTTTTTGCTGTTCTGTTGAGTTTTCATAGTGTGTTTTGGGAAGTGTATCTGGGAAGATATTTCAAGGGGCTCCTCTATTTTCCAAACGTTTCTGTAGAAAGGGAGGATGTGGACACTAGGGGCATTTATAGACTTGCTCGGTGGGAAGAGGGGTGCTTATAACTAGAATGGCTCTGAGATCCTCTCTAATTAAAGTGCCCAAAGTGTACGTGTATCAGCATCCCCATGCTGAAAAATGGCATCATGGGTATTTTAAAGTGCTCCTGATGCCGTTTTTCAGTGCGCAGATGCTGATACAGGTGATGCTGGAGTCTTCTGGTGTGTGGTAATTACCATGTTCCAGCAGACTTGATTAGTTGAGTCTGCTCTGACGTGCTGTAAATACAGCTCATTGGAGCACCTTTCTGCACATGTATAGGCACCTTACTGTTCTCATTTCAGACTCTCCTCACTCATTCCTTGCTCCTGGCCATATAATGAATTATATACTTCAGAGCACATTTGTTTTGCCAATATATGTGTCTTGATCAAATCAGAGTTTCCTCAAGAGCTCTAATTTACAAGATTTTTAAAGTAAGCCTTTAAACAGATTTACAAGAAGTATTGTGATTGTAGTACAGCATACAGAAATAGAAATGACAATTTGATGCAACATCGCTCTTCAGGATTTTTATATATAAAATTAATACATTTCTCCAAAAAAAAAGTTACCACCATGTACTTTATTTAAAGTTTGGTTCAAGGAATGTATTTTGCATGTAGATATTTCTGCTATTAATGGACATTACAACTGTATTTTTTTTATTCTTTGTTTACATCACTAAAACATATTCTGGAATACAAATGAAGGTGGAGAAAGAGAATTTGTAGGACTGTCTGACATTATATTTGCTTTAGAAATCTTTGGTTTGTAAAATGTTTCGAAATGCATTTTATTTTGATGCTTACTAGATAAAAGAGTAAAAAGATTCACAAATTGTGTGTAGCTGAAGAAAATGTTTAGTTGTCTGTTCCTTTGTTTTGGTATTGTTTAGGGGTTTTTTTTATTATTTGTTTTGTAAAAGATGGATGGATCCATTGATGCTAGACACAAATTAAGTCTGCCGGGCCCCAGACAATTTACAGGTAAGGCCTTGGTCCTGCCTACATTTAATCATGTGTTTTTTCTGAATTCACTCAAGTTATTCCCATGCTTGTTATCGCAGAAGTGCCATAGAAGACAGGAGTACTCAGAGGTCCAGAAAATGGCTAGGTGTTAAATTTCATAGATTTTATAGACATTTGGGCTGGAAGGGACCCCGGAGGATCATTGAGTCCAGTCCCCTACCCCAGGGGCAGGAAGTCAGAGGGGATCATAGGACCCCACATTGATGACCACTGGTTGAAACAGTGGTTTAAATGGAAACAGATGCCAACATTGAGAGCTGGGAGGAGCTGGCTGCCAAGCAACTGCAATGGTGTCAATCAAGCAGCAGAAGCAGCAGCCCGTTTCGAGGTAAAGCCACTTGCCCTCAAAGCAGAGAAGAGAAGAACAGAGGAAGGAAAAGGAGGAGTCGCTTCCTCGCGGAAAGACCTGTGACTTCTGCAGACAGATCCGTGGCTCAAGGATTGGGCTCTTCACCCACATCAAGACCCATCCACGAGCTGGGGATAGGGTTCATCCTCCAATCGAGGGGTTGCCCATGCCACCAACAGGGCCGGGCTGGGCTGGGCTGGGCTTGACATGGTAGAACCTCCCTAATGTATTTGTTGCTGAGCCACAAATTTTGCAGTCCTTATAGAAAAGTGATGGTGTAAAATATTTATTTTCTGAAGTCAGTGGCAGTATCTGGATCCTAGAACGCCGAACAGTGTGACACATGAAAGTGCAAGTCCTATAACAAAATGCCTAATAGGTTATCCACACTGCAGTGCCGCTGAGCAATGGGACAGCAGCAAAGACAATACCTATATTTAAGAAATAGGAAAAAAAATCCTTCATGGAACAGCACAACCATTACTGTGACCTCAGTAGTATGCAAGGCTTTGCAACAAATTTTAAAGGAAAGAGTAATTAAAGATGGAAAAAAAATGGAAAATGAGCTGAAATGCATTGTGAATTTACCAAATGTGGCCCATGTCAGACTAGCCAGTTATTTGTCTGATAAGATAATACATTTATAAGGCAAGTAAAAATAAAATCTAATTAATCTTGGTATCAAAAAAGCATTTGTTGTGATGCCAGATGGAGAAAATTGATAGAGAAGATGGGTAATGAACTAGCTTAAGTAGAGGCAACAAAACAATGTGTTGTGCTGAAAGAACTGTTGAACCAGAGGGAAGATCCTTGTGAAATTTTTCAAAGATAAATCTTGGCACTGGTCTTATTTAATTACTTTGGCACAGAATTTTGCTAATGACAAAATAGGAGTCAATAGAAAGAAGGATTGGAATATTATATAGAAAGGATTAGTTGACCTTGAGGACTGTAGACCTAGAAGTGGGAGAAACTTGTTACAGTCAAAGGGACAGATGATAATAAGTGTTGCTCATCAGTTTGAGGTGACTGACGGGGGGAGAAAAACCTTGGATGTATCAGTCAATCACAAGATGCCTCTGAGCTATCAGTGGGAAGTGAACATGAAAAAAAATCAGATTTGGTATTTCCAGTAAAGATACGAAAGTGTTAATGGCACAAGAAAAATGGGTATAAACTGGCCATGTATAAATCTAGGCCAGATATTAGAAGAAAGTCTATAACCATCAGGGAGAGGAATGAGCTTTTGAAAAAAAACTTGCCAATAAGAATGGGGGGCAAAAATCAAACTATATAAGGTGATGCTTGAATAGGACTGGAAGACATGTTTGCCTATGATAGTGGGGGGCTTAACTTAAGATGCAGGCAGAAGAGCAGCTCTTGCGAAGCACCATGAGTTACAACAATCCCTTACATCCAACAGACATTCACTGTTGAGTTCCAGGTGTTGGGGAATCGAGCCGGTGTTTAGGCTGTGAGCCTATAGCCACTCTCCCTTAGCAACACCCCTCCTCCCTCCCAGCCCCATTGTTGTTTTCAGAATGGGAGGGGGGGAAAGGGAGTGAAGGGAGCTCACTCTGGGGGTTGCCCAGCTGGCACTGGAGAGTGGGGCAGGTGGATTGGAGCCTACCTGTTCCTTGCCCTGCTGAGAGGGGGCCTGATGACAGTGCCCCGCTGCTGCCAGGCAACGCCAACAGCTGGGAGGGAGGGAGTTGAGCATGGGGGCAGGTGGACGTGGGCCAGGCAGACCCAGAGCACGGAGGTGGGGGGGCGGGGAGTGGCATTGTTTGTTGGTGCCAGAGGGGGTGGGGATGACAGATGTCTGCATTAGTTAGTGTCTCTTCCTTTTACTCCCTGCTCTTGCTTCTCCTGCTGCTGGGTCCATATCTGGTCCAGGAGGAGCCCTGCGGTCTAGATCTGGCTCAGGGGTGCAAGTGAGTTTGACATTCCTGTCATAGATACTTCCAGGAATTTATTAATTAAACCTGGAATTTATTAATTTAAATGGAGAAAATTGTTTCACCTTCCTCTTTTATTAGAGCTATTTATTCCACCTAATAAAATCAATTTGAGGAACTGTTCAGGTCATTTATGTTTTTTTCCATTAATATTTTGGCTCTGAGAAGAAAGCTGATATATTGTTATTCCAGCATATATAGCAAGTTCCTTTGTGTTAAAGCATATCAGTAGTTATTTCATAGTCTCCTCTTTGTTGTCATTTACCTCCATGTCTGTTGTAGCCAATGAATAATATCCTGTTGTATGAGTTGATGTTGCATGTCCAAATGGGATTTTATTAATATTTAGATTAGATTACTTATGCTTCTATGCCTGCCGGGTCTCAAGAGTGCACTTCCATGCTGCCTTGGCATGCGTGTTGGATGTTGGCCACTGCGTGGGTTCCAGCGACCTCTGAATGAGCCTGCGCTCACCCCGGGGAAAGTCCAGGGACTCGTCTGCCACGACTTTGATGATATCTTCAGTGGTGGGCTTGCCTTCAGTGGGCTCCCTCAGATTGGCTGCAACCCTTGGAGGGTATATGTAACAGGTCACCCTCCCTGGCACCATCTTTCTGGTTATCCGTGCCTTACATGGGGTGCTTTTGGAGCCTGGTTCGGAATTCCTCAGTCCCGCCCTAATTTTCCTGCCAAGTCTTGATGGAAAGTTTTGTTTATGTGAGCAGAAGACTGCCTATTATATTGGGTATGTTGGGGCCTCTCCTGTTATGGCCAGACCCCTGTTTTCTCTGGCTAGGCCTCCCTGTCCAAAGCCCCTAAACAGGCGTTGACTCCAAGGCTCTAGCCTTTTTTTCCTTCCAGTGCCTGGAGGCTCGTGGCCCCCTTTCCTGCTCCCTTCTGGGGCCTGACAGTCCCTAGCCCAGAGGCACAGGAGCTGGACCTACAACCAGAGGGCTGTGGGTTCAAAACCAGGGTGCAACCCTGAACCCGCCCCGTCTGTCCAAAAAACCCCCCCAAAATACAGCTGCACTCTGGTGCACTAGACCTCCCTGACTTTTTTAAGATTGTCCTTCAAGTATCGGGGTTTGTGTCCCCCAAAAGCTGTGCCCTTACTGGCGCCGGGGTCTGTGCCCCCAAAAACTGCACCCTCACTGGCGCCGGGGTTCCCACTCCATAGTGGATCCCAAAAACAAGACCTCCTCTGTCCCCTAATAGCCTCGCCCAAGCCACTGGTGCTCAGTAACCAAAAGAAATCTCGTCCCGTCTGCGTACAATAACTGCCCTCAATAAAAACAAACATGTAATCATGCCATCTTACATTTACTCCGGGTTCATGCTTCGGCTCCCCTCTGTTGGCTTCTGGGGTGGCGGCTGTCTCTCAGGGATTCCATAGTCCCTTCTTCCCACTTTCGAACCACTCACCAGGCCTCTTCTTGGAGCTCTGGGATGCACTCCTTCTCCTCCAGCTGCTGGCCCCCCACTGCTGTTCTACCCTGGGTTCTTATAGTACTGCCCTTTCCGGTCAGCTGACTAGCTGGCCCGGGCCAGCTATTTTTTTTTTTTTTTAAATTTTCAAGGCTGGTAGGGACCTCGGGAGATCATCGAGTCCAGCCCCCTGCCCAAAGGGCAGGAAGTCAGCTGGGGTCATAGGATCCCAGCAAGATAAGCAT
>NW_017728886.1:43906109-43914674 GCF_001723895.1 Crocodylus porosus
GTTATCCCAATGACGTCATAATTCTTTGCACTGTTTGCTTGTTGCCCAGGCTCCTGACATTAGTGTACAGGCAGGCAAGTGTCCCCTTAACCCCTTCCGCACCAGTCCTTCATGCCCAGAAGGTTGAGGCCTTAAAGGGGCAGGCCTGCTTTCCAGTAACAGGGCTAGGGTTTCCAGTTACAGTATCTATGAGGCTACACCCCAACCATGTGCCAGCCTCTTAGATAGCCCCTTGGTGTCAACATGGCTTGCCCTCCGGTGTCGTCTCTTCTCGCTCCTCTCATGGAGAGGGAGACGATGGGTGTGTCAGCTATGCCCCTGCCCTTACCTCAGGGCCTCTCGGGGCTGGTCCCCGTCAGAAAGGAAAAAGAAAAAAACAACAAAAAGATTTCAGTAGCAGTCCAGGGTTGGGTCCTGACCTGTCCCCCACTCAAGGATATGTTGTTTTACAGACCTTGCCATCCCCTAATGTCATCCAAGATCCCCTCCCCTCCCTCTTGATGCTCTGGCACCCTGTCCCATGCTGTACGCCAGCGTTGTACATGCCTGGCGTGGGTAGTACCCTCACCGTGCGCCTCCTGCAGTGCTTCCCTGGTGTCTCCCCCGGTGCCAGCTTTTATCCTGTCCAGGTGGCGTCTGGGGATGGTGTTACCTGCCTGTGCCAGCTCAAGCCTGAAATAAGTGCAATTCACAAACTGTGCAGCTGTGCCAGCACGGCTCTTCCACCTCCTCTCCTTCTGCAACAGGTAAGTTTGCCTTGGTTTCAGGGCTTTTTGTGCAGGGGCAGGCTGTCCCTGTCCTGAGTCCCACCGTGGGAGGGGTCCACCATCTCCCAGTGGCTGTCCACCTGGGACAGCTTCAAATACCTATTTACTTGTAATGGTGACTGTCTTTGTAAATTACTGCTTATGTTACTCACTGAAATTTAATTGAATCTATATGTTTTGAATGGGTGTTGTTGAACTGGAAAGAAGTGTTTAACAAAGCTGTAGCCTCACTCTTAAAGTTCTTGCCCATCCCCCATGACCATCACTACATTATACAGGAAAGCAGATTTAGCATCATCTTGCTGTATTTAATAAATACTCTTCATCTTCAGCAAAAAGGCCAATGATAGATTAGCATTGGTAATTGACTTGAGGAGAGAATTTCAAAATATTCCTTTACATGTTGTAGCAAGGTTTATAAATAGACTGTTTTTAGTTTTTACAAGGACAAGTATGGTAGGAAAAATGTTGAAGTGAGATATTTTTATGAAAAGGGTGCTATTGATAATTAGGAGACAAATTGAGAAAGTTTAGTTTAAAAGTTATAGATAAAGATTTTCTGAAGGACTGGAAGGCATTGCCTTTTCTTTGCCCACTTTGCTTTTCTGAGATGGCAGTTGGTTGCTTTTAAGTCAGGCAGATGAGTTAGCTAAAAAAATCCTGTATTTAATTATAGTGGGTTTCTTCCGAGTGTATGAAGTGTGGAAAAATGGTATTGAATGACTGGTCTTCTCTTTATACTAAAACAGAAACCATAAGGCTTCTCCACCTCTAAAAGCTGTAAGCCTTATATTAATAAAAGTTATAATTTAGAGACACTCCCTTACTTAGGAAACTACAAGGGTTGGGAATTGGGAGATGGTCCCTCAGGGTAGTTAGAAAGAGACCAGGGATCTGCAGAGGTTGCCTGCTGCTCCACAGTAAAGTTCATTGTTTAGTTCTTGTTCATCATGCCTGTATTTTTTTTAATTCAGTGGTTACTACAACCCTGAAATGACTGTCTTCTTCAACCATTTCGAATACAAATGTCTTTATATGCCATATATTGAGCTTTGGTCAGTAATATCTGATCAATGCTGGAAAAATGGCCTATTGATGATGGTGGATGTCTGTAAAAGGTGCAGTTCAATGGAGTAAAACTACAGCTAAAATGCTGCTTTAATATTTTTCTGATGCAACATATATATTTAATAAAATATTAAGTTTCACCCTTGGGCTAGGGATAGCAATTGCACATAAACTGGTATAAGGGATTGGAGGCTGGTTCAAATCTGTAACACACCAGAAGTTCAGTGCATGTAAGCAGCTTTCAAAATGGCTAAAACTGGTTTAAGATAAACCTGGATGGACGTAGTATCAGACTTAACTGATTTAAGTTAAATCAGTTTATTGAACTTCTGTCCCAGATCCCTTCAAGGTTCAAGTTAATTCACAGTCCTCCAGTACCCCAGGGTACTGTGCAGCTCCCCTGCAAATCCCCTTCCTCCATGAGGTTGGTGTGGGCTAGTCTTGACCCAAGATGTCTGCTGCAGCTGACCAGGTTGCAGTGCTCTAGCAGAACCCTGGCTTTTGGTCTGGACCACTGCAGGCATGTGGCTGCATTTCCTGAATCACAAATGGTGTTTACTTATCAGTTCAGTCTATTCAGTTTAAGACTAACCTGCAAAGATTGATCAATTCAGCCTTAGACTTTTTGACTTTCTCTACTTAGCCTACTTGTACAGTTGGGATGATGCTTATGTGTAATCATCTACAATCCGGAACAAAGATAGATCTAATTTTAAAGCTTCTGGCTATTAATAGGCTTCCTGTTTTGGAAATCTAGACAAACTGGTATTTCATGTTGTTAATATTATCAAAATAGCTATCTGAAAGAGGTGTTTGAAGTTTTTTTGTATGTGTTAAGTTTATACTACAGCATAGGAATTTGACCTGAATTTATAAACAACATTTCAGCAATGTGAAAATAGAATTTTCAAGGTCCTCCTATCTAAAGTAAAAATTGTCCATGAAATATGAGTAACCAATTGAGAGATGCAATTTAAAACAATTTATGAATTTGTTGGTTGCATATATTATGGAGGCAAAAGGCTTGTACCTTTTAAATCGAGGTAAGGAAGGCCTAAACACCTATTCCTATAATTTGACTTTTCTCTTTAGCAGCCATAACTCTTATTTTAATAATAGAAACTAAAATATCAATTTGAGGCTGCATACTAAAAGGCCCAAATTAAATTCTGTTTAAATGCATTCATATTATACAGCTTCACTGTAATGTTAAAATCATTCACTTTACTAAATGTGACCAATTATTAATATGTTTATTTAATCAATTTACTTATTTACTGATTTAGGGTAAAAATGGGTCTGGTAAAAGATGTATGTTTGATATATGTTCATGGTTTCTTTTATTTTGGGCGGGGGGTGAGGTGGGGGAGGAAGATTGTCGGTGTTACTGTTTTAATCCTGAGGAGCTCCTATTGTTAATCTGTACCGTTGAAGCTCTTGTATCACATTTACTAATTTAGGAAAAGCTGAGTTGAACCTCAAGCATTGTATGAAAAATCACTCTGGATCTGGTCAGAGGTCAATGGCAGAGCCACATGGGACATTTTTTTGCTATTCCTTGATAGAATTTTCTACCATGCTGATCTTTGGAGCAGATCAGGCTGTGAGTGTGAGTGTGTATATATATATATATATATATATATGTGTGTGTGTATACACACACACTTGTACTGATCATTGGCCCAACGCTGTATAAGATTTTATAAAATGTAACAGAGTTTACATTTTAATGCTGCACGTCTAGTATTTAGGAATTAAAGTAGGTGTTCACTTTATTCTTTGGACAGTGCATTAATAACACTAATGCCCCTACTACCCATTACATATATTATGCAATTAACTGATAAGCTGCACAATAGATTTGGACCAGCCACATGTGCAAATGACTGTCCAGCTTTAAAAAAGGTCAACCAGCTATATATGAAGTTAGTGTTTGAAAATGTGTAACACCCCTATGGCTGGTTTCTGTTCAGCTTCAGTTGAATGTGTAGCAGGGCCCTGGAAGTCACTGAAGAGTTTGTTTAAATATGCAACTATATTTTTCCCCCTTATATTTACCCTTGTTTGACTTCACTTCTTGACCTTATCTGACTTATGTGTTGTGCACTGTGCTTTTCAAAAAATGCTGTCACTGACTGCCTCCCACTGCAGTCTTTCCCCTGTATCGATTCTGGGCCTCTGCCAGCCTCTAACTGTTTTCATTGATGATCCAGCATAACATTCTAAATTCTATACTTATTGTTTTGTCTTCCAGTATTACTTACTTGGCATTTAATTTGTTTTTAAATGAAGCCTTTTTATTTTTTTAATATGCCTGTTATTACTATATGTCCTGAATGTGTTCCACTTGAGAGAGGACAGAATTTTTTACCATCGAATGTAAGATATTTCTGCTAAGTAAGTATCATTGTGTCTTTTGAGGAAAGTACTCATAGACTGAATTATGTTCTAAACATACAATTCATTTGTGACTGATTTTTATACAGTTTTCAGAAAATGAGGATAATCAAATGATAAAGCATAACTTAACTACTTTGCTGTATTTTTTCAATGAGATTTTTATTTGGCATTATACATCTTTCCCCCTCTCTTTTCTTTTAATGTCATGTGATATCTTTGATTATATGAAGTCAGCAGCCAAAGTCCTGAAGATACAGTAGTGCATGCTTAAAATAAGTTATACAGTATAACCTCATAAATCTGGATATCAGAAATCTGGAATTCTTGAAAATCCGGCACTTTTTAAAAATACATTACACTGGGGACTTGAGGCATCCGGTCCTGGAGCAACCGAGGGGGAAGCTTGCACATGGTGGCCGCTGCCACCATCTACCATGCCATGTCACCGCTCTGCATGCTGCTGCTGCTCAGGGACCAGCTGCCGCTCTGGTTTTAAAAATCTGGAATTCTCAAATTTCCGGCAGGTGCTCAGTCCTAAGCATGCGAGATTTATGAGGTTATACTGTATAAAAACATCCTGCCAGAAATGTTTAGCAGTATTGTCCAAGTAAGGCTATCAGTAACAATTCAGTTATACATTCTACTTGCACTAGGGTTTGATAGGCTTTTTTTTTTTTTTGGTTAATTGCTGCTGTTCTGCCATCTCTTCTTCAACTAGAAGAAAAAGTTATTTTAAATACTACATAATTTGTTTCTGTAATTCTTATTGCTTAATTTCAGAGCTGATAGGCTAATTTATTTTGTGAGAATTCATTGAATTTAATTATAATGAACATTTGAAAGTTCACATGGCAAAGACTGAACTCGCTAGACTTTTGAATAGAAGATTATTTAATTTCTTTTTAGTGTTTTACTGTCCTATACTCCTGGGCATATGTTCACTTTGTATAATTGATAGTGGTTATTCCCAAAACACCATTTGGCTTTGTATATTAAGTATGTTATTCTGTGAATGCTCTTTCTGTAAATTCTTTTTGTTTATCAGGTTTCTTTGTTGCAATCTTTAGCCAAAATCTATAGTTCATTCTCTTCGTACGAGATATTCCTTTATGTTCTTACAAAGAAATAAAACTGCTTATCAACTTAATTTACAGAAAAAATCTTGCTTCTGTGGAGTAAGCAGTGATGATTGAAGTATATATTTTTATTATTAATGTTCTCTGCTTCCATTCAGTTAGGGCTAAACTTCATCTCGTCCTTATACCAGGATTTTGTGCCCTTCTTAACAATACGGTATTGACTCTAACATTTCACCTCAAGTAATGCGAAAAACTGTTAACTAATTACATTTCCTTGGGAATCTAGGTAAAGTATTTTCTCGCTTCTTTAAGGTGCCTTCATTGGTGGATATATGTTCAACATTTAATGCCAAGACCAGGACAAAGCTAAGAACTCTGCAGAGTATTCAGGGAGCAATTAGCTTTGTCTTTTTATAGATCTCAGGATATCAGTGCAGCGCCTTATGCCTGAGCCTCTTTGTGATATGGTTATTTATACCTCTGTCTTGTTTAGGGTGTCTTATATTCTCAGTCTATAAACTTACGTATTGATAGTTACCTGTATTCCTAGAATTTTTAGATAGGAGGATGTTAAACACTACACAAGTCCTAATATATTACGTGTTTTTTGTAGAGTTTTATTAATCCTAGCAAATAACAACAATAATTCTCTCCAGACCTTCCATCAATATGTAAGGAAACTCCAAACTGTACTAGTAATCTAAATGTATGTGTTTTAGATGGTCAGACTGCCTCATGCTTTCTGGGTGAGTGAAAGAAACTGCTCCAATAGCACATATCATATTTTGTTTTTAAAATGCATTGATAAACAGTTTTAGCAAAACAGCACTTTTGAAATGTGTATGTTTCAGGAGTCTTTGGACTGTATATTTTTGCTGGATTTCTTTGTTATTTCCCTCTCCATATCTCTGTCAGTTTCTTCTCTCCTTTTGATTTCCTTTCTCTTTTGCAATAAGGGTTCACCTTTTTTATTGTGCAAGAGAGCAAAATTCAGTCACATAATTTTTTCTGTTGCAGCCTTCCTTAATTTGGCATGTTCTGTTGTCTGCTCTTGATAAGGCTGACACACACAAGGAAGGAATGCTTGTTGGGCCACAGTGTACAGATGACCATAATCTGGCAAACTGTGTTTTAGACATCTGCTGCTGATCCAATTTTGAACTGGGTGGCATTAAATGAGCATGCCATTTCATGGCTAGGAGCCCTGAGAGTTTAATAAAGACATTTGGTCAAAGGGTTCCTTTCCTGCTTAATGATCAGAAAAAATAAAACTGTTCATGAGAGAGAAGCTTTAAGATTAGTTCAAGAACAACTCATTATTTCATAACAAATATAATGTTCCTGAGGTGGTGAAGAGATCTGGTGTTCTGCCTGCAAGAAGACCAGCAATGTAAGATGAATAGGCCAGGTGGAAGTAGAACCTTTCATTTCAGCAACATGCATTAGGCTGGAGTACTGTGTATTTTTCTTCAATGTAAGACATTTATCTTTTTTTTTGTTTTTAAACAAGAAAGATAGTGTGGTCATGAAATACAAGATCAAATCCTGTTTATCCTAGGGCTTTTAGTACCCCTAATCACTCATTCTCAGCAACCTGCTAAGTAATAGTAGTCTTTTAATGACTAACATTGCTTTATTTTACCCTGTGCACCTTGTCCCACTGCCTTAAAAAATCCATCTGCACTACCAGGAGGAATAGCAAGGCCTAAGAACAGATGGTCAGAAAGTCCGAGGGTTACTCATTACTTCCTTTTCCTGCTTTCAATGTAGTCCAAAGTTGCAGCCAGCAGTAAATTTGCCTGGGCAGAGGGGTGTTTAACTCTCCTCCCTGGGCCACAGACCCCTGCCTCTGGTGTGTTGGGGGGCAGTCCATGCCTTCCTCTCCCCACAACCCTTCTCTGCTGGAGCAGATACCACAGCCTAGCTCATGGCTGGAAAGCATTATGGGATGCTGGGGGACTGTGATTTAACTTGAACAAGGAAGGGGTCTGGGACAGAAGTTTCATAAACTAGTTTGACCAAAATCAGCTAAGCCAGATAATACATTCAACCAGGCTTATCTTAAAACAGTTTTAGCCATTTATGTGCACTGAACGTCTGTTCTGTTACAGGTTTAAACCAGTTTCTGATGACTTAAACCGACTTATGTGTAACTTCTGTCCCAGCCCAAGACCATATTAAGAGTTAGACCTCGTTTAGGTATCTGATACAAATATGAGATATGAGGCAAGATATGCAAAAGGATTTAAGTCCTAAGCAGAACTTGAGCAAAGTTTAGGTGCCAAATTCCAGATTTTTGGTCTAAAATATCCCTGCCCATAGAGCACCTCTCTCTCAAGGTACCTGTACTCATTAGGCACCTTTCTGTCTGACTTAAATGTTCCTTAGGTTCCTAGACAGTTATGCCCCTGTGCATGCCCAGAACTGTGCCACTCTGAACAGCTGGGCATCCATCTACCCCCTGAAGTGTAACCAAGGCTTAGAAGCTAGTCAGAGGCTGGCACTCAGGTCTGCTGGGAGAATCCAATCCAGTAGACACGCTGATAGTGTGCCTTAACACACTGACAGGAT
This sequence comes from Crocodylus porosus, assembly GCF_001723895.1. Lineage (NCBI taxonomy): Eukaryota > Metazoa > Chordata > Crocodylia > Crocodylidae > Crocodylus > Crocodylus porosus. The sequence goes on from NW_017728886.1 coordinate 43,913,995, forward strand.
TTGGTCTCTCAATAAATTAAGTTGTGGTTGATTTATTTTAAAGTTGTGACTGCAGAAGAGGTGGCTGTTGTAGTGATGTATGCTTTAGATACTAGTGGTCAAGCTATCACCCAGAAAGTGAGACATCCCATTTTGATGTCCTTCTCTGTCGCATTTAACCACATCTCAGAAGAGCACCAAGTGTGGAGAGCTCTAGCCCCTCACTCTCAGTCTCTACTTCTGTTTAAGCTGCATCGCCATGCAAAAAGGAATACAAGATTCCTGGGTTTAGAGACAGCATGACAGAGATTCTGATTTTTGTGTCTAGTTCTTAAGGGACTGGTCTGGATGAGGAAGTGCTGGGCTCCAGTCTCATCTCACCTTCTAAGACTCTCACGTGTTTTATAACAACCAGCCATTGGATAAAAGACAACTGCTGGAATAAAATATACAGGCATACCTCGTTTTATTGAGCTTCGCTTTATTGCGCTTTGCAGATATTGCATTTTTTTACAAATTGAAGGTTTGTGGCAACCCTGCGTTGAGCAAGTCTATCGGCACTAGTTTTCCAACAGCATTTGCTTACTTCGTGTCTCTGTGTCACATTTTGGTAATTCTCGCAATATTTCAAACTTTTTCATTATTATTATATTTGTTATGGTGATCTGTGATCTTTGATGTTACTATTGTAATTGTTTTGG
>NW_017728886.1:43915004-43934494 GCF_001723895.1 Crocodylus porosus
AAACAGCCTTATTGCTGATATGAAGAAAGTTTTAGTGGTCTGGATAGAAGATCAAACCAGCCACAACATTCCCTTAAGCCAAAGCCTAATCCAGAGCAAGGCCCTAACTCTCTTCAATTCTATGAAAGCTGAGAGAGGTGAGAAAGCTGCAGAAGAAAAGTTTGAAGCTAGCAGAGGTTGGTTCACGAGGTTTAAGGAAAGAAGCTGTCTCTATAACATAAAAGTGCAAGGTAAAGCAGCAAGTGCTGATGTAGAAGCTGCAGCAAGTTATCCAGAAGATCTAGCTAAGATAATTTTTTTTTAGACATAATGCTATTGCACACTTAATAGACTACAGTATAGTGTAAACATAACTTTTATATGCACTGGGAAACCAAAAAATTCGTGTGACTCGCTATATTGCGATATTCACTTTATTGCGGTGGTCTGGAACCGAACCCGCAATATCTCCGAGGTATGCCTGTATATAATTCCAGCAATTGTCTTTCATATATATATCTCCCCAGGCTGAGGAAGGACTTGAATCTGGGGGCTGTCACTTTCTGAGTGCTCTGTTGACTATGCTTTTAAATAAAAGGTGTAGATGCTGTCATGTTCTCTTTCTTTTCCTCTGGCATGTTTTAAAAGGAGGAAAGTAAGCTCAGCTCCCTTCTTTTACAGAAGTGGAGTAGGTTGCTATGCTGAAATCCTCTAGTGAGCAGTGGAACTTGCCTGAAGCTCTGACCTCTGAAAAAGAGGCCTTGTATTTATAACTAGCCAGTAGAAGACACTAAGCTGCTTGCTTTTCAGCCTGTGGATTTACTTTTTTATCATCCTTTTTGAGGCTCCCTGCCTTCCCCATACATTCTGGGCACCTTACTCTGGTTTGGGGGAGCTAGGCTCACGTTTAAAAAAGGCACCAGTCCTGGCAATGCATTTGCCTTGTCTAAAATTTAGGCATGTACAGTCATGAGTGGTGTTCAAAAGAAGAAGTTAAGTTTTCTGGATATCAGTATCTTGACTGGAACATGCTTAAATGTCTGTTGATCAGGATTCGTAGTAGCTGGCAAGTTATGTGGGAAGGATACCTAGGCCAGACAATGGGAACTCTGGAAAAGTCTGGAATAAATGTTACCTCTCTTGGAGTTAGGGAGCTGCTTTTTTGTTTCTTGCAGCTATGAATGGGCCATTTATGTTAATGTGAGGAATCACAGTCTGCGAGCTGTGCCTTGGTTTAATTATCTAAAGCTGTGTCCTTATTGAATAATAAAGAGGAAGAGGAGAACCCACCTAACTTTTTCCTAAAATCCTAGTGATTAGGCAACTGACCCAAGGAGTGGAAGACTTCATCCAAGAGGGTTTGAATCTGTTTCCTAGTTCTTAGGACCTCAACTGCAGGTGGTTCTTGAGTAAATTCCCTAACTGCTACATTGTAAAGTAAAATGTAGGTCTGTCTATGCTTTGCTGCTACCACTGTGGTACTCCTAGTATACCTAATGGGTTGCATTCCTTGGGAGTCTTAGGTGCAGAGATTCCTGCTTTTTGAATCCCAAAATGCCATAGGCAGGATGTGGGACATTAATACCCACATCTCATAGAAATGGCAGACATTCTGAGCGTGCACAATAGATAGGTTTTCAAACACTTAGGTCCACTGTTCTCTAGACATAGAACTTACAAATCTGTGCTGAAATGCCTAGAACTTCTAATGTGCATAAATATTCAGACAGGACTTGGCTGAATTGTACTTTAGATAAAAGATACATATGTTCTAGTTTAAAAAGGTTTTGGTGCATATAAATCCATTTTTTAATCTGGATTCAGACACCTAAAAGTTAGTTATTGTGTTACCTAAGTGAGGACTGGATCTAAGTCTATAAGAGTCTATAAGCATCAGCTATGGAGGATTTTGTTTCTTGTGAGCACCCTAATTATTTCCTGTACTTTTTTCCTACATAACATTTGTTTTTTGAAAGCAAATCAAATGAGCTTTTATGTTGTGTATGTTATTTACAAGCAGCACTTATTGCGTGACAAATGGTACTAGTGACTTACAGTAGACCTTTACAAACATAAATATGGAACAAAAACAATATAAAAAAGCACGAATAAATAAAGGTTAGATGAATGAGACAGGCAAGTTTTAATTCTAGTGGTTGTATACTCAGGGCATCCATTCTGCTGGTTGTTGTTAATCATAATCATAAAGGTGCCTCTGGGTCCCAGTCAAGGCCAGTGCCCACTGTGTCTGGCATTTACTTGTCTACACAGTGAACAAAGGAGCAGAGAAAAAGGCAAAAGAAAAAGACTGATGAAATGACTTTTCAGGTTTGATGGTTGTTCAGTGGCAGAGATGGGACTTGAACCCAGGTCTTTCAGTTCACACTCCATCATCTTTGCTTTTGATCAGGGATTGGCAACATTTTTTTCATTTGGGGGTGAGGGGGCTTGTGTGAGGGGGCTTAGGTCACAGCATGGGCTGCTTTCAACTTGGCCTGTGTCACTGGAGCCACAATCGCACTTCCCTTCCACAGTGGTGCCACTGTCACTTCTTTCCACTGTTTGGGCAAAGCCCCTGCAACCAAAATGCCACAGAAGCCCCTCACAGCTCTGTGGGCCGAATAAGATAGCTCCACTGGTCATAACTGATGCCTGCTTTAGCTTACACACTGTCTTTCTAAAAGTCCCTCTAAGTTTTCTACAACACTCCATTTTACTGAGGCATAAAGACTAGGCCCAGATTCTCAAAGGCATTTATGCACATAGCTCCTATTTTATCTTATTTTATTTGATTTTATTTTATCTTGCAGGCACATCATGTACTTCCAATGGAAGTTAGATACCTAAATACCTTTTGAAGGTTTGGCCCTAAGCAGGATGCCCCTAATTGTGCAAGAAATCTGTGATAAAGCAGGAACTGATTTTGTTTTGACTGGATTGCCAGTGCAGTGCCTTAACAAGAAGACTGAGTGGAGATATGATAAGCAATCTTCAGTTACATTTTTCTGTTATTTTTTCTCCCTGATGAATCTGACCTGAATCTCCTTTGTAACAGTTTAAGCCCATTATTACTTGTCTTATTTAAAATAGATATAGAAATGGTTATTAATCATTCTCCTTGCCCCAACTTTATATGCAATTGAAGACTGCTTATCAAATTTTCACTGTCTTCTCTAACCAAAACAAGACTTTTTTTTCCCAACTATTCCTCACAAGTCATGTCTTCTTGACTTCTGATCATCTGTGTTTGTTTCATAGACATTAGGGCTGGAAGGGACCTCGGAAGATCATCAAGTCCAGCCCCCCGCCTGAGGGGCAGGAAGGCAGCTGGGGTCATAGGACCTCAGCAAGATAGGCATCCAAATTTCTCTTGAAGGTGTTCACTGCAGGTGATTGAACCACCTCCCATGGCAGGCTATTCCAGACCTTGGGGGGGCTCGGACAGTAAGGAAATTTTTCCTTATGTCCAGCCTGAAGTGGTCTTGCAGGAGTTTATAACTGTTTGACCTTGTCATCCCTTGGGGCGCTCTGGTGAACAAAAGTTCCCCCAGATACTGGTGGTCACCCCGATAAACTTGTAGGTGGCCATCAGATTACCCCTGAGCCTACGCTTTTCTAGGCTAAAGAGCCCCATAGCTCTCAGCCTGTCTTCACAAGGTCTGTTTTCCTGACCTCTGATCATATGCGTGGACTCTCTCAAGCTTCTCCACATCCTTTTTGAATTGTGGATCCCAAAACTGGATGCAGTACTCCAGCTGCAGCCTCACCAAGGCTGAGTACAAGGGGAGAATAATGTCCCAGGATTTGCTCGAGAAGCATCTATGGATTCAAGCCAATGTTTTGCTTGCTTCACTAGCCGCAGCATTGCATTGGAGGCTCATGTTCATCTTGTGGTCAATGATGACCCCCAAGTCTCTTTCATCCATAGTGCTAGCTAGTGTAGTACTGTCGAGCCTATAAGGATGCTGCAGGTTTTTCCTCCCAAGGTGGAGAACCTTGCATTTTTCAGTACTAAACACCATCATGTTCTCATCCGCCCATTTGCTGAGCCTGTCCAGGTCAGTCTGGATCGCCCTCCTGTCTTCAGGTGTGGATGCTTTGCCCCAAAGTTTGGTGTCATCGGCGAACTTGGCCAGTCCGCTTCTGACTCCAATGTCCACATCGTTAACGAAGATGTTGAACAATATGGGTCCAAGGACAGAGCCTTGAGGGACCCCACTGGTCATAGGGCACCATGACGATTGACTTCCATCAGTTATCACCCTCTGAGTCTGACCACAGAGCCAGTTTCCCAGCCAGCGGATTGTGGAGGACCCAAGGCCACAGTTGGCCAGTTTCACCGAGAGGTGATCATGGGATACCAGATCGAAGGCTTTTTTGAAGTCAAGATATATGACATCAATCTCTTCTCCCTTGTCCAGGTGATAGGTCACCTGGTCATAGAAGGAAATGAGATTGGTCAAACAAGACCTACCCGCAACAAACCTGTGCTAGAATTCCAGTGTGTCAGAGCATGGCAATTACAATGCTTCAGCAGCTTCCTGTGTCTTGTGTATCAGTGTCACCATCCTTTAAAATAGCAGCGGAGGTGCTTTATTTAAAGCTCAAATGAGCTCCAAGCTTGGACAAGCTTTAGGTAAAGCACTCCCACTGCCATGTTGAAGTTTGGGGATGCTGATGCACAAAATGCTCCGGGTGCTTTAATTAGAGCGGCTCCTCCCCTCCCCACACTTCTGGAGCATGTGTATAAACACCCAAGGATAGTGTCTGAGCAAGTTATTGGCAGAATCAGGACAAAAGCCTTACTTTTGACCTCAATACGGTGCTGGGCTCCTGCACTTGTTTTTATTTATTTATTTATTTTTTGCAATCACTACCAGTAGATTCTGTCTTTCTTAAAAATGAATTTCAAATGCCTTGTGAATTTTAAAATGTTATGCATCCTGTGAAATAATTTCAGAAGGCTAAACCTGTAGCAGCTGCACATCAGGTTCCAGTTAAGCTCTCTAGTTAGAGTTAAATCCCAAGGGCAACAGATCCTCCTGAAGTAGCTGTGTAACATTTCAGTGCCTCCCCAAGAGCTGTCAGTGGGAGGGATTAGTAACTTTGTCCAGTTTCACTGCAGTATGCATCAGCTGTGCATGTGGAGGTAACAGAGGGAGAGGTGCAGTGCATCTGTAACAGCTGAGAAGCTGAATGATGTACATTGCAAAGGAACCTATACAACCATTTTATATGCTCATCTTGAGCTGAGTTTGCTTATGTGTAATAAAATAATATCTTGATGTGGTTCCTGACCACAGTTGCACAGTGGGGTCCATAGAAAGCCTGTGATCCATAGTTATACGCTGTAGATATAGGCCAGGATCCTATTCTAGTTACTAGCGGCCTAAAATCTTGGTCAAAAAACAGTACCATAGCAAGGGAGGGGTGAGCAGGGCATCCGCCCTGGGTGCTGAAGCAAAGGACCAACAGGCATTGTCCAGCTGGGGTGCAGCGCAGGACCGAACCATGAGAGGCTTATTTGCTGGGAGGGAGGAGGGGGAAGGGGGGGGGCTCCTGCTGCTGTGTGCATCCCTCTGCAAGCATGGGTGGAGGGGCGTGTGCCCCTTGGATCTGTGCACAGGGTGACGGTGAGCTGCTGTTGCGGGCTTGCCCCAGGTACCAAACTTCCTCGCTATGGCACCGTCAAAAAACAACCCTAAAAGCACAGCTCACCTGAGGAGGATGATCGTAGTTCACCTGAGGGGTCGTGTTCTTTTAGTAGGCAGCCTAATGTACCCCATGGCATGTATGCTCTGAGCTAGGAGTGGTCCATAGTCCTTGTTATGGCACTGTCCTGGGAAGTGGGAGATAAGTGCAAGTCTAGGTTTTTTTAAATTCATCATTTAGCTATATTCGAAAGGAAATTAATAGTAATTTAGAAACATTTATTTGCAACTGTTCCTTAAGTACTATGAATTTATACTGTGATTGTTCACAAAACTACTTCTCAGAGTATATTAAGTATCATAAGGCATTTTGTGCTTGTATCTGCCCAGAAACATTTTTTATGTGAGTTATGTCTTTTTATCACAGTATTTGCTGATACAGTATAGCTAATCTATGTATTAATTCCTTGCTTAGGAAAAATTGACCCGATTGCTAAGCTAATGTGTAATAAATAAATAAAATCAATATCAAAATTCTTACCAGGGCTCAGATCCCAGCACATGCACATAGGATCACATTCTTCGTTACTTGTGTATCTCAAACTTCTAAACCATAAAGAAGGTCTTATCCACATTGTTGGGGCATGACAAAGTATAATGAACCATTGACAGAGATAGATAGGTGAGAACTCATTTTTGAGCATGTATGGGGATATCAGAAATCTTTGTAGACTCAGGAGAACGAGATAAGTGTGAGAACCTCAGTCATGTGGAGTGTTTGAGCTTTGCAAAGTTGAAGTTAAGCTCTGCATCCATGAAGCTCAAAGGTGAGAGTTATGCAGAGGTAAGCTTCTAAATGCAAGTTCCACAGGAGTGTATAGGTGTATGTTACTTGTTCTCCATTATTTACTTTTCCTCTTCCTCTTTTTTGCTTGGTAAAATGTACTTTAACTGACTGTTTAGTTCTTCACAACTCAAAGGCAGTATAGAAATGACAGTGCTGAGATGCTGGAAACCTTTCATCATTATATACATAAAAGTAGTTATGGGTAAAGTCTTGGTCCTATCTGGATAGCTCACAGTTAAACTGCTTTCTTTTTTTCTACACACGATACTTTCTAAATATTTTAAATTACTTATTAGTCAGATGACTTTCCCATGTTTAATCCAGTTGCCTTGGAAACTTGTGTTACATGCACATGTAATCGCTGAAGAGGCTAAATAAAATTTACTTGCAGTAATTAATTTGAAGAAGCCTTCCTCTGTCTTAGAATACATTCGGTTTAACATGTTGATCTCTCCTACGATAGAAACATGAACACAACTTAAACTAGTAAAAGAGCATGGAGCTAGTAAAATGTACCTAAACATTTTCAAATACTAAATCTTGAAAATACACTGTCTTGGAAAATCTTTTGTCGTTTGTAAAGATCTCTTGTGAACATGTAAAACAATGAATTCATCAAAGTATGAGGTAGTGTGTTCATGCCTGAGGTTAAAACTGCACTCCTGTTAGAATCCATGTAATGCAACTATGCCAGTAATAGAAGATTCAGAAATGTGTTGAAGTAGGATCCACCATAACAAAAAATGGGGTCAGTCCTATGCAAGTATGGGTTTTGCCCAATTCTCACCTGGGTCATGTGGCTTATTCTTCACTTCCATGATTTCTTCGCATTAGAATTTACTATATAACAGGTAGTGCTTTCTCTCATAAGTGATGCCACCTTTGCATTTTTTTCTGTTTTTCCCTTTTACTTTTCTCTTCTCTCCTTTTTTTAGTAAGTTTTCTCCATTCCCTTATCATTCTTTTCCTGTATGTAGCATAATTTGATAATTCCATCATTTAAATTACTTTTGCCCTTTATCCTATATTTTAGGGGATCATTAATGTTTCAGCAAAGTATGCTGATACTAATATGTGCTTTAATAATTGAAATATAAAACCTGTCTTAAGTGATAGTTTTATTTTAATAGTAAAACACATTCATTTAATCTTCATAATCTAGAAAAATGAAAATTGGATGAACCCTTTGATTAACCTGAAAACAAACATATTTTTACCATGACTGTTTATTTTTGAGTCTAATGGTTGTAAGAGTTTGATGGCCAGGAACATTAAAATCTCTTTGTTAGAAAAGAACATGTTTATACTTTTTCTCTCTCGTGCTCTATGGGGTAACAAAGAAGACAGCATCCAGATATGTTATGAGAAAATAATCTTTATGTTTCACTATTTTTTTTTAGTAGTTCCCAGTTTTTTGGACAACTCTATGGAAAAATTAAAAATGGGATTCAAATGCTTTAGGTTAATATTGTATTTAAGAAACTAATTCAAATTATCCTTTAAAAAGTTGTAAAAGTTATTTTCTTTATAAATCGACAGTCAATAGTTGATTATAATTATTATCTTTTCCCCCTAATATACTAATGATATTTGCATGTATCTCTTGCAGATTGATTTAGACCATTTAAAAATCTCTAAAATATGTTATAAAATGCTGTTAGACCTATGTTTTCCAAAAGCTCTAGTAACAAAGCAGCACACTAAAAGGTTTATTTAAAGCAGAATATTTCTAGAATTCTAGTGTTTTGTGTCTAGGAAAACATTAGGTCTTTTAGAGACTATAGAACATGTCTGTCATTTAGTTAAATGAAATACAGATTCCTAGTAAGTCTACTTACGTTTCCTGCTGAGATCCTAAAGATTAAGGACTAAGATTTAGACTTTGGATCTCTCAGAGAATTTTTGTAGGTCATTAGGGTTGATTGAAGAAATAAACTTTACAAGTGTATGTCTGTGGCTGGCTAGAGCAATGGGTCATGGCTTACTTTGAGGTTTATTGCTAGAGGAACATGTGAATAAATCACATGATTTCTAGCTTTCTATTTTGTTTCTTGAAAAGTAGCATGTGTTTTGCTGTCTTTTAAATGAAGTCTAGAAAATGATATGCTGAAGTGAGGTCTAGAAAATGATCTTGGGATCTTAGGCTGTTTGAAATGAGAGGTATGTGTGCATGACACTTTAAAGCGGGCTAAATGCTTTTGCACTGTTTTAATGGTGTCAATGTTTGCATGCTTCAGTGATGTATTGCGCATCAGTATCAGCCACTGTAGGAAATTTGGCGGCGTAATGTGCCTTAAATGACGTGGGGTGTCTAAGGAGTTTTAGTTTGCTGCCCCTACATCCGCAGAGCAAAGCGCCGGGCAATGTGCAGCTGCATGGCTCTGCAGAAAGCCTGACAGCAGCCCAGAAAAGGAGCTCCACCCAAGAAAAGCGACAAGCCTGACCTTTTTTTTTTTTTTCTACACACGCCCTTAATCCTTTATTTTTAAAGAACTAGAAAACAGTTATAGGAGGTTTAAATTGGTATAGCTCTGTTAAAGGTTTTGGATCTCACCCTGTTTGCATCTACTGAGCACCTCTACACATACTAAATGACTGCGCAGTACCCAGCGGTACTGCACAATCCCGGTAGCACATGAGTTGTTTCTGACCTTACTGCGCAGCAGCAGCGGCATCACTGTTAGTGCCTACCAATTCTACATCGCTGTAGCTTCTCTCTATAGTGATGTAGCGTCTTGTGTAGATGTGTCCAGTGAGAACCCACCTGATCCTAAACAAATATTATTGTGCTAAGGTATGAAAAGCTACAGTAAAAATGATAAAAGTATAAGTGTGAAGCATTTTATATTTCATTACTGGAAGTGACTTACAAAGTGTTTATTACTGCCAACCACCCTGGCTACTGGTTTGGTCCTTCAGGATCAAACCAATTACAGAATCATAGAAGTAGGGTTGGAAGGGACCTTATAGATCTTCAATTCCGACCCCCTGCCAGGGCAGGAGAAAAAACTGGGCTCAAATGATCCCAGCTAGGTAGGTATTAAGCCTTCTCTTAAAGACCCCCAGGGTAGGAGCCAGCACCACTTCCCTTGGAAGATGGTTCCAGATCCTAGCTGCCCTAACTGTGAAGTAGTTCTTACAGATGTCTAATCTAAACCTACTCTCCAACAGCTTGTGGCTGTTATTCCTTGTTATGCCAGGGGGCACTAGGGGAAACAAGGTCTCTCGCAAACCCTTCTGGTCTCCCCTCGTGAGTTTATAGACGGTCACCAGGTCCCCCCTCAGCCTTCTCTTGTGAAGGCTGAACAGGTTCAGGTCCTGCAGTCTCTCATTGTAGGGTCTGCCCTGTCGTCCCTGGATCATGTGGGTGGCCCTCCTCTGGACCCTCGCAATGTTGTCCACATCCCTCCTGAAGTGGGGCGCACAGAACTGGACACAGTACTCCAGCTGTGGCTGGACTAGTGTTGTATAGAGGGGAAGGATCACCTCCTTGGCCCTGCTAGAGATGCACCTGTGGATGCACGACAGGGTCCGGTTAGCCCTTCCAACTGTGACCTCTCATTGTTGGCCCATATTCATTTTGGAGTCAATAATGACTCCAAGATCCCTTTCTGCCTCTGTGCTCTCAAGAAGGGAGTTTCCCATCTTATAAGTGTGCTGCTGGTTACTACTGCTCAAGTGCAGCACCCTGCACTTGTCAGTGTTGAAGCGCATCCTGTTTTTGCTAGCCCACCCCTGTAACCTGTCCAGGTCTTGCTGCAGTCTTCCCCCCCCTACTAGCGTGCTCACCTCACCTGACAGGAGTCTAGTACTTTCAGACTAAGTTTTGCAGCTCAGTCTGGCATAATATTACACACAAGGTCTAGATGTTTCCTTTAGAAACAGAAGTGACAAATATATGTCAGCTGTACAACTTTGTTGAAATAAAGCATAGCTGTTTGCATAACTAAGCCCCTCTCTGAAGAAGTTGCATCAGATAGCTGCACTGAAATTAGGTCTCTTTTCACTTCTATACAGTCATTGAATCAAGGGCCTAGGTTTATGATGTAGGATAGTGGTCAAAACAGGTTTAAGAACAGACTACATGCTTTGGAGAACAATCAAGAGTCTTAACAGTGTCTGCTGCTTGCTTGATCTCATGGATTTTGGGTTAATCCAGCATAAGTAATGAGGATCTCTACTGTAAACACTTCCCTCAACTCATCCACTCATGTGATGTGCAAGCCTTAATAATGAGAGAAGAAATATAACAATCTTATTAACAAGGAAAAGGAAATTTTTATCCTTCAGATGCCATTATCAGTGGCAGAAAGAGAAGATCACGAGAGGTTTTCACTGGTAAAATTTTTTAATCTTCCTATCATAGGCACAAGTACAATGGAAAGAAAAAAACAGATGCTCAGTGACTTCAAATTATTAGCCAATTCATCTTGCTCACATTAAAATATAGAATATTTAAAAATACTCTATTTGCTTTATCTAAATCTCATGCTAAATTCTGTTTTGAGGTATCTTAGCCATGGCCATAGTGTAGGAAGTCAGAATTCCTGCTGCATCTCTCCATTGTGATTCCTGTAGCTATTGATACCTTACATTTGAAAGGTAAATTCATCCATGGTACTGCTTATGCCAAACCTCACTTTCGAAAGGGATAATGTTGAAAGAAGGACTCTCACAGTATGAGAGCTAATACAGCCTCCAGAATATACACAATTCAAAACAGTAGCTCACTTCATACAACCTGCTGCAGGGGTATCAAAGATACGGCCTGCAAGCCAGATATAGCACGCAGAGCCACATCATCTGGCCCCCGTTGAGCCAGTCTGGGACACTACCCCCCTCTTCCCCATTCCCTTCTCACTCTCCCCTCCCCCTGCAGGCTGGAGCCCCCACTTCCTCCCCATATTCCTCCACATATGCCAGACCCAGCACCTTTAGCAGCACTTATTCAAGCTCGTCTGGGACTGCACCACACATGGCACCCACTGTAGCTGGATCAGGACATGAGCAGCATGTGGCAGAGTCTTGGACCAGTTTGAGTGGGCACTCCATGCAGCTCTGCATTGACTGGCCAGAGCAAACACTAGATCTGGTATTTAAGGGGGGGGATGACTGGCCAGAGCAGCAGAACCCCCAAATTTTGAAGATGTGAATCTGTCTGGGATGTAGCTGATATAGACCAGATGAGGATAACAGTGTCTCTTCAACACCTCACTTTTGGGTCCTTTTTGACCAATTCTCATCTTAATTATAATATCAGTACCAATTTTAAAACAAGAGAATGTGGATTCTTTTTAATAAGAGTATCTTGGAAACAAAAATTTATGAAGAAAACCATTTAGTTTTTGTCAGGTAGCACAGAAAAGATGATTAAATGTGTAAGTAAACTCAGAATAACAATATGCTTGTGAAGTGGGGCTCATGGAAAATGTAAAATATTTTTTTGACAGCCGTTCCTCCCATCCCCACAAAAAAAGGAGTCTGCTTCCTCTGGGAAATTTTTACTGTATATCATAAACCAGTTTTCCAACATTTCTTTTGGTTGCATTGAAAAGAGTAAACTTTTACCTGAAAAACTTTCAGTTTCAAAATATTGAAGTATTCAGTTTTTGTTCAACATGTCAAGATGAAACATTTCAGGATTCCCAAATAAAAAATGTTTTAGTTGGTTTTGATATTAAAAAGCATCTGTTGCCTGTGGGGTTTTATAGGTCGGGTGCCTCTCCCAATCTGATTACGTTTCTAATGGTTCACAATGACCATGCAGTTCTCATGATACATTGCAGTAAGTCAGTAGGGGAAAATATGGTGCATCTTGGGAGGTCAGGGAGTTTTGCTGTTAAAACTGTTTTATCAATACTTTCCTGTATGTGGGTGAGGAAGGATTTAAACATTTATTCCTGCACAATACTCGGTGGGTGTGTCTTTATGTGCATTTACTGCGCGACTGCACAATAATTTAGTGCACGGTAGATTACTGCACAGTAAGGGGTTTTTATGCTGGTGTCTACACATGCAGGCATTACAGCATAGTAATGCTGTGTGTATGGATTGATTTGGGACAAAAGTTAGTTCCAAGTCAGTCCACACATGAAGGGTTACTGTGCAGTAAGACATCTAGATGTGCCTTACTGTGCAGTAACTGCTCACAGTAAGTATGATGCAGGTAGCAAATTTACGTGCAAGTTGGCATAAGTTGCCATAATTACTGCGCAGTATGGGCACACACGTGAAGACTTTCCCCCATACTGCACTGTAATTTTTGACTGCACAGTAACCTAAGTTACTGCACAAGAACTGTGCACATGGAGATGCGACTAGTAAGGCAGTCCTCACACTGAGCCTCCTTTCATGAAGTTCAATATCGGAACATTCGAACAGTTAAAATATCTACTTCAGACCATGGCTGTATCCTACCTATTTTTCTTTCCTGTCTATATCACTCCTGGTAAACAGCTTGGTAATAGTATGGGAAGCTTGGCTTTTTGTTTACCCTTCCTGTTGGCAGGAGATAAATCCTACATAAAGTTGCTAAGTGGGTTCTGTTGACTTACTGTGACAAACATGGATATCATGAGTAAACAACCATTAGTATGCAGGAGAACTTTCCAGACAGTAAGTGATTCATCATCAATACTACAAAATGGGTGATGCTTTGGTTAACAGGATGCAGGAACATATTAGGAAGCCTAGGAAAAGGCAAATTTAAGGAGTTTCTCTTGAGATCCTAAGGATGACCTTTGTTTGTAGAATCAAATGTAAACATTCCAAATTCCCTTCTTTAAGGCCCAGCACAAGTTCACCAAGCCCATGTATCAGGTGGTATTTTGAGATGGCTTTCTCATCCTTTTAACTCATCCAGTAATGCAAATTTTGTTTCCCACTTCATTTGTCTAGGAGGTGAGAGTGGTGGTGGTGGTGGTAGGGTGTAGTTGCACTCCCCTTTGATTCCTGCTCCACCCAGGCTTTAAAACCAACTGCTTAGGAAGGACAGTGGCATTTCTATTCAGGCAACACTGAGGGAGTCAGTTGGCTTCATGGCTTACAATAATCCACCTGTTTCCTATGTCTTTTTATTCCATAGATGTAAATGACCCTGCCCCTTTTTTATTGGTCTTGATGGTCCCTTATTCAAACTGTCCTTTTTTTCTGCAATTTTGCTGTCTGTTAGCCATTGCTGGTAATGTCTGTCTTGTATTTCATGGCCCTGAAGACTGTTTTTAGCTCTAGCTAAAAATCTTAATTCAGGTGTAGTATATTAATCCACGTCTTGAAATGACTGACAATGAAGTATTGGAGGTACTGTCAGGACATGCAAAACAACTAGATTTTGTTTTATGGATCTGGATAAGAGATGTACATTTAAATATATAATGACTATAGGACTAGTAACACAAAGTCTTTTAACTTTTTTGAACATTTTTGTCTAGTGTCTTGTGTTTTGTAAACTTGATATATAATCTAAAAAATTGAACATTCCAATAAAGTTATATTTGTTGTTGCTTTGATCTTAAACGGAATAATATAGTGCTAGGCCCTTAGCATATTAGGAAAGCTTCTAGTTCCTTTTTAACTAGAGAATGTTGCATGCTATATGTGATGATCAGGGAGGGATCCTGGTTTTCTCCGATTCTTGGGTGTGTGTGTGTGTATATATATATATATATATATATATATATATATGTAGTGGTGTTTCATTTAAATCATAGAAAAATGTTGATTTGCGGTTATTTTGTTAACTGAAACTTGGGGATTTTTTTTAAATCAGAGAAAACCAGGATCTCTGGTGACGATGCACCACACCACCTGCACCTCCTGTTCAAAATCTTAGAGCTGTCCATGCTTGTACCCTTCCCCATCCTGCCTCAATTATGAAATAAAGAGAAGTATTTAGCTTTGTTATTCTGAAGTCAGGCAGAAGATATGGCAGGGTAGTTCTTAAAGGCTAACTGGTTCAGAGAGATAAATGTTCATAGGTGACGTCCTAATTAGTCAGATGCTATGAATGGACTGAAGTGCTGCCTTGTCTCTGTCTCAGTTGTGGAATGACTAATGAACTCCAGAACCCTACATTCCATTCCTATTTTTATTCAGTTTTACTTAAAGATTCAGGGCTAAACGCTGTTTCATTGCAGCACGTTCTGTCAGAAAACTGGAAGAAATGACCTATATTGTCAATTCTCATGTTGGATACCATTGCGCCTTGTACATTTCCTGGACCATCACAGCTCCAACTCTGGTGTTTGACATAACTTCCTCAAGCAATTTGAATATGAACTTTTTACTGCTTTTATATATATCTGTATCTAGTATCTATATATATAATATGTGTGTATGTAGGTATGTATGGATAACTCTCCTCCCCCCCCAAATGCATTTTATTTTTGGCTGGCTGGAAAGACAAAGAATTGCTGTTATAGGCAGACCTAGTTCTAGAATTCAGGCTTTAAGCAGGAAAGGATTACAATTCTCCCCTCTTGGATGATTCATATGCTGTGTCAGCTGACCATAATCTTATTTTCACACACTAAAAATCTAGTTTGTTTTTAATTCAAGCAACTCAGTGGTTTTTTTCCTGACAAAAATCATCTTGTAAACATAAGTTGAAGATTTCTTGTTTCTTTAGACCTTGTTCACCAAGGTGATTGTGTGAAAGAACTCATCAGAACCACAAGGCATTTATTGAAAAAAGATATAGTATCTCTTAATTTTATAGCCCAACAAATCTGGAGGTTTTTTCACTAATTGTGAAGTAAAAGAAAATCAACTTTCTAGAAAAATACTACAGCTTCACAGTAGATTCAATGGATTTATAGCTTCAATGGATTTATAATTCTTATAGCTCAGTGAAAATAATAATGCTGCACAATTACCTCAACTCTCTATAATCATTTGTAGTGAGTGAAAATTCCAGCCTCAACATTTGAATTTCCCTTGTTTTGCTAGGTTAAGCCTCTGTTCCGGTCATTTTAGTGATGGATGAAGTTAGCTGCTGCTTTCTGGCCATAGCTGTTGTGCCGTTCGACTGGAGGTGTTAGAACGTACAATTTATGAAAAGTCTGAGCAAATGGATTTCTTTTGTCTTGTACAAAAGGAATCAGAAGACTAGAAATATTGTACTGTGACACTGTCCATGCTGTTATATTTAAGGGTACATCACTATTTTCTATTGTCTGAACTCAGAAGCAAGGAGATTTGGAAATGGCAAGAGGTATTAGTAATTCAGGGAAACCATGATTTAGTGGTCAATTAGTGTAAGTGATTGGAGTAATTACAATAACAGAAATGCCAATACAGACTGGTACAATCTTCAAAAGAGCAATAGAAAATCAGAGAGAATGGCAGGTTATGATTTATGTCAGAGATACTGTAGTGCTGGTGAGCTGCATTTTAGCTATGACTAGGGGAATGGTCTCACTCTTCTATTGGTATAAAAAATAGAGATTAGAGGTTACTTTTATAGGCCATCAGACCCAAAAGGAAGTGACAATTATATATTTTTAAACTAGTATATATGATACTCAAAAAACAAGGTATTTCCTGCATCCATAGGGAATTTACTGATGCTTTTTAGATAGCACAAGTCTGTCTGTTTGGTTTATGGTAGGGATTCGAAAAAGACCCCAGCCAGAGAAGGAACTATCCTAAAGCTAATTACCAATAATGGGGAAGTGTGACTAATAGGGAAACTTGACTATATGGACTATGAATTATAGTATTTGACTGCTACAAAATAGAATTAGGTTAAGGAATATGAGGATATTAGATTCCAGAGAACCATTTTCTTAATGGGTATGTATAGTACAGTTGTAGTGTATATTGAAATTAGCACAGTCAAAGAATGTTGGGGAAACCTAAAAGAAACATCATGATAAAGGCCTAATAGTGTACAGTTTCTCAGAATTGGAAATAATAAGGAGTATTAATATGTCTTCTTGAGCAACTGTTCAAATATTTCAGGTAAAAATTAATCAAAAACTTTGCATCTCCTTAAAACTCATTTTTTCCAGATTTTTTTTTTTTTCATTCTTTGCATTGTGGTCCTTCTCTGTACTTTCTCCTTTGCTTGTTTTTATCTATATTTGTATGTTCCTTGGAACTAGGAGCATTTTCTTCAGTGTTTGTAAAGCATCCTACAAACTTTGACACTATCAGCTCTTTTTAATAGGTTGCCGCTTTCCTTTTAAAAAATGCCACTATTTTTTACATAGTGACTTCCTATATTTTTCATCTTGGCTTGTGCTCCACAAGGACTCAGTTTGAGATTAGCTACAGAGTAAAAAATAATCTATTTTCAGATCTCATATCGTGATATTTCAGCTGGTACCATAGTAGAATAAACATTGTGATTTTCTTCTTACATTGACATCTGAGACTCAGTTTCAGTCTTTTGGGCATAGTTATGTCTGCCAAGACCATGAAGAGAAAATGCAAAAGATTTTAAATATCCATAAGTTTTGTTATATTTGCATATATGTGGCAAACATCTTTAAAAAAAAAAAGTGTATGGTCTGAGGGAGAAAGTGACTCAGGAGTTCATAATTCTCTCCCAAAGCAGTTGGCATTTCATGATTCCCCTCTATGCCCAGACACATAACATGTCCCCTTCCCTTCCCTCTCCCAACTCTTAACACATAGCTCCAAGTGGGGGCAAAGAGCTGATTGCTTATTTTCTTATACCCAGTGACTGTTTATTTTCCTGCTCTTAGGCCTGGGGCTTGGGCAGCAGTGACAGAATTTCCCATGCCTGAAGTCAGGCAGTGCCAGCAGTCTTTTCACTCATCTGTTCCCAAGCCATAAGTAAAGAACCATTTGGAGTATCTTGGAGCATCTCATCCTTCAGAATGCAGAAATGAGATGCAGCGGAACTGGTAGGCATACCTGCGCTCTAGCCAGTTGTTAGGCAGCTATAGTAGACAAACCTCTACCTACCCCACAAGCTGAAAACCCAGGCTGAGGAGCAGCTTTGCTTCCCCCTGAGAGCAGGGAAGGATAGCTGATAGGATAGCTGGGTTCTCTGGAGACTTTTATAGGAAGGTCTGATATCCTACAGTTGGCAGGTATACTGGGTTTGGAGAGCTCTTGTGAAGTTTTTGTGAGAGTGGGTTTCGATTCATCCACTTGTCATATTTTAAATGTGCCATTCTCTCTAGGGGATTAAGAGAATTGCATCCACCCAACCCCCAACACCGCAGGTCAGCTGTGGCCTGTGAAGCCATGCCATCCAGCTCGTGGGGCTCCCCAAAGGCTTTAAAACTTGGCAGCAGGGGGGCATTGGCAGCAATTGGTGCTCCCCCGTGCCAAGGTTCCAGATGCATGGGGACCTTGCAAGCCAGGTAGTATGCTGGATCAGCATGTGGAGGTGTCTTGGGTTGTGATCCCAGGACCGAGAGGTAAGGTGTTGCTCGACCTCGTACTGGCAACCGGAGACGACCTAATCAGCGACCTAATGATCGAAGGGAAGCTGGGTGACAGTGACCATGAGTTGATCACCTTCACCATCTGCCATAAAGCTGGCGAGTCAGTCAGCAATACAGAAGTCCTTGATTTGAGGAAAGCTGACTTTGACAACTTAAGGAGGCTTGTCAATGAGGCCCTAAAGGGCCACAACCCAAAGGGGAAGGGAGTTCAGGACAATTGGTTGCTCCTCAAGGAAGCAATCGTGGATGCGCAAGCAAAGTCCATCCTGTCTCAGAGGAAAGGCAGCAAAAGGGCATAGCAGCGCCCTTGGCTCTCCAGGAACTGGTGGACCTCCTGCATCATAAAAGGAACACCTACAAAGGATGGAGGACTGGAATCACCAGCGAGAAGGAATACTCTGCTCTGGTTTGGACCTGCAGAGAGCAAATCAGGAAAGCCAAGGCTGCGATGGAACTCCAGGTAGCTACAAATATTAAGGACAAGAAAAAGTTCTTTTTTAGATATGTGGAGAGCTGAAGGAAAAGCAAGGGCAGTATTGGACCCCTGCTAAACCAGATGGGACAACTGACAACCGGTGCCCATGAAAAAGCAAACTTGCTTAATGGGTACTTTTGTGTCAGTTTTTCACCTGTCTCACTGCCCACTGTGGGTAAGGGAGGCCTGGGTGAGGGAGATTCCTTACCTTCCATCAAAGCTGACCTTGTGAAGGAACACCTTGACAGGCTAGACACCTTCAAGTCAGCTGGCCCTGATGGTTTACATCCAAGGGTACTCAATAGTTTCATAGTTTCTAGGGTCAGAAGGGATCTGAGCAGATTATTGAGTCTGACCCCCTGCCATGGCAGGAAAGAGTATTGGGGTCAAATGACCCCAGCAAGGAGCTGGCAAACATCATAGCTCAGCCCCTGGCATGGATCTTCGAGAACTCCTGGTGCTCTGGTGAAGTGCCCGAAGATTGGAAGAAGGGCCAATGTCGTGCCTATCTTCAAGAAAGGGAGGAAAGTAGATCTGGCAAACTACAAGCCCATCAGCCTGACCTCTACCCTGGGAAGGTCTTGGAAAAGATTATCAAAGAGGCCATCCTTAACAGACTAGCTGACGGCAATATTCTGAGATACCCAGCATGGGTTTGTTGCCGGTAGGTCTCGCTTGACCAATCTCATTTCCTTTTATGACCACGTGACCTATCACCTGGACAAGGGGGAAGAGATTGATGTCGTATATCTTCACTTCAGAAAAGCCTTCCATCTGGTATCCCAAAATCACCTCTTGGCAAAACTGGCTAACTGCGGCCTTGACCTCACCATGATCCACTAGCTGGAGAATTGGCTCCATGATAGGACCCAGAGGCTGGTAGTTGACGGAGGCCAATCGTCTTGGTGCATGGTCACCAGTAAGGTCCGTCAAGGCTCTGTTCTAGGGCCTATACTGTTTAACATAGTTTCTTAGTTCCATAGTTAGTAGGGTCTGAAGGGACCTGAGCAGATCATCAAGTCCGACCCCCTGCCATGGCAGGAAAGAGCAAGGTGATTGTCAAGCCTTGTCTTAAAGACCCCTAGCGTAGGAGCCAGCACCACTTCACTTGGAAGTTG
>NW_017728886.1:43934594-43938602 GCF_001723895.1 Crocodylus porosus
AGGGAAGCAAAGCAGTTCATGGACCTGATCAGGTGGCATGAAGCCCTGATCCAGGGGCACTGGGCTGAGCGAGGTGGTGTAGGGCTCAATCCAGTGGTGGGCCTAGCAAGGGCAACATGGAGTTTGATCTTGTTGCTTGGGGTCTGATGTGGTCTTTGGACAGGCCCCATGGCACTTACCTGACTCTCTGCACTAAAAGCTTGAGTACTGTTGAGTTAGTCTGTTTCAGGTTTCTGTTCTCTCTCTGCAAAGAAAAGTCTAAAATGCATTCTTAATGCAGCATTTGGGAAGTTCACAGTTAATTATTGTACAAGTGTGGACAAGTAGAAATTTCCATAACTAATTCTGTTGCTGCATCCAAATCACAAAGGTTTGGTTGGTCCTGGAGTTTTGATTAGGGGAAGGAGAGTTCAGCAGTGCTATCTGAAGAGAATGGGACATTTGCTAAAAGCTATGACAGCATAGCTGCGATCCCTTGAGCTGCCACTTCTGACCTTGATCTAGATGCCAGTTACAGTCAAATCAAGTCAACATTTGTATAGGTCAGCCAAGTTCACTGACTGAAAACATTGCCCTGGGCAGCTTAAACTGCTTTGTGTATCAGATAAAATATTAACCAACACTTTACCACAGTAATATAAATGACCAGATTTATATTGCTCAGATTTCATGTAAACTTTTATAAAGTAGATTAAAATAGATCAGGCATCAGCAGCAGACATAACTTTTCATATCCAATACAACTCCTTTACAAAGACTTCATTCTTCCTGCCTGCATTATGGCACACCCTCAAGGCTTTTGAGAGTTTGGGTATACATAAAGGTTCTAGAGACAGAAATTTCCAATGTTTAAGTTTTTTTTTTAAGTTAATAGCAAAATCTTAAAATGAATCCATTACACATGATATTTTGATCCTTCCTCTCCCCTCCTTCCCTCCAAGGCTAAGTACAAATGGTCAGAAAGCCTGAGGCTGAATCAACTCAGTCTTTGCAGGTTAGTTTAAGCTGCAAAGATTAAATTGGACACACATTTACAAGCAAGCTACATGGAATTAAGGACTAAATTGACCAGGTGTATACATAAATTAGCAAATAGCTTCAGGTATATGAGGTAGGTGGGAAGCAAGGAGGTAACAGTACCTGAAGAGGACCCAGGAACTGCAGGATGGCGTTGGTGAATTACCCTAATACAAGCACAGCTGCATACAAATTAATTGCATCCAGAATGCAAAGTGGGAGCATAGAAGACGGCTATAATGCCTTGAACCTGGCCTCTAATCCATACGCCAAACCGTGCAAGGGAGCATGGGTACAAAGTATACATAAAGCCAGGCACAAGGGTTTTATAAATAGGTGTTTAATAAACTTAATGCAGCTTCAGACCAATTTCATGGGCAGACCATGGGACTGGCAGCCATTTTCACAGGCAGAGCGTATCAGGCTCCTGCATGCCTCTGATTGGCCGAAGGACCCCAGTGGCCCTGCCCCTCACCATTGATTGGCTGAACTTTTCTGTGGGGCCTGCCTGAAATTGTGGTTTCCATGAAAATCATGAAATTGCGATTTCAGTAGGTCCGTATTTATAAGAAAACAGGTAAGAGTAATGGGCTGAAATATACTTGTGAGAATGAGCCTGCAATCTTTTGTGACTTCCAGCAGATGAAGGACTTTGGCAGACACCTGTCAGTACTGAATACCTAAGTCACTTTTCAAAACTATCATACATGTGAAAGTCTTACTTAAGCTTTTTGTAAAGGACAAACAATTAGTCTAAATAGTAGTAACTTGAATTTCATAGAATCATATGAATCATAGAATCAATTTCTGTCAGGCATAATTGTAAAATGATCAGACACAGAATATTTACCAATATGTACCAAGAAATATAGAATATGTATGGTTGTGGTCTCTACCTTATGCGTACACATGCCTCTCATTACCACAAAGAAGTTGTATTCGTTATATGCAGATAAGAGAGACATAACCTCTCATAGCATTTGTGGATGTCAAGTATATAATATTCCATAAGAAAGATGGAAAATGTATTTGTGATATTAAAAACATTTGGGAGGACCCCTTTTTATACCTATTTTTAAGAAAGTGATATGCAGGCATGTGTATAGATAAGCAGGTATAGTAGCCTCCTTGACATCATATAAGATTGACACAAAACAACATTGATCCCATAGCCACTCCCTTTCCACACAACCAACAAAAAGTCAACTGCTCTTAACTGAACTTGATTCTATTCTTGTCCTTTTGGCATAGGTATTTCTTTCAGTAATCTACTAATCGCACTCTCTATCTTCTCCATCCTTCTATTGCTTACACTTAGGTACCAATGACTATAGGTTTTTTTTCATTATAGCCCCATATAATTTTTTATACAGTGGCTCTCTTGTATGTTTACTTACTGAAAATTTAAGTCCTGGGCATCTTCCAAGACAGTTTAAATGTTAGCAATTTACCCTTTTTAAATAGTTTACTATGGCCCAGTGTGCATTAAGGAAATTCTTACTACATGTTAATATAGGATTTCAGTTGAAGTCTACCAATACAGACATACTGCACCAGCACAATGCAGGGTCTAGAATGGTAAAGTTTACTTAGATTTTATTAAATTAAGCCCCACTTGGCACTGGTAAAGTAAATCTTTATTAGTTTCATGGTTGGTAGGGTCGGAAGGGACCTGAGCAGATCATCAAGTCCGATCCCCTGCTGTGTCAATTTGGCCACCAGATCCCCTCTCAACCTTCTCTTGTGGAGGCTGAACAGATTCAGGTCCCGTAGCCTCCCCTCGTAGGGCCTGTCTTGCTGCCCCCTAATCATGCAAGAGGCCCTCCTCTGGACCTTCTTGATGCTGTCCACTCCCTCCTGAAGTGCAGCACCTAAAACTGGATGCAGTACTCCAACTGCGGCCTGACCAATGTCATGTAGAGGGGGTGGATCACTTCCTTGGACCTGCTTGTGATCCATTTCTGGATGCACAACAAGGTGCGGTTGGCCTTCCTGACCGCATCCCCACACTGCCAGCCCATGCTCATCTTGGCATCAGTGGTGACTCCAAGATCCTTTTCTGCCTCTGTGCTGACGAGAAGGAAGTTCCCCAGCCTGTAGGTATGCTGCTGGTTTTTCCTCCCCACGTGCAATACGTTGCACTTATCAGTATTGAAACCCATCCTGTTCTCATCCGCCCACCCCTGTAACCTGTCCAGATCTGATTGCAGCCTGTCCCTCTCCTCTAGTGTGCCCACTTCTCCCCACATCTTAATGTCGTCCACAAATTTGAACAAGGTGCTTTTCACCTCCTTGTCCAAGTCGCCAATGAAGTGGTTGAACAGTGCGGGCCCAAGGACCAAGCCCTGGGGAATCCCACTGCCCAAATCCCTCCAAGTTGAAAATGACCCCATCCACCACCACTCTCTGGGTGCGGCCCTCCAGCTAATTAGCAACTCATCTGACCATGTAGGCATCGGCACTACAGTCGCCTAATTTTTTAATGAGAATTGTGTGAGAGAGTGTCAAAGGCCTTCCTAAATTCCAGAAAGACCACGTCCACCGCGACACCTGTGTCTAAGGCTTGTGTGATCTGGTCGTAGAAGGCCACCAGGTTGGTCTGACAGGACCTGCCTCTAATGAACCAGTGTTGGTTGTCCCTAAGCATAATCTCCCCTGCTGGTCCCTCGCAGATATGCACCTGAATAATTTTCTCAAAGAGCTTCCCCAGGACTGAGGTAAGACTAATGGTCCTGGGTCCTCCTTCCTCCCTTTTTTGAAAATGGGGACCACATTGGCCCTTTTCCAGTCCTCTGGCACCTCGCCAGAGCACCATGAGTGCTTGTAAAGCCATGCCAGGGGTCCCACCATGACCTTTGCTAATTCCTTCAGCACTCTGGGGTGGAGATCATCAGGACCTGCTGATTTGAACACATCTAGTCCCACCAGAACTAGGTACTGCCTTACTGTAATTGCATTGGTGGAGTTGGATTGCTATAAATTTTCTTCAAG
>NW_017728886.1:43939429-43981914 GCF_001723895.1 Crocodylus porosus
AAAAGTAGGTCACCAGTGATTGACAATCCAATAGGTCACCCAGGGGGCACATGCTGGGCACACTGTGGAATTTTCCATGAATTAGTGTTATCTGCGCATGATCAGACTTAACTCATGCGTTGCCAGCACTTCTTTGAATTTTGTTTGGACAGTTGCGACTCTGGACTACAAATCCCAGGGGCACTGGGAAACAGGAAGAGGAAGTGATAAGCAACCTGGCAGAGGCATGCTGCTGTGATGCTGGACCAGAAATCCCAGAGACTTTGGGGGCAGCAGGAAGAGGATGTGCCAGAGAGCTGTGCTCTAGTGCCCCCTGGCTTCTGGCATGAGCCACATCAGGCATGTGGCTGCATTTCCTGAATCAAAGGTAAATGTGTGTCTAGTAGTTTATCAGTTAATTTCTGCATCTTAGACTAACCTGCAAAGACTGAATCAATTCAGCCTCGGGCTTTTTGACTGTACTTAGCCCAAGTCTGCTATCTCTACCCATGATCTCGGATAGGGTTATAAATAATTTCAGTGAACAGCTAGTGTTTTATTCTTGATAAGTTGTCAGTTATTGTTTAAAAAGCTGGAATTATAAGCCTATCAAGTATGCCTATGTATGGCTGTGTGTGTATTACTCTTTGTAATTCTATGCAGGTCTACACAGCAGTTACTGCATCTCATGTAGCGGTACCTGAGCTAGGTTTAAATTAGTTAACTTGGGTGCCAGCAGCAGTCTAAGTGGAACAGGAACAGCATATAGGCTAGCTGCTGAAGTATTTACTCAGGTTCTTGGCTAGGTTTTGCAGCCTACACCGAATTTCATGCTGCTGCAGTTACTTTGCAATCAATGGTCTTGTAGCACAGGTCAGGAAAACGTGCTGCACATTCTATTATAGCAGATTTGTATTTTGTAAGGCAGGGGTGACCACAAATGCATGGACAGCCTGTGTGCGTGGTACACAGCAAATCAGGGATGGGTAGGCCACACAGTGGCATGTTGTGCAGGGAGCAGAAAGCAGAGCTACAAGGGAGCACAGGCAGAGAGCAGTGGATTAGACAGGGAAAGTGGCACTTGAGAAGGGTGTGTGGCTTAATTTGTGGCACACCTGGCACAAAGATGGGCTCCCACTGACCTAAGCCTTCTCTGGCCAGTCAGTACTGGTGCCTGATCTTATTGCCATAATCTCTGCCCCTCCCCCCATCCCCTCTGCCCATCAGGTATCTAGAAATTGCTTCCCTCCCCCTAGTGAATTAAATTTGAAATGCTTATCAGGATATATATTCAGCAGGGGCTCCAGTGCCAGCCAGTATAAAAGAGGCTGATGAAAGTTTCAAACTGTGCGATCTTAAAATGGCACAGAATGTAAAAAGAGAGATTCTTTTAAGTAAAAAAGTACTTTCTGATTTCCTTGACCAAGGCATCCATCTGAGACTCTTGGAAAGAGGACTTTGAACCAGAGGGAGAAAGAAGCCTGCTCAGGCATGACCTGCTGCATGGCATCTGGAATAGATCAGATAAACACCTAGACTATTAGAGAATAAAGGAGGACAATGAAAGCAGGATATGGTCTAAGAGCCAAGGTGGAGGATGGCAGATGACAGAGTTCCTCAGGTATGACTGGAGGAAGACTGAGCATAGAAAAAGGAGCTGGTTGAATGGCTGCTTACCTTCATGGTGATTATGATGCAGTCTTCATCTCTAACACCATCAACAGCAATCACTGGCTCCTCCTCCCAGGCTATAAACCACCAGTACCAGATGCAGAACTGCCTGTCTGCAATTGACATATGTAATTAAACCTTCTTCCAGGTGCTTTGAAATCAGAGTTATGATATCAGAGTTGTATGAGCCAAGGCATTTCTATTAGGCAGTGGGGTAAATTGTTTACCCAGCTTAGTGAAAGTTGCTTTCCTCTTCCACATGTTCTGAACCACTGGTGGTCATTTTAAGTCTGCGTGGGGAAGTGATCTCATCACTTTCTACCTATCCTGCACCAGTAGTGCTGATCTGCTTCTGAGTGTCTTCAGTGAGTTTAGCATGCAGCTCTTATCTCCTTGTTGCCATGAATAAACTCTCCTTGTAGACCCACTGTTGCCTCAGATGTTGAACTATGCCGTATCTCTGGCTAAACTGTACAGCAATAATGGTGCAGCCAGAAACAGAATAGGCTTATCCAGTGTTGTAGCTTTGCTTAGTTGGCGCAGGAGAAAGGGAGGACTGCGCAATGTCGGAAATGCCTTTGCTAAATCTATTAGAACACTTCCATATAGGTATCCAATAGGGAAAGAGGCGAGTTCTCTTAATATACTGTAAACCAACTTCTGGAGTGGCGCATATCAGTAAAACACTAAAGCTAAGTACAGACAATCAGAAAGCCTGAGGCTGAATTGATTCAGTCTTTGCAGGTTAGTCTACAAATGAACAGACATTCATTTTTGATTTAGGACATGCAGCCACATGTCTGCAATGGCTGAAGTCAGAAACCAGGGGGGTGCTAGAGCATAGCTTTCTGGCAAATAGCCAGCGTGGGCTGTGTGTTTGCTGCTTCTTCCTGCTGCCCCTGAGGTCTCTGGGATTTGCAGTCCACAGTCACAGCAGCACAACAATGCAGGGGTGCTCATCACTTCCTCTTCCTGCTTCCAGGTACCTCTGGGATTTGTAGTCCATAGTCACAGCCATCAGTAAGCCGGCAGGGTAGGGCAGGGCAGCTCTGCTCCATATTCATGGGAAGGGAAGTTTAATGCCCCCTGGGCCCCAGACCCCATCTGGGAGGGCTAAGTGGGGGGCAGTGAGCTGGCCAGTGAGCCAGCCCTCATTGCTTCAGCTAGGGAGCAGAGGGGTGAGGCCAGCCCTGCTCTCTGGAGCTGACAGAACAGCCTAGCCCTGGGCTGAAAAGCATGCTGGGATGCTGGGGGACTGTGACTTAACTTGAACTAGAAAGGGATCTGGAACAGAAGTTTCATAAACCGGTTTGACCTAAATCAGTTAAATCTGATACTGCATTCAACCAGGCTTATCTTAAACTAGTTTCAGCCATTTGAAACTGGCTTATGTGCACTGGACTTCCGTTCTGTTACAAGTTTAAACCAGTTTCTGATCACTTAAACCAGTTTATGTGTAACTTCTGTGTCTAACCTAAGAAGCCTGCAATATGCTTCTTAGAATCTTTGCAAACCCATGCAACTCTACAGCCAGTGTGGATGTGTACGTATAGTTATGGGTCATGTGGCTGGCAGACAGGTTTGGTGAGTTCAGGGGTCTAGACACAAGTACACTCTTCAATCAAGACATGACCAGAAGTAGTTAAAGCACTCAGTAAAATAGTTTGTGCTGACCAGTTTTAATGATATGTGACGGATCTTGTATCAGGCAATTAAGAGGAAGTAAGTAAAGCAAGCATGATCTAGCTTGAAGGTAAATCACTTGATGTTGATACAACTTCTGTTTATATTAAAAAGCTAATTGCAGTGATTTTATTTTCTTTTTTAAATTTTTTACTTTGTATTTATGTTGGGGTGGTTCTTGAAAGTGAAGAAAATGTTATTTTAAAGAATGCACTTTCAGGTGAAAAAATCAGAATATGATTCAGAGGAACATGGACACCTACTTTAAATAAGTCTGAACAGCAATTACATTTAATTAAATGCTATTTTTGACTAAAATATTCCTGTTGCTTAACATTCATATAGTGTTTTCTGTATTCAGAGAACCCTGCATACAGCTGATAGTAAAAGCTATGGCTTTATAATATATAAATTTAAATATACTATGAGTAAATAGAGGGACAAATATAGTTGTTTCCAGGCTTATCTATGCAAGTTGGAGAGTGGTAAAAATGCCATTGATTTGAGTACAAAAGGAGTAACTGTATTCCCTCTGGAGCCAACTTGAAATATTAACAGAGCTCTTTTTGACTTTCAGTATCTGTGGGTTTGAAAGTAGGCGGAAGAATTGCCACAAAGTGATAATAGGATAGTACTCAACAGTTCTAAAAAATGTTTTTCCCTATCAGATTTTCAGCCTACACAGTAAAGTTATGTATCACGAGAAAAATGTATTTTCTGAATGCAGGAATTCACTGAATATAAAACCTTAAGTAGCAGGGAGAAATAAAACTTCAATGTGAGGTTTTTTTTTCTCCTTTTTATGAAAGGATGAGGGTTTATTAAAGTTGCAGTAACTTGTTTTATTCATGCTGGTATGCCTTGAATACTGTGAATTGACCTGACTTGGAAAACAATGTATGTGTGTGTGTATGTGCATGTTTCCATATAAAATTGCTGGTACAAGACTTGGGATAAAGCAAAACAAAAGTAATTTTTTTTTGGGTGGCTAGAGAATTGAGAGCCTGACACAACAGATTGCAATATGAAAGAGCCTGCAATACTGTTAGAATTAGACAGTATTACAAAAATGACTTACAAGTTCAGGTGTGGAGAGGCTTCTTACTTGTTAACTTTTGACTGTAGTGACAAAAGGTTCTTTCATTCAAAGAACAAAGGGGAAGATTACAATTCAATAAAATTCTCACCTGCTTTAATGAAATAAACTAAAGTTAGGAGTTTTCATGAACAAGTGATAGTGTGTTAGAAGATCATTTTCTCATTAAAGGCTTCTTATTTTAGAGTCTTCAAGCTAATTCTTATTTCATTTTCATTTTAAATTTCCTTTTTATCCAAAACATGTATCAGAAAGTATAGAATCATTTGCATACATCTTATTACAATATATTCTCTCCTTGGGTGTTACTGGTAGTTAACTAGCTGCAGTAAAAGTGGATGGTATTGAAACTTGTATGGAATAGATACAATCTTCTTCATCCCAAATATTACAAATGAAATCATGTAGATCATTTTAGGCATAGTACTTTATAGTATTAATCCAATTGGGACAGAAGACACTAGTGGACATTTCTGGAATATTTATATCCTTAATAAAACGTAAGTGAATGAGACAGTTCAGTAATAACATCTGGTTTTCATAATGGATATAGATGAAGGGGTATAACAGTCAATAACTTAAGTGATAAGGTCTTTGGGGCAGAGACCATCTTTATGCGTTTATTAAGCACTAGGAACATTAAGAGCCTCATCATGATTGTGGCTCTTGGGCATTATCACAGTACAGATAAGAATACCCAGTGTACATGTGTAAATAAAGAAACTGGTTTTGGAATGATGAAACTGTTCTCATGTTAAATGATTTTTAATGAATTCTAAAAACATTATTATAAGAACTGAAAGATGTTTAGGAGCTGATCGTGTTAACTGTCATTCATTACCATCTTTTCTGCTTGTCCCACTGGCAGTGTGTAGAAAGGGAGGTCATGAGACAGGCTAGGGTGACCACCCATCTCTAATTGGGCGGGACAGTCCCAAAATATAAACATCAACGCACACAACTATTGTCCCAGTATCATGCGCAGGAATTTGGGTTTTCTGTTCACTGTGAGAAAATGTGGGAAACCACAGGTTTCCCCTTGCAGGCAGGCAGTTCCAGCCTGCAAGAGGCTGCTTTGGGCTGGGGGGAGAGGGATGCAGGAGCACCATGTGCATGTGTGTGTACACACATCCACATGGCCAGCAATACAGCCAGGCAGTGGTGGAGAGCAGCTCCCCCAGCTGCCTGCAGTTAAGTCTATGGGAGGGGAACCGGGTTGACCTTGTGTCCCACCCGGGACTTAGAAAAATTTTGCCGCACCGTGGGCGGTGGTTGACCTGGGCCCCCCGGCGCAGGCCCGGAAGTCCGTATGAGGGAGGGGTGGGGGCATTGATGTGATAAGGGGGTAGATTGAGGTCTCCATGGTGATGGAGGGAGTGGAGCAGGGTTGGTGGCTGGGGCTGGGGGTGCTGCCCAGCTGGGGCAGTGCATGGGGCCAGGACCAGGGTGGGAATGCGCAACTGTGGTGTCTGGCCAGGAAGCAGGATGGAGCCATGGATGGCTTGTCCAGAAGGCAGCGGAGGGGCTGACTCCCTGCTGCTACATGCATTCTCAAGGGCCCCCAGATTTGTGCACAGGGTGGGGACACATGAAGGCTGCTTGCTGCAGGATCAGGGCTCCCTGCCCTGCTGCTCTCCCCACCCCAGGGCCTCTGTGGTGCAGAAGGGTGGAGTGGAGCAGAGAGGCTTGGTGCTGCCATTGCTACCTGGATCCAGTTGTGTCACCACAGTGAGGTGGCTCTTGTCTGCCCAGCAGCTGTGGGGAGAACAACTCCATGCTGCCATCTCCGCCGCTGCTGGGCAGGCAGGGGGTGCCTTGCAATGGTGGTGCGACTGGTGCAGGGCTCCCAGTGGTGGTGGCAGCACCAAGCCTTTCCACCCTGCTGTGCCAGGTCCTGCCTGCTGGCCTGCGGAGGCCCTGGGCGGAGGGCAGCAGAGTGGGGAGCCCTAAGTGGGCAGCCTGCATCCATCCCTACCCCTCATAGGCTCCGTTTGGCTCTGCTTCAGCTGTGCTGCCTGTGGGTGGGCACGTGTCCTGTCTTTGCTTTTCGAAAAAGTGATCACCGTAAAACTGGCTGGTTCTGTCACAACTGCAATTTAATTTATGTCTTAACATTTTGGAGGAAGGGAGTATGCAGTCCTGTGGGACTTGAATCTTGTTTGTCTGTAACAATCATTGGATAATGAGTCTATGCCATACATCAGGGGTTTTCAACCTTTTTGGGTCAGCATACTCCCGGAGGCTGGTTGACAAGGCAGGAGCCCTCCAGCAGCCAGATGAGTGGTGAGGGAAGGGGTGCAGCCCCGCAGCTGATTGTTGAGCGTGTCAGCAGCAGTGGTGGCTTGGTACCTGTGACAGAAGGCCACCTCTGTTTCTCCCCAAAAACTCTGCTCTGTGACAGTTCGGTTAAGATGGGCCCAGCAGAGGGTACATACCTTACCCTATCTTTTTAGGTAATCTGAGCTGGATACATTCCTGAGGGAGGGGGGAAACCTGCTCCCCCTGCCTACATGACTGGCATCACATACCTGGGTGAGGGGCGTGGGCTCCCTGGGGAGCTAGGAACTGCCAGGCTACCCAGCAACTAGTGATGCATTTCAAATTGGTTGGCTGACAGCCAACAGCTGCTGGCCTCCATTGGACCAGGTAAATGAGGTTATAAGGGCTATATAAGTTAAGGACCTCCCAGGAGGAGGGGGCAGCAGCCATGAGGTAGACTCAGAGAGAGAGAAGAGCTGGACCATCTGAAACTTGCTCTCTCTCTCTCTCAAAATTCATGATCAAGGAAATGCCTGCCTCCAGAGGGAATCTCCACCTGCCTCTGGATGATACTTGTGAGTAAGCTACCCGAGATCTAACTAGATATGTAGCTTGCAGTAACTCAGATGCATGATCAAAGGCTACCCAGCCATACCAGTTTGCTCTATGGGATTTCTCTGATATTGCTTTATACTGTACCCTATTCTAACCCTACCCCTTGTAACCAATAAAGTTCTCCTTTGTACCTAGTGTGGGAGACTTATTGGGAGTGGGTCTAGATTATGCCTTGGGGTCCCCTTGGTTTGGCTGACTAAGGGAGACCACTACTTGTGCTTCCGACTGAGGGAAGCACCCCAGTTCTTGACGTGAATCAAGTACCCTCAAAGGCTACTAGGCCTGTGTTTCCCACGGTGCACAGAGCCAGAATCAAGCCCATCCCTGGGTGGTGGCAGAGTCACCCCCAGGCTAATGGGTGCGCTCCAGGAAGGGGGTCAGCCTGACATGAGGCGCCCCCAGGGAGGCACTCGGAGCCTGGGAGGTGGTTGGGTGCAGTGAGGTGCATGGCTAAATGCAGGAGCGCCCCCTACTGGCCTACCATAGCATCCACTGCCAAGTATCTCCTGAGGGCCATCCCTAGTACCCCCAGGGGTATGTGTACCCCTGATTGAAAATCCCTGCCATATATGACATGGGGCTAACACAGCCAAAACCACTGCAGTTATAGTGATCAGTGATGCTTGTGTTTACAAACTGACCACAGAAATGAAGGACTGCATGTGGTTGAGCAGCGGTGCTTTACTTCTGCCCCCTAACCGCTGGGCCAGCCTGTGTAGCCATGTCACCCAGCCTGTAGGGCTCCACTCAAGTCTGCAAATTTGTTGGCAGGAGAGCAATGGCAATTACCACTGCCTCCAGTTTTCCACTGGCAAATTTTCATGTCCTGTGGGCCAGAGCACAGAGCTGTGCTCTCCAGGCCAGGGTTGTGGGTCCAATCTGTTGCAGGAGCCTGATTCAACACACAGGGCAGGGGTTGGAGCTGCCATTGCTGCAACAGCTGCTGTGTGGTCAGGCAGGGGCTGGAACAACCATGTGGTTTATGCCCTGAGCTGGAGTGGGGCCAGGGCCAGAGCCAGAGTTGGATCTGGAGCCATGACAGAGCATAGGTGATTTGGAGAAGGGAAAGGCAGCAGGAGGAGGTCAAGTGTGGTGGTCAGGTGTTAGGGAACAGGTGTGAAGGGGGCAAATGGTAGAGAGGCAAGCAGCAGGCAGGGCAGGCAGCAGAGGGGCAAGTGATGAGGACTCCAGTTTCCCCCACCACTGGGGGAGCCAGGGTTTCAGGTACTTCAGCAGAGGGACAGGCATCTGCTGGTGCAGGTATGAGGGGGCAGGTGGAAAAGGGGCAAGTTGAAGGAGGGTGCTGTTGGGAAGGGGTGCAGGTACAAGAGAGTGCAGACAACATGAAATGGCACAAGAACGGGGGTATAAAGGCAGTTGGAGCAAGTGTTTGGGGGGCAGGGCAAGTGAGGGTTAAGCTATTTGATTCCCTTATCTCCTGCCTCCCTGCTGCCAGCCCCCATGCTGCTGCTGCTGCTTGCTCTGCTGCAGCGGAGGTGAAGGGGACAGGACTCATTTTAGATGATCCTCCAATAATTAGATTCTACACATGGATAATTATAACAAACAGATTTTCCATGTATAGAATCTAATTATTGGGGGTTATCTTAAATTTTAAGGTCATCTTGCATTAGGGTAAGTAATTGCTGCCCCTTTCTCATGGGGTTTTAGAGGCCTTTCTCTATTGGAGTACATCTTGGCCAGGTTTGCAACACGTTTTTGGGGGGTGGGGAGGGGATATTCTATGCTAACACATGGAATATATATGTGAATACATATACATGTTTGTATTATGTATATCTATAAGAACCATCTTGGTACAGTGTAATTTCAAAAACTGCCATACAAACAATGTATTGCACTGGCCTCTAGTTCCTGGCTGATTCTTCTGTTTTTAATTTATTTTAAAAAATAAATAAATAATATTGGCTGTATACTAATATACTGTTATTCTCATTTTTTGAGGGCTGTGTTGATGAAAACAATGAGCACTTTTTTAAATGTTGTGGATGTACGAGTGGCAAGATCCAACATTTGTCTCCTTATCTCTAATATAATTTTCCAGAAAAGTACTTTTAACAGCATAGATTCTCAGCTTATTTTACTGTGAATTAGAGACTTTGCTGCTGACAGACATTAAAAAAAACAATGCTTTAATGGAAGAAGGAGTGCGTTAGTTTGAACTGGCTCCCCAGGATCTGTATTGATTGGCTGCTTCAGTGGTGCTTTTTGGTGCTTTTATCAAAGCTGATTCAATCAGCTACTAGATAAAAGCACCAAACAGCCCTGCTGAAGCACACGATCTATGCAGATGTTGGCCAAGCCTCGTCAAACAAACACGATGCCTCTTGTGGTTTTATGCTGCACTTGGTGCGTGCGCTGAGCTTAAAGTAAAGCACTGGGGTTTTTTTGTGATTTTTTTTTTTTTCACATCTCCAAGCAGCCTTCTACTCCAGTTTTTCTGCTGTGATTAAAAGCCTACAAAGAAAAGTTTCGCTCTGAGTGACAATCTTAGGCCTTCTTAGTACCCACACATGAGAGAAGAAGGGCAGGTTGCAAGTACATTAGAACTGATGCTCAAAATAACCTGAAAGCTTATTTGAAACACCATGTGATAATGTTGAGAGTTTTATCAAAAATATTTCCTTTCAGACTTCTGGATATTATAGAGAATATTATATTACTAGAGATGTAAATAATGAGGCTATGGAGAGACAGATTATTTGTTTGTTTGTATTTCATGTAGTGTTCTGCATCAGCTGTGACCAACCTTTTTGTCAGGTGTGCCACAAGTTAGTCTTTCCCTGGGTGCCACTCTGATTACTTTCCCCTGGCCAATCTGCTGTGCTCCCTGTCTAATCTGCTACTCTTTTTTCAGCTTCTTGTCCTATCAGCTGCTGTGCAGTCTGTCCCTGCTCTGATCGGCCACATGCCAAACACACAGGCCTCTTATGCCACTTGTGACACATGCCATAGGTTGGCCAGCTCTGTTCTAGATGATGAAGTTTGTTGACTGAGTTGGAAAATGGGCTACAATCAATAAAATATTTAATAAAGAGGAATGTAAAATGATTACTGTATTAAGTGTAAGGAATGGTCCCAGAGGTGAAAAGATGACTGTGCAACATCTGGGCAATATAGTAGTGGGTAAATTTGAATAAATCAAATATGGTTTCATAAAAAGTCAGTATTTATCTCATAGCTGGAGCTTCTCATTTCCACCATCCTGCTTCCCAGTCATCCGTGGTGGGATATACACTAACATAGGCATAAAGAATTAAAACACAATTACAGTACTTACCCTACAGTAATTGTTTTTAGAGGTGTTATAGTCAAATGTAGATTCTACAACTCTCTCTCCATCCCTTCTCTTTGGAGTCCTCAGTGTCATGGGCTTCTAATTGGGAAGGAGCTGATGCAAGGCCACAGACATCCTATCCTACGTGCCCTCAAAGAAAGCAGAAGGCACATGAACATCTGCAATTAATAATCCATTTAAAGCAACAAAAAATGTGATCGTATATGCATTTGCACCAACCTTGAGATCCATACTGATTGCACCATCTCAATGAACCACACTTACTATGGAATTTTCTTGTTTTTTTAAGAACAATTTTGAAAAGGCTGCTTGTTTTTTTCCACTGTTGCTTCATCTCTGTCCACTAATTTTCATAGTACATTAGTTTGACATTTAAGGGCCGTTAACATTGAGAAAAATATTACACGTTTTAAAATTAAATATTAATTATCTTTTTTAAAAATGTAGATCTCTTGTATTGCTTTGTAGATTGATAAAACAGCTGCTTTATCAGTGAAAAAAATCTTTTATGCACAAGGTTGTTTTTATATTCCAAACAGCAAATGCTTTTCAACCGTTCATTACCATGGACACTCTGAGAGGGAAGGCATTAGCATTTAGTAGTAGGGTTTACAGATTTGAAAACTCCTCTCTACCAGGCCATCTAAAGTTAAAACGCTCAGTTCGAAGAGTATTTAAAAATAGTAGATGTTGAGAAAATATTTAATTTCACTTATATTAGTAGAAACCTATTCAAAGGGCTGATATATTGTTAGAGCTCCCTTTATGCTGTAAAAATTAAATTTTGGTTGGTGTGTTCTTTTCAGACACTGGGTATTAAAAATTGGTACTCGGCAGTAAGAATTTGCTTCATGTTGCTACTTTGCATGAGAGCGTCACTTTAAAAAAGAACCTTACATTGATGAAGAAAAAAAAGACTCATCAAGTTTTATACTTCAGGAATAATAGAGGAAAAATTGAAATCAATATATTTTATTTGTTTTGAACTGCCTGGACCAAAGCTCATAGAAGCCAGTGTAAAGATTTTATGTTGGACTTTGATTTAGACTTTAAAAATGCAAATTAATGGTTTACAATAATTCTTAGTTTACAGAAAATGTAGACACATCTTCCAAATTCAGATACAGTTTTTGGAGAACAGATGCTGAAATTTACCTAATCCATTTCAGAGAAAAAAATGTGCTTTCAGTGAACATTTAGCAAAATTGTAGGGAAAAAAGGCAACCTTAAAATCGATAGGTATAAAGACAATTCCTAACTAAAACCTTTCCATAAACTTTAACAACCAGTTGAAGGAATTACAGCTAATTGTTTTGACTCCTGCAGAGTAGAAAGTAATTTCCCCTTGTGTTTTCTTATATCTTGGAAATAGTAATTTTATTTATTTTCTTAAAATGTTGTGGAAATCATACCAAGCACACATACTGTTGGTGTTGAAGTATTCTGGGAAAACCTTGAATTGAAAGCAACTAGGTAGTTTTGTTTGGAAAAGCAGCTTTTCCTGTCATTCTGTAAAGATGTGACTTTGCTTGGAGGTTGTCTTTCATTTTTGGAGCAGGAAACTGCTGTTGCCCTTAATTGTCGTTCCAGGCTGTGATGCACTCAGTCTGAACTTGAGTATTTGGCAGAATAGATTAAGATTTTTGTCCTCTTGCTTTCTGCTTTCCTGCAAGAGACAAAACTGCCAGATTTCCTTTGCCAAGGGAGTGCATGGCAGGTGCTGAAGTCTTTTTTCCCCAGACTTGTTTGCTCAGGAGATGGGAACTTGCAATTCTATGCATTTTTGTCCCTTGTTGTTTAGATTTTGTAGTACACGTTTGTTGTTGGACCAGACTTGAGAAATTTATAAGCCCAAATATTTTCTCGTGTAGGGTAGTAACTAACATTGCTGTGTGCTGATGCAGGAATACCACATTGTCAATAAAAATTATTCACAACTCTGTGTACATAAGATATGGGTATAGAGAGTTATATATGGATGTGGGGGAAATATCAAGGTAATGAAGAAGAGCTGCAAGGGTATGTGATGATAAGACCAGGTAAAAAGGAGGAAAGGAAAAGGAGATCAGAAACAAGAGGAATAAAAAGCAAACTATGAAAGAAAATGAGAACAAGAGAGAGAGGCAGTGATGCAAGAAAGTAATGAGACAGGAAAATTTATCCAGTCAGAAATTGTATTTTTCCCTTAATTCTAAATGAGAACAACTGCCTTCAAAGAAGATAATTCAGATTTTGTAAACAGATAGGAGAGAGAGGGATGAATCACCTGACTAATGGTTCAAAAGAAAACTAAAGTAACCTCTTTGGTATTTTTTTAAGCAACCAAACTGTGTAGGATGGTTTCTTATCATGGTAGGTTCACAACTGGAATATTAAAAGGTTTACATCACACAGTTAAATAGCTTTACTCTCACTTTTTTGTCTATTTTAAAATTAACACTAAGTAACAAAGAAAATTAACATAACTCTCATGCCCAGTAAGATTGACATTTTGATTAGAGATTAGGAGTTCTTAGGCTTTAACTTGGCAAATTTAGGTAGTGCTAAAGTGCAACTGCTTTGTCTTCAGTTGAGTTTTACACAGAGGTAATTATATCAAGCTACGTAACTTGGTCTAATATTACAACTTAAAATTCTTGTCTACACAAGACCTAGGATAAATGTATCATGGACTCCAAACTATCATTACAGCTCTCAAGTTGTTAGTTAAATGCTGAGAATGTATTCAGTGCTAATGCACATAAATACAGCCTGCATTTCAGGAACTTACATTCTAAGTTCTGAACTGTATTTAAAAGTTTTGCTGACATGGATAACATTGGTTTGGAAGGGAAATTTTTTTTCACACTCCTATCTCCTTACAAATATATACTTCTAAAACTCTAGTGGAGACACATTTTATGCTGGTAAAATAATCTTTTTGTTGGTATAGCATATTTCATTCGTAGAAGACTGAAGGTGCATATAAATATTATATTTCCATCAGTGGAATCACAGTTCTGCTTGTAGAAACCCTAAGTGTTACAACCATTCAAACAGTTTCTATTGGGCCACAAGTGGTGAGAAACTTCTACCACCTCTGGCCAGGCAGTAGTGGCCTCTGTTAGAGTTTCTATCAGTTGAACAAAAGCTTGGACATTTACCTCTCCAATAAAAGCCTCTATGCTGCCCTTCAGCTTCCCGGAATGCCTTGCTCTGCCTCACTCTCCATTCCAAAAAAAACAGTCTGTGACTTGGCTGGACTCCATTGTTCCTGAAAAACACAGAGAAAATCCCTTCTTCCCTTGTCATCTTTGAGGCTGGAAAAACAAGTGGGCGAATCTGACCCACAAGCACCCCACTCCTTACCCACCCCTCCCTGCTTCCTTAGTTCTCAGAGCTCTCCTTGACCTTCTACCCCCAACACTGACACAGATTAATTTGGACTATGTACAAAAGGCCAATCCTTGTTGATTTGGGTAAGTGGGGAGGGGCTCCATTCCTGGTGGAAGCCATGTGGATACTGTTTGGTTATGGGAGGGGGTAGGGACCCAGATCCTTCAGACCCCATACTCAAACAGCTTACCTATAGGAAAGGCTGGTCCATTTTGGAGAGGGGGTGGTGAACTCTGTTCCTGGTGCAGCCTGTATATACAAGAGGAGGCAGGGACCTGGATCTACCAAATCACACTCCCCCCATTCCCTAACAGCGTACACCCAGCTCCAGGGAGCCTGCTGACCCTCTCCTCACCCCACCTGCACAGACTGCCCAACCCAGCCTCTGCCAGGAATGGAGCACTCAGATCCCCCCACCCCTCATGCAGCACACAGCCTGACAGCAGCCAGCCCACCAGCACCCAACCTCAGCCTGCCAGCACCTAATTGATTCTCCCAACTTATGCTGGAACTGGATTTATTGGCTCATGCCATAGCCATAAGGATCCACTGCCAGCTGCTGGAGTGGAATTTGACAGGTTTAAAAAGATAGTGGACAGCCTCTGGGTCTGCTGTGCCAAAACCTGACAGCCAGGAGGGAGGGGGTTTTGGGGGTGGGCAGGGTGGCAGCAGCCAGCCAGCCAGTTCCCTTGAGCAGACCAACCAGTCAGCCCTGATCTGTGTCCTCTATACTGCTGTTGTCTGTTTCCAGGCAGACAGGGGAGCCTGCAAAGCACTGGGGCTCCTATCCTGGGTGCTGTTGGCAGTGCAGGTTGTTTGCAGAGGAGCCAGCTCGGCCCTGTAATGCTTGTACAGTGCTCTACCGTAGGGCTGTGCGAAACAGCACTGCTTCATTTTGACTTCTGTTTTGCCACTTCTAAAGGGCAGTGTTTCATTTTGTCATTTTGTTTCATTTTGAAGCACTATTCAGTTTCATTTCGTCAAAGCAGTTTCTCCATTTTGCCCATAGGCTATAATGGGGAGTCATTAAAATGCCTATAACTTTGTTATTTCTTGCCTGATTCAGATGGAAATTGCAGAGATGGTAGCCCCTTCTAGGGGCATGAAGTTTGCCAATTTTCAAGGAGATGGGTGCAGGGGCTTCTGGGAAACTCCACCTCAAATTGCTTACAAGCAAAACTCATATCACTTCCTGGCAGTGGCAGTCTGCTGTCATCCCACACGCAAATCTGGGGGCCGGCCCCCCCCCCTCCCCCCCGGGAGGGCTGTGGGGCTGTGCTGGACTTTTCTTAGGGAGCACTGTCCCCCGGATCTGTGTGTGGGATGACAGCAGGCTGCTGCTGCTGCCTGGGACTGGCACCAACACTGGGTTCTTCATGGTGCAGGCTGTGCTGGGCAGACTTGGGTGCTGGTGGTCCCAGCTGGCAGCGGCAGCATGCTGTTATCCTGCACACAGATCTAGGGTCCTGTGCCCCCCAGGAGGACTGTGGGGCTGTGCCAGACTCCTCCTGTGGGGCATGGGCCCCCAGATCTGTGCGTGGGATGACAGCTGGCTGCTGGTGCCGGCTGGAACCGGTGCTTGAGCGCAGCCCATGCTGAGTGCTGGGAAACTTGGTGCTGCTGCTGGCCCCAGCCAGCAGTGGCAGCATGCTGTCATCGTGCGTGCAGATCCGGGGGACTGTGTTGCAGCAAGCCCGGCTTTGAATCTTGAAACGTTTCAAAATGTTTCGAGTGCCCTTGTTTCATTTTGAAGCTGTTTTGAAGCCTTGTGTTCTGATTTCACTGTTTCGAGCTCAAAACGTTTTGAAACAGTTTCAAAATGAAACGCCCATCGAAATTTCGTATGCCCCTACTGTATCAGTAGTGTTTCCAGCCACTGAAACTAAACTGCTAAACTTCCATTGATTCATTTGAATGCTTGCTGTTTATTTTTTTAAACATTAGCTTGCAGGTCAAGATTTGTGTCAAGACTTGCAGGTCAAGATTTGTATCTACCCCCACAGCCCTCCTGGGGGGGGCACAGGCCCCTAGATCTGTGTGCAGGATAACAGCATGCTGCCGCTGCCAGCTGGGACCAGCACCCAAGTCTGCCCAGCACAGCCTGCACCAAGAAGAACCCAGTGTTGGTGCCAGTCCCAGGCAGCAGCAGCAGCAGCCTGCTGTCATCCCACACACAGATCCGGGGGGAGATTTTAATGCTTTCATAGGTAAGGATCTACCTGGAGCCTGAAAATTAGTTCTGCTGGCAAATATGTATAAAAACACTTGTTTCCTAGTGAAATTTGGCTGCTGCTGAGAAGAACTGCACATTCCAAGACCATGAATATCCCAAATCTTCTGTGCTGACGAGTACTATTGACTCACAGGAGACACCTATATATTAATTTCCCTCTTAAAGATAATGTGTGTAGACTAATTTTCACCTTGTGTGCTAACTGTCCTGATAGATAGGTTGGGAGGCTTAACCTGAGTTCTTGATTGTTGCAAGCTTGTGAGATTGTCCTTAACTTCCAGAATACAGGTCCCCAATTCTGGAGGGTCTTTCAGTATATGTGTTGGAACTATGACGGCTGAGGCTGGTATAAAAGTCA
Organism: Crocodylus porosus; assembly: GCF_001723895.1. Classification (NCBI taxonomy): domain Eukaryota; kingdom Metazoa; phylum Chordata; order Crocodylia; family Crocodylidae; genus Crocodylus; species Crocodylus porosus. The sequence continues at coordinate 43,956,018 of NW_017728886.1, forward strand.
TGATCATATTATGGGAAATCTGAATCTTTCCTGTATCATCAAATATTCCTTAGAGCTCAAATAAGCAGGAAAGGAAAAAATTAAAATACAATATAACAGAAAAAAAGAATAATGCATTTAGCTCAAGGCAATGAAATAAGCTACAGGTGTACAACCTCACAAGTAAAACTGGCTTTAAAAGCTATGTTAAAGATTGAGTCAGTAATATATTTCTCCCAAAGGGGACTTGTACATCTGTCTCTGTAGCTGAAACTGTCTTTCCTAAGATTTTTAAAGATATTCTAGTAAGTCTGTATCTTTGCTTCAAACCCCACAAAGGTAGAAAATATGCTAATATAAACACAGGTATTAATATTTTTCGTTTTCGCATGTTTTTCTTTAAGTCTAGCCGACAATGTGTCAGATCAGACTGCAGATGCCTTCACATTGTTTTGTATAGACCTCCTTAAATGAGACAAATGAATTTACAGAAATATGGGAGAAGAAGAGCTGATGCAGCCACTGTTCTGTTACCAGTATCATACTTAAGTTTTGCTTCTGCTTTATAACCCAATGAGTTGAAAAGCAGCAGGGCAAGAATAAAAAAAAAAGCATGGAATGGAAGTGTAATAACAGTGCCACTACATATTGTCTTTGGTAAATTATTGAAATGGGCTATCTAAATAGCATTTAAAATGAGATTTGAATTATTAATAGGATACTTAAAATACAGTAAGTAATAATTCAATACATTGTAAAAGGCTTGGCTTCCAGAAAACTTTAGTAGCAGTGTTGCATCCCCTTTACACTGGAATTAGCTGTTTCATAATTCTAAATTTCTTTGCTGTTCTAGCATTTTACTAACTTAATAAAGAAAACATGAGATTTTTGTACTAAGATGCTAACAGGCTCCACAAGGAAACTCATTTGTAAGAGGATAAAATAGTGTCCGAAGTTGAAAAATAATTTAAACAGAATTAAGGTCATCTTGGTGAGTATTTGTAATTCTACTTCTTAGGCTCAAGCTTAGTGACACTAATATGATTACTATAATCTAATGACATCTGCCACCAGCAACTTATTATTGGTTTTCTTTATGGTATTTGTATTTTGCTTGCTGACATAATTGTACTTGTTTATGAATCGCTTGTAACTGATGAACTAGTTATGCTTTTTCTTCATTAGAAAGCAGAGCCTTATCTCTTTTCTGGCACATGATTTTGTTCTTTGTGACTCTTTAACATGCTTGAAAATAGAAAAAAATATGTAGGGAATGCAAACTAGAACCTTCAGCCCTTGAAATGGAAATGAAACTACTTTGTAATAATGGATACTTTGTCAGCTTAGTTATTAGGATGCTTAATGTATGATTACCTGGGATCAAATATTGGGATGCTTACTTTATGAAATATTGGATTATATCCAAAAGAGTACTGGATAATAACCAGAAACATGAAACTGTGATTCATAGTAAGATTCTCCTCAGCAGGTACTTGAGGCTTGTACACTGAGGTCAGTGTGGCCAAATACAGAGGTTCAAAAAGCTTGAGGCAGAATTGGTTCAATCTTTGCAGGTTTTTCGAAGCTGTTTAGCTTGAACCAATAACAAACTGTTCAAAGTTTGCATGGCCAAGACAGGCAGAAGCCTGAACTGGCCCAGACCAGGAGCCTGGGGCACCACCCCTCATGGCCAGCTGCCTATGGATGCTGAACCCAGCCCAATGGCAGACCAGGCCTGCTGGACACATGCCACCCCCATCCACTGTCAGCTGCAGCAAGGGGTGAAACATCAGAAAATCTCTCCCCAGCCGCCACCTCTGAGAGTGGGGTGGGGAGGAGAAATACACCATCCGGCCTTGGCCTCCCAGCTGGAATCTGCCTGGCGTGGGAAAAGCCTCCACTGTGGGGGTCTTCACCCCCTGCAGTCTGGCTAGCAGGGCTCTGACTGACATAGCCATGCCCCCCTTCCAGGTCTACACCTGTGAGAGAGGGTGCACAAACCCAGCTAGGCACTGCCCTTCCCTGTAGCTGGGGTCTGCCCATGGGGGAAAGTCCTCACCAGGTGCTTTTTGCTTTCCTGCAGTCCAGCTTGCTGGGCTAGGATCGGTTCAGTTCCACCCCCACCCGAGCCCCCTACCTCCAGTAAGGGAAGTGGGATTGGGGGGGAGTACAGTGGCCCAGCACTGGCCCCTCAGCAGGGGTCTGCCTGACACAGGACAATAAAAGCCCTCACCAGGGGCTTTTTGTAACCTAAAGCTTGGCAAACCAGATGGGGATCAGTTCAGCCCCACCCCTCCCTGGCTCCCCACCTGGCTTACAGGGCAGTGGGGTTATGAAAAGGCTCTGGTGGGGGCTTTCATTGCCCTGTGCTGGGCAGATCTTGACTAGGGGTGCCAGGTTGGGCTGGTGCATTTCCCCTTCTCACCACCCTGCCTCTCACAGGTGAGGGGGCTGGGGAGGGGGCAGGGCTGAGCCCATGCCATCCTGGTAAGCCAGGCTGGAGGGGAGGAAAAAGTCCCCAGTGGGGGCTCCCCCTCCCTACTCTGGGCAGACCTCATTTGGGGGGTCAGTGTCCAGCTGGGCTGGTGTGTTGGTGGGGGCTCTCACAGGCCTGGAGAGGGGGTGGGGCTCAGCCTGGCAAGCAGAGCTGCAGGGGAGTGAAAATCCCCCAGTGGGGGCTTCCCCACTTTGTACCAGACAGATCCTGCCTGTGGGGGACTCAGTGATGGGCTGGGCTGCTGCATTCCCCCCTACCCCACCTCTGCTCTCAGAGGTGGAGGGCTGGAGAGGGAGCAGGTTGGAGCAGAGCCAATGCCAGCCTGGCAAGCCCGGCTGCAGGGGAGTGAAAAACTGCTGGTGGGGGCTTTCTCCCTGTGCCAGGCAGAACCTAGCTGGGGGGCCAGTGCCCAGCCAGTTTGGTTCTCCCTTTTCCCCTACACAGGCTGGCAGCTGCAGAGGGTGTGAGGCTGAGCCAATGCCAACCCTGTTTGCCTGGCTGCTGTAGGGGTGAAAAGTCCCCACTGCTGGGGTTTCCTTCCCCTTGTCTGGTACACACAGGTCTAGGGTGAGTCTGGGGAATCTGTTCCTTTGCCCCCACCATCCAACAGGGCTGACAGGTGCTGGCTGGGAGGAGAGGCTTTGGTGCCTTAGGTCTTTGATAGCTGGGGAAGGGGCTGGCCTTGCTCTGCTGGAGCAGACAGTACAGCCCAGGGCTGCAAAGCATTATGGGATACTGGGACACCTGTATGTTAACTTGAATCAGGAAGGAATTTGGGACAAAAGTTCCATAAATCAGTTTGACCGTAATCAGTTAAGTCTGATACTACATCCAATCAGGTTTATCTTAAACTGTTTTCTGCCATTTTGAAAGCAGTTTATGTGCACTGAACTTCTGTTCTGTTACAGGATTAAACCAGTTTTGGATCACTTGGGCTAGGTACATAGAGTCAAAAAGCCTGAGGCTGAATTAATTTAGTCTTTGCAGGCTAGTTTAAGCTGAGCAGATTAAATTGAAACAGAAGTGAACAGAGAGTCTCTTGTGTGGATCTCTGCTTCTCGCTTATCTGCAACATGTGTTTCTGTAGTTGCCATTCCCAATATGATAGTGTCCTGTGCTTGTGTGTACTCTCTGCTGTTGGTGAGTACCAAAATTGTAAAAGTGGTAGAAATGGGTTTGGGGGTCAGTACAGTCAAGGTTTTGTAACATAGCCCTATCCGTTACATTGTAAAGTTGGTTCCCTTTATGTGATTTCGAATAATGTGCCGTTTTCCAGGAACGCCTGTACAGCATAAAGTGAGGGAAACCTGTACTTGGTAAAATGCAATTTTGGCTTGAGTAATCCTTTGCTCTTGGTAGTGCCTTTGAAGAGGATGGCGCAATGGAGCACAGGTAGTCTCAAAAGGAAATTATAGGCAGGAATCTGGACTACAGGAGTTGAGGAAATGAAGGACTGGAATGCTGGGGATTCCTGAAGAGACAGTATGTATACACCTTACCAACAGTGATGCCCTGTTGTAAAATCTGTATGGCAGTACTGAAACTTGTTTTAGAGGGTGGCAGACTTTTCTTCCTTTGAGAAGTAAAGCACACAGCAGTTTTAGCAGAATATCTAGCTGCATAGAAAACTGCCATATGGTTGATACCTTTCCATAATATCTAGGTAATATGTCTGAGACCATAATGCAGTTTGCAAGATTACAAACCTCGTGAACTACTAGTAAAGTTTTCTTTTGGCTTTATGTCTATTTGGAAGCATCAATAAAAAAAATATAAAAAGGTTTTTAAAACAAATTGTGTCTTTGAGCCTGTAAACCCAGAAGCTTGTCTGTGAGGGAATTTGGCTAAACCCAGTTAATAACTTTCAAAACTCAGGACAAAAATAAATCTGAAGTTCTAATACAAGCCCCATCAGATAATCAGAAAACCTCCCATTAAACTGAGTGAGTGTTGAACCAGCCCATTGCATCTTAAAAGAACCCACGTTTGACAGATTTATTCTCTTTCTGACCCATAGTTTTCCAAATTCACTATCAAAAGTAATTTCTCTGCCCATTAAGAATGGTAGTACAAAAAACACCAAAACCCAGTAATAAACTTCTGTGTTCCTGCCCTTGGTCACCTTCAGAAAAAAAAAAAACAGGCTGGAAGGCTGAATTTTCTTGTAGACAATACTAAAATTAAAGCTCTTATTAAATATCAATGACAACTCTTAAATGTGCTGGTCTTTGGTTAGATATTATGATCTGACATTTCGGGAATAAAATGTTTACATTAAAATAATGATGTAAGCATCGTGCTTACAGTTATCATTTATTTAGCTAATAGATGCAGCATATCTGCTAAATTCTGTATCTTGACTCAGGCAAAAGTGTCGTGAGCATAAAACCCACAAGATTTCAGACCATCTTTTTTATTGAATTTTAGGATCTTTTTGACTGATTTTGATTTAGTAACTATAGTGACTTTCCAAATAATATATGTTGCAAAGTCTCATTAAAGACTTATTTTTACTATTTAGCTTCCAGGTACAGACAAATTAAAGAAACCAATATTTATATTTTTATGGTTTTCTGTTTCATCATACTCATTGCTTCAGAAGTCAGAACCAGCTTTTGCCCTTGATGTGATTGAATATGAAGTAACCAAACCATTTGAAATACTTTGAAGCTGTTTACTTTAGGCTTGTTAAGTATTGTTTTTTTTACGTTCGGGAATAACATTGAGAAGAAGAGAGATCATATGTTTTCTTGTCTGGCTTCCAGCTGTTCAAACAATCACAGAATGGCTTGTATTCACATTAACATTACTCTTCAGACTGCTTCTAAAATACTTTTGAAAGTTTGATCCTGTCAATGTAAAATAAAGTTTGAAAAATACTTTACCACAGTATATGTATTTACTAATTTCACTTTTTGTTGTAATAATGAAATTTACCTCTTTCCATTTAAAACATTTGAAAGTCCATATTTTCAATTTTGTATATGTAGTTTTACACTCACATATATTTGCATAGGAAAACATTTGCAGGTGCAAATGATAGAATTTCAGGTTTTGCTTATCCAGTTTGATTTGCAAATCATCTAGATAGTTGAATTCTGTTTGTACTTGAAAAAGACCTGAAAAAGATTTGAAAAAATAGTGCAGCCCCTTAGAAAAATATCAAGCCAGATCCCAGGCTAGTATAAATCAGTGTAGTTCCATTTAATTTAAAGGAGCCACAATGACTTGCAGTAGTTGATGGATTCTCTGGGCGTTAATTTATTTGAAATCTGCACAAAGTATATCTGAGCTGTTTAGTGTGTTCAGTGAAATACATAAACAAATTACCTGAACTGAACAAGGACCTAGGTCTCATTTTTGTCACATACCAAAATTGCATTAAAGCCATTGGTTTTACAATGAGATTTTGACCTAAGAAATGTACACCTCTTATACTGTACACACTACTGGGCTCTGATGCTGTTATGACCCAGGAAATTGTAGAACGTTCTTTTTAAACATCAGCTCAGTGTAGCGTGATAACTAAAAAAGCCAATAAAATGTTGGAAATTGAAAACAAAATGCAAAATGTCATTATACCATTTTAAAACTCATGGTGCCACATCAATTTTGAATACTGCATGCAGTTCTGATCTCTGCATATGAAAAAGAAGGTAATAGAATGAAAATGGTACAGACAAGGGCAACAAAGAAGATTGAGTATATGGAGCAACTGCTGTATTAGAAGAGACTCGAAAAGGCTAGGATATTTCACCATGGAAAGGAGAAGGCTGATGGGGGATATGATAGAGGTCTAAACAATCATGAAGAGTGTGGACAAAGTAAATAGGGAACTGTTATTCACTAAATCCCAGAATACTAGAACTAGGGGATACCAATGGAAATTAATAGAAGATAGATTTAAAACAAATAAGATAAATTACATTTTAGAACAATATGTAGTTAAGTCGTTGAGCTCATTGCCATAAGAGGCTTTAGCTAGAACAGCCAGGTTAAAAAATGATTAGATAAATTCATGGATGATAGGTGCACTGTGGGGATGTTCAGGCATTTATGACACCTAGTCTGCATTCATTTACAAAGTTTAGTTTAAGCCACCTGATTGTAGATTGGAAGTGGCTTGTGCATACGTTCACCGGTGTCAGGAGCCATGCCAGGAACCCAACATGAGTAATGTGGGGTAGGGAGAGGAGCAGTTCGGATAGAGAAGCTAGCAGATCTGTGATGGCATTTGTTGGGTCTGTAGGAGTGTTGGTGGGATCATAGGGGCTGGTGCGTCTGCAGGGGGTTGTTCATCTGGTGGTGGGGAGGGTCGGGGGTTAAAAATAGCCCAGTCAGGGTGGAGGGGTAGGAAGAGTGAAGCCTCTGGCCTGGGGTGAGTGGCTGAGCTTTTCCTGCCCCGGGGATGTGTTCCAAGCATGTGCAAATGTTTTTTTAGATCGGGCTAGCCCAGGGGTCGGCAAAATTGCAGGTCAAGCTAGTGGCTGGCCTGCATTTCCCAGCAGCCCCTGCCTGCATTGCTGTGGTCAGTTTCCATGGAGACCCCTGTAGCAACAGTGACAGTGTGGAGCCATGGTTTCCATGGAGACCAGCCCTAGCTTTGCTGGCAGGGTGCACAGCTGGGCGGGGAGCTGCTCCAGGTCCAGGGCTGGGATCTTGCAGTAGTGACAGTGGTGCAGAGCTGGGGCAGAGCCGCAATCTGCTGCCTGTACGCCCCTGCCTGAGGCATGTGGGCAATGGATCATAGCTTTGGACCACGCTGTTACTGATGCAAGATCCCAGCCCTGGAGCAGCTCTCTGCCCAGTTGTGTGTCCTGCCAGTGCTGCTGGGGAAAACCAACCGGTGTGCCATGGAAAACCTGGCCCTGTGCTGTCACAGCACCACCGCTCCTGGGGGTGTCCATGGAAACTGGCCACAGTGATGCGGGCAGGGGTTGCTGGGAAATGACATTTAATGCAGATCCAGTCCAGCCCATGGGCAGGACTTTGCTCAACCCTGGGCTAGCCTGTTCCTGATCCGGCCCACCAGGCCATTTTATCCGGTCCGCAGGGCCCCTAAAAAATTTAGAAAATGTAATATTTATTTGCTCCTGGCTGCCTGTCAAAGATGACAGGAGCCAGGGGCAGCAGGACCCAGGGGAAGCCAGCAGTGGGACTCAGCAGCAAGGCCCACCCAGTCCTGCCCCCTAAAACAGAAGCCCCTGCCTCGCAGAGGCATCTGGCCTGGGACTGTGGGGCTGTTCCTGCTTCTTTGAGCCAGAGAGGGAAATGCAGCCCTCGACAGCTTGCCAAAACTTGGTAAGTGGCCCTCCACCCGAAATATTGCCCACCCCTGTTATATATGAACATGTTTCCATACTGATTTAAGTTCACATACTTCTAAAAGTGGCTTTGATTTGATTTCCATTGTAGTTGAGTGCATAGAACCATTAAAAAACTGTTAAGTGTTTTTCATGCATGCATATATGAGTGAACATGCATACCGTTATCTGCACAATTACACATTCAGATCAATGCACATTTAATAGGTATGTTTATCCCCATATGCTTATCTTTAATTTTCATTTAAAGAGTGTTATGTTACGGTTCAAGACATTATGTGCCTAAAAGGCAGAAACTTTTAAGTTAGTTTTACTTTTAGTTAGTTTTAGTATCTCAGTCTTGTTTCATGTCTACATAGTGAGCCACCTCCTAAAAAAGGAATGTTCTAACTTAAGAATCTACTTGGTATATCTGGATGCTCTGCTTATGAACAAGAGGATGTTAGGAACAGGAATCAGAGATCATCACCCAAATTCCCCTGTTCCTTAGTGTTACCCAAACTTAAGTTTTGTTCTGACCATTGTCAACACATTATGAAGAAAAACTTATTTTAAGATTATATAAGGAACTTTGTATGGAGGTTATTTTGTAGAAGTGGTCCCACAAATAGTTGAGTTTTTCATGCGAGGGGATTTTTGAATCACTTCTTGCTATTTACAGACAGCAATGGACTGGTAGTTGGTATAGAGCTCTATAGAAGCAAGAGAGTTCAAAGTACAGCTATTAATCTGTCTAATGAATAAAAACCTTTGTAAGAGCAAAACATTTTGAAAAGGAGCAAGGAACAAGTTCCTGCATACTCAACGGATCTGATTACCATGGGACAATTACAGTAGGCTATTGTAGAGTGGGAAAAAAGGCCTTCAGAAACTTACGAACTTTAATTAACAACTGGAAAACGGGTTTAGTTTTTGTCAATATTCAGTTCAGGTTTAATTTTCAGATCAACTTTTAATTTTACTTGTTTCTGCATAGTAGAATGCATGTGCTTACCCCCTGCTTTCTCCTACATTTGTAGGTTTTGTTCAAGTTTAAAACCCATGATTTATTTTTTTAGGTGGGCCAGTACATTTTTAAGAACACAGTTGTGGGGAGTAATAGCCCAAAGTTGGTCTCCTCTTTTTCTTTTCATTTTTTTCCCCCAATTTTTGTTTTCTCTTCTTTTATATGGATGTTTCAGCTAGGGATGCTCAGAAAGAGGAGCTGACATAAAAAGTTACATCTTCCTACTGTCTGCAGCAGGAAGGAGCAGTATGAGAACTGCCCTGGTTTGGGATATGAGGAGGTATACTGGAAGAGAGAGCCATAGGTGACTGGGTGGGGGGGAAGGGGGAGGCACGTGCCCCCCTGACAGGGCCATGCTGCCTGTCAGTGCCGGCATCTGCAGGTGCCCTGCCCAGACTCAGGAGGCACCAGTCACCCATGGAGAGGGCTATCTTATTGGTGAGATTTGACCTTGACAACTGATTACATGAAAAAACAAACACTGACAATGGCCATAACCCAGGGATCCTATCTGGTCTACCTGTCCCATTGCAGAGATGTACCAAATTCATTAGGCTGTAATGTTCTTGTGGCAATCCTTTATTCTGCTAGAAGAGACTTGACACTTTCTGCCTCTCTTCAACCCTATTTGAAGCGTTCTTTGCAGTACACAATTGTATCATGGTAAAACATAACCGTAACAGCGTGTTCTGAATATGGCTTTGCATGCTAAAACAACTGTAACAACATATTCTGAATGTGGCTTTGCAATCAGTTTAGGCAACAGCATGCAGTATGTCAGCTAGTCCCAGGTAAATGAAAGTTTGCCACTGCAAGGAGTTTGTGTGTTTTTAAAATAGAGGTAGGTTGATCTACTTTCCCAAAATCTAAACTTTCCCAAAGATTGTACTATATAATTAATACCACCCTTTAAAAATATCCTCACACACTTAAATCCAACATTCCAAAAATTCTTACATAAGAAGCACTTCAAACTCCCTGTTGTGGCCATATTGCTGGAAAATGCTGTGATTTGTGACAACCATTATGTGAAATCTAATATAACATTGTAAATCTGCTTTTATTTTGAGACTAATATTGCTGCCCTAGAATGTTAGTGTGAGTATCATCTATTGAATAGTAACTCTTCTGATGTTACACTACTAGGTTCAGTAAATTCTACTGATTTACATTCCTTGAAATTTCATAGCCATATTTACAGATGACTTCCACTATCATCTACAAGCTGAGAAATGCCAATTCTAATGCTAAAATTATATTTTCAACTATATTTTATAGTGTATGGTAGGCTCTTTGTGTAAAGGAAAGGTAAGGTTTGGTTTTCTCTTGAACCTTAACCAAATGGTAAACTTCAGTTGCTTCTCAAGCTTTGTTTGTTTAGAGACTGTTAACTGAGAAATGAAGATACACTTTATAGCTTGACAAAAATGGCTTGTGGGAAGAGTTCAGATTAGAAGGATCACCTGATTCAAAATGGTGCTTTTAAGAAGCCACTCTGGCACTTTGCACTCTTCATCCATTTTGAAATGAATTTCTACATGAGGTACCATACAAAGAGTAATTTCTCTCTGAGAGCTACCAGGTGAAACAGCTTTAGAGAAGTATATTAAAGAACTGAAGTGGTGCCACGCCTGAGGTCACAGGTGAATTGTACGTGAAAGGATGAATGCACTTGGCTAGTCTTTCAGTAGTGAAAATCTTTTTATACTGACAAATATAAAAAAAAAGCTTTAAAATTCTGTTTTTCCTCCCATCTCAAATATTGGCAGAACAGGTTGTCTGCAGGATTCTTCTGAAACAGAACAGTCTTTAAAAGCTTCTTCACTACTAGCATGAGATTAGAGGAGCACTCCCCAGTCTATTTTAAAATAACCAGTAAGTGTTATACAATAAAGTATTCTGTCTCTTCTTCACTCCCAGTGACATCCTATACTCTGTTTTGTGTGTTTTACAATCTCTGAGGAAAAGTCAACTGTTTTTGTAAGGAAATTCCCCCTGCTGTCTACACCTAGTAGTATGCATAGTGGCTTCATTATTCAACTCTAACATGTATGAATGTCTGTTTCTTTACCTAAGTAGTTTTCTGAGAAGCAGTTCACAGGCTGTGTGTCTCTGCTGCTGGAAAAGATGACATCAGTGATGATAAAAAGTGACATTTTAGAAACAATTTACTGGCTTTGTGTGAAATTCTTGTTCCCTTGAGGTCAACAGCAATAAATTTCACTTCTGGTGTTAACCAGTTATTAAAATGGTATAGCATTATGTCTTCATAACAGACAGTTATTTCTGCATGCCAATGGTGGCACGTCGTGCATTTTTAGGAGTTGCCAGCATAGGACGGGGAAACTTGTATCACTGAGAAATTGGAATGACCTCCATTATCTGAGGCATCCCGCAGCAGAAAGGAGTGGTATAGTATTTCAAGGAAGTTGGAAAGTTGTATCTAATAATTACATCACTTCATCTTTTCTTTGCACTGCATAGTTATGACAGCTCCAGCTTGAATTTTGCCTTTATCTGAATGCATGAAATCTCTTTTCATTTTCTTTTTCTGACCCTTTGTGACACAAGTGAAGCATGTCCATTTATTGCCTATATCCAACGTAACCTCAAAGGTAGACCTGTGGTGAGTTCATCTCATTAAGGTGAAAGAGTTTGTGTGTCAGCAAAATTCAGTCTCATTTCTGTCTTTGGCAAGATCTATGAGCAAAGGTCCTTCCTGCCAACCTGAGTATAGTGTGTAGGGAATCAAGGGAGTGATTACCTTTATCTGTCTGTTTCTTCTTCCTTATTATAGCATTTCTCATGGATGTCAGAAGGACTTGCTTTCTTTGTTCCACTTATGCTGATTGGCAGTCTTTTTTTCTATCCTTTTTGGCCTTAGTTTAGGTTTTTTTTGTCTTTCTTAACTGCCAAGGGTGGAAGCGGGGGCCTGAGTTTTGCAATATGTGTACACCCATGACTGTTGAGTGCCCACACATCTGACATCGGGATAGTGGCACCCATGATTTATCAGCTAGTAGGCTACAGGGAGTACCAGCCAGCAGCTAGTTTGCTTTAGGGAGACTCTGTAAGTATTGTTTTCTCCCTCCCTGCTATTGTAGCGGTTTATCTTGGCTCCTAGCCTCTGTCCTCTGCGCTGTTGTCTTACTCTGCTGACTGTAGCAGTTTAATTGTGCCCTTGTGCCTGCCAGTTGTCATCTAGGGGGACGTTTACTTGCACCTGTAAATGCAGCAGTAGCAGAGATAACTAAGTTGCAGCACTGATGGCTGTTTCTTCCCAGATTGACTGGAAGTAACAGATGGTGGGGAAAGGAGGGATGAGATGGGAATTGTGTTCTAACTGGAGATGAAGAAGGTGAAGAAAGGACATTCTCAGATGAAACCTCTGGTCTGGCAGTGATGTTTTTACACAGGATTTCTGAGTGGATGGAGAGCCATATAATGTGTCACCTTGCAGCCCCAAATGGGAAGAAGTCTTTTATACGGTCCTCAGGTTTCCCAGTGACAGAAGTGATAATCTATAAGAAAGTGTCAGGCTCTTCTGATGTTGGCTTTTTAAGAAGTATTGAACTCCTTGTGCTGAATAAACAAGGCTTGACTCCTCTTCGTTGTTCCTTGGAGGCATATCTGGTTTTGGCAAGAACTACAAAGCTCCTAAAGGGCTTCCAGTTCAGAAGTCCATCCAATAAATGTATAATTCACAAATACATGGATCCAACTCCTCTTTTATCCACAAATGTGATTTTTTCATAGCAATTAGCAGCATTATCTTACATGAAAAGTAATATTGATAAAATATTTATTTTAGCTATTTTTCTGTTGTGGAAACTGGGTAGAAGAGCCAGTTATTTAAAGCTGTCAGCAAGCACTTCATGATTCATTAATGGTCAGCAGACCACAGTTTTGGAACAATGAAAGCAGGACATTTGTTTTATAGTAATTAGACAATTGGTATTTGTATTCCAACGTGTTTTGTCGGACTCAGTCAGGTGCAGTTTCATTTGGTGCTTTACAAATGAATGGAAAAAGAAAATCCCAAAGAGTTTATAGGTGTCAACATATGTTTGATTTAGGCAAACGATTATTAATTAATGAGTTAATTCTTCAGGGTTGTGTTCTTGCAATAGCATGAAACTAATTGTTTATATGTTGGCATTTTTGTTATCTACGCTTTGTATATATACTTGTTTTATATGCTTTATAACTGAAAGTAAATTGAAAAATGGTAATGGTGATTCCTGACAAAATTCACATTGCAGTGGGAAGGGAGAGCATGTAAAATTCACGGAAGAAATGAAGGGGGTGCAGTTCTTAAAATGAGAAGTAATGATTCTCATAAATGTGCAGGGACCAAAATGTAGTAGTATTACCACCATGGTCTCATTGGTGCATTTGAAGGGCTGAGATTAAGAGGTTGCTACCAAAATGCTTTAGAAGGAGTACGCAGCTTTATCCTTTACTTCAAGGAAAGTTACAGTTAAGGTGCATTTCACAGGGGGAAAGATCATTTTACATCCATGTGGGATTTCTTGAACCTTTATTTGCAGCATGTGGTTCCGACCAGTGCCAGAGATATAGTTCATCATTTCAATTCCTTTTGAGTGTGTACTGCGTGGATCCTACACAGAAACTCTTCACCATGACTTTGTGCGAGGACTTAACTGTGCAAAAATAATACATAAATGAGGATTTATTTTAAATAAAATACCAGTCTGTTTATTCTCTAAAAGTGTTTCCCAACTGGTGTGCTGTGACACAGTGGTATACCGTCAGAAATTAACAAGTGTGCTGTGCAATTTTGCCACAGCAATGAGCTACAATGAGCTCATAAGTATGGGGGTGGGGGAATACCTTAACAGGTGTGCTGCAAAAATTATTAATTTGTGTGCCTGGGGCTGGAAAAGGTTGGGAAACACTGCTCTAAAACTTCTGCTTCGGTTATAAATATAACATATGCATTTATCATTTTCTAAAGCTATAACTGTAGATACTTTTTACAGGTAGCTTTTAGTATACAGTAAAACTTTGTTCGAAACGCAGTGGTCTAAAAAATATGGACTTTGAAATAAATGGGTTTGAAATAAATGTACTGATGGTAATTTGCATCGGTACCTACATACAGAATTAATTAACCCACATGTGGATCTTACTAACCAATAAGAACACAGCAAGAAGTTATCTCAGTGGCTAATTAAGCAGATTGCATGGCATGTAGCACATGGAGTTCCTAGTATAGGCCAACAGCAATGATCTAGGTGGCCATTTTCTTCTGCCTCAATCAATCTAAATGCAGCACTGTCCCACAACACCCCCCTGATCCCACCAAATCACCCGTGGACCTGGCATCCCCCATCTTGCTGACGTCTGATCCTGCCCCCGAGCATACATATATCTGGGGCTGCTGACCCCACCTCCTGCCCCTGCAGATTCCCCTGCACCCTGGCACAAGCTGTCATAAGCCCCATGATTCTCCACCAAACTGCAGTTTTTCTAGGCTGATCCTTGGCCGTTCCATTTGGTCCTGCTCCCACACATGCTCCTGCGCCCATATCATAACGCATACAAAAACCTATCTTTTTGGCTGGAGAGTGACAACAGCTTTGGGGTAGCTAAAACTTTGAACTACCTGATACTGACCTAACAAGGTTTTATTGTATTGTGTTTTGCTTTCTAAACAAAGGTGAAGTAGCTAAGTATATTGAAGCAATGTGATAGATTTGACTCTTTTTCATAAAACCATAGTCACCACCTATACACATGCCGAACATCTGCTCTGACTTGTGCAGATTAGCATGCGTTTGAGCAGACTCGATTAACTGAGTTTGCTGGAGCGTGCTAATTAGCATGGTCTAGCAGCCTCCATGTCACTTGTATTTGGCATCCCTGCACTTCAAAATGGAAGTGGCGCGCTTTAACTAAAGCTCATTGAAGTTAAAGTGCTTCTACTGCCATTTGGAAGTGCAGGGATGCTGAATATATGTGATGCTGCAGACGCTTTAATTAGAACAGCTTTCAGAGCCACTCTGACTAAAGCGCTCTCTCTCCATCCCAGAGCACCTGTAAAGAAGCCCATTTTCTTTGGACATTGGTATAAAGCCACGGTGGCCAAACCACGGCTTGTGAAGCCAGCACAGTACTCATGGCTCTCTGGAAATGGCCCGAAGCCCTGCCCACTTCTCCCTGACGTGGCTCTTGGGGACAGCACAGCCTGGCACCTCCCACTGCTCTGGCTTTCCCTGCGGGGAGCATGCCCTGGGCCTACCTCTTCCCTCCTTTGCTCCCTCTGGTACTGCTGGCTCAGGCACTGGGCTGCTGGGGCAGAGGCTGCAGTTGCACTGCTTACCCTGCAGGGAAAGCTGGAATGGTTTGGTGGTGCAGGGCATGGGAGTCACCTCTACTCTGGGTCACTCAGCAGCCTTCCCCACCCCCACTCTCCAGCTTTTGAACTTTGGTGGAGGATCGGATGTGGCTCCTAGGGTGAGTAACTGGCTACCCCTGGCATAAAGCAATAGTGTTGGTCCTTTTTTGGCTCAGTGGGGTCAGTCTGTGGGCTAGATTCTGTCAGTGATCCCAGTGCAGTGCACCATATCATGCTCATGGCCTTGGCCCCGGCCTCATACATTGGATTGGACATAGGCCCTGGCCCCAGCCTCATATGTGCAGGATCAGGACTACCACTGCAGCCCTGACCCCAGCCAAAGCTGTACCTCCAACTCTGAATAAACTGGATCAGGCCTGCTGCCCTGGCCTTGATCTTGGTCTCCTACACATGCCAGATCAGGTCCCCCATTCCACCTCAGGCCCTACACAACAGTTTAGGCTCACAGTCCTAGCCACATGCTCACTGGATCTGGACTCTTGCCATGGTCCCACACAGGCTGGCCAGGATCTGGAGCACAGGTCCATGTAATCTGGCCCACAAAGCTTGGAAATGGAGTGGTAGAGGATGGTAAAAGTGTTAATTGTGATCACTTCTTCATTTCCAAATTTCTGTACCCTTGCAGAGTGCTGTGGGCCACATCACATGACTCTGCAGACTGCATCTGGCCCATGGTTGAGCACTCTTGGCATACAGTATAAAACAACAACCTTCTTTAGTGTAGGAGGCCTGCCTCTGAGCTAAAAAAGATCTACTGGCATTTTTAACATACCAAAAAAATGAATCGGTACATTAGGGAATAATAAGATTAACTAATATTTGATGCCGTAAATAAATTTTAAAATAGCAGTTGCAGTATTTACATACTCTAAGTTAATCCTGAAGCAATAGCTTTATATATATGAAGTAAACCAGTTGTTTTTTCCCCACATCTTATTTAATGTTATACTTAGGAATATGTCAAGGCATGATTAGAATTGTCTCTAAATATTTTTTCATATTGTCTTAATATAGAAGACAAATGTTCTATATTAAGAAATTTTGAAAGTATTTAACTGTAATAAAAAGTTTGTTTAATTACTTTTAAAGAAGTTTGTTGCAAAACTTTGGCATTTGGAAAAAGTGTACTAGTTTGAACAGATATCACTGGGAATTTATTTTTATAGAATATTCATATACTACAAATTGAGAATGTGTACAAGTGTTATATTTCTACTGGTAGAATCATAGTTCCCTTGGTAGAAATCCTAGGTATAGAAAAGTGCATGCAGTTTAAGAAATGGTGACTCCAGTAAAAAAATAAACTGACTTCAATGAGGTAAAAGTAGTCCTTGGTAGAGTTTCAGCCAAGGGAGTGAACCCATTTATCTTACTGATAGGAGCTGCAGTGCTAGCATCCGGCATCCCACCATGCCCTGCTCCCACGACCTCCCTCCTACCACCTTCCCCATGGCTCCAGGGAAATGATATAAGACTTTTGCTGTACTCTACTCCTGCAGCCCAGCACAGACCACTCCTCTGACAGCTTTGGATCCAGGAAAGCCTAGCCCCTCTCCATAGCCCCATGGATGCGCAGCTATGTGCCCTGCCACCCTCAGGAAGTGGGGAAGCTGACCCACTAGCATCACACCTGGCAACACCCAATCTTGTAACATCAAACTTGACCCACCAGTCCCTGACCCTGACCTTCCAGCACTCGACCTGGACCTGGCAACACTGGACTTGACCTTCCAACACCTGACCCAGAGGTGTAACTAGTGATTTCTCTACCCTCAGCAAGGATTGGAGGGAGGTAGGGGGTGTTTTGCTAAGCACCTGGGGGTAGTGGTGGAAGGAAGATGCAGGCAGGAGCAGGGTTTTACTTCAGAGCGGCTGCTGTTGCTGCTATCAGGGTTGGCTCCCTGAACGCTGCCTCATTGAGGATGGGGCCAGTGCCAGCTCCCTGCATAGTACTTTGTTGGGGCCAGGGCTGGTGTTGGCTTCAACTACCATCTCTGGCTCTGGCTGCTGGGGTGAGGGCTGACGCCCCCTTCAAATTGATGTCCAGGATTGGTGCCCTCCTTGCCCTGCTTTAGTTATACTACTGCTCCAGCTCTGCAACATCTGACTTTCCAGGACACAACCCGGCAACGCACAAACTCTCAACCCGCTAACACCTGATCTGCCGGCACCTGAATCCCAACCCAGCAGCTCTAGAGCCACCAACACCTGACCCAGACCTGGCAGTACCTGATCTGCCAGCAGCTGATTTGACCTAGCAACATCTGACCCTAATTAGACTCGCTGGACCTGAGCTTTTTGGCTGCTGCTAGAAGCATAGGGATGCACTGCAGGCTGCTGGAGGGGAAACTGATAGTCTTGAAAAGATAGCAGACATGGGTGTGCTTTGCGAAAACCTGACAGGTGGGAGGGTGCGTTGTGAGTAGGAGTTCCCGGGCTGGGGGCAGGGGGTATGGTCCCCTGGGGCAGCCAGCTAGTCAGCCCTGATCTGTGCCATTGGCTGCTGTCAGTTGTCTCTGGCAGCCAGAGGAGCCTGTAAAGCATGCTGGGATGCATACACTGGGGTCCTCTGATAGGGTGTTAGCAGCCCTAGCTGTATGCAAACCATCCACCTACTCCCTGTAATGTTTGTACAGTGTTCTCCAGGTTTTCCTACCTGGAGGATAAAAGTGGGAGAATTCTCTCAGATTTTTTGAACACTTGTAGGTACTCCGAGTCTCAGTGTCTATTTTGGTGTACAGAGTCAATGCATATAATGAAACTGAATTCTTGGTAACTCACCAGAATAACCCACATCTTGTAAGGCAATTTGAATTGCTGAATTAACAAAATAGTGAGATGGGAGCCATAAAACAATGATAATTTACTAGTCAAAAAGAAGAATGTCATCTCACTAGGTTAACCACATTTGAAAATTATCTTATGTATCACATTAAAATCACAGTATTTACTGATTAATAATAAAGAAGTTACAAAGCAACTGAGAAAAATAATTACTCCATTTTGCATGTGGCATATGCTTTAGCTCAAGTACATGCATGTTCATGTAGAAGTACTGTGCGTTTTCTATTTTTGATTTTTTTTTTTTGTATCATATAAATTTTATATGTTTCTTATAGGCTTCAAAATGTTATCTTTCAGGTTTGTCTTTCAGATTTTTGCATGTGTTTATTCCCCTATCAGGGAATAAGTAAAAGCAGAAGAACAATGTGGAAATAGTAGTGTTTACAATATAAATCCAGTTCTCAGTGGCCAATGCATTCAGATTTCTTGTGTGATTAGGAGAGATTATCCAGCTAAACTAAAAGTACAATACAGTTTCTGTACTGAAGTGCAGAAAATTTATATTGATTTGTGCTATTAAAATCCTCCCTCATTTAGAGGGAGAGTGAGGAGACTAGGGAGGGACAAGGAGCTGTTCCTGGTGTCAAATAATACAAAAGGGAATTAAACACTTGTATATACAGACATTTACTTTTGTGCTGCTTAGGTTCAGACAAAAATAATAATGATATAATCCTCTTATTAACTATTCTTTGCATTCAAACATCTAAAATAGATTCTTGATTTTGGAATTGCTCATAGCTGCAGGAGAATTTTACTTTTTTGTGCAGGTGGCAGAACTGAGCAACAAAAGGACTTGGCAAGATCACTGTTTACTAAGCTACCTATCTACATCTTTAAATATGAATGTTGTTTATTTGTATGTGCCTTAGGTTATAAGGACTTTGTGGTCTAACCGGGAAAAGTAAAGTTTATATGGGGGGACCAGACTCTGCTTCTTGCTGGGCCAGCAAAGCATATACTTCACAGGGTGTTCTGAAATTTTGTTGGATGCTGCAGAGTGGTGTCAGTTCAGGCTTTTCTCCAGACTTCTTGGCTACCTCCTCACTCTTGAAACCACTGTTACCCCTTTTCAGGCATTATTAGTGCTATCCTCCAAAACTAAGGGGAATGGGGTTTGGGGTTTTTTTTTTTTTGCGGGGGGGGTTGTAACAGCTTTCCTCCTAGCCTTTTTCCACCAGACATTTATACCTGAAAGGTCAGTCAGAGCCAGCATTGAATGTTTATGTATGTTTTTGAGTAATGTGGCACTGATTAATTCTTAAAACGTCTTGTTATTGATACCTCCACAGATGTAACTTGGTCTGCTGTTGCTTTCCTTATCTGTAGCTGGTCAGTTCTTTCTTTTAAAAGAATCAGAGGTGATAGTTTTTATTAGACCTAGATATTTGCACAAAAAAATCTTTATTTGCAAGCACGCTCAACCTTCCTCAGGCTTAGAAGAATGTAAAAATTGTAAAATTTCTTCTAGGTGGAAATGAAATTTCATATTTCACAG
The DNA here is from genome assembly GCF_001723895.1 of Crocodylus porosus. NCBI lineage: Eukaryota > Metazoa > Chordata > Crocodylia > Crocodylidae > Crocodylus > Crocodylus porosus. The sequence goes on from NW_017728886.1 coordinate 43,975,548, forward strand.
GAGAGCTGAAGGTGTTATAAAATCTCCTGGTTGGAGTTGTTCATTTTGTGCAAATTAGGCTCAGATAAAAGTTAGAACAGTCTGTTTACTCTGATGTTGTCTGGTGGCAACTTTTAAAGGGGCACTTACCTAGGTTCTAGGATTTCACTAGTTGGGAATCCTTGAGACTGTATATATCTGCAAGTTTTCTGGGTGCTCTGTGATGTCAGATTTATGTGATCCTTTCTTTCTCCTCCAGTTACTTTGCTTTTTCAGTCAAAGAGTAATCCAATGCAAGGACAACATTCATTTTGCTTCAGTAATGCTTGAAACCTTAATGGCAAATGAGATGAATTTGGAAACAGAAAAAAATGCAACATATGGTAATTTCAATCTATTAATTGTTCCCCGTTTTATCTATGTGTGCCAATCCTGCTGAGTGTGCATGTGCTGTCTCCATGCAGATTAAGAGTCAGGCTTGACCAGTCAGTTTGGTCTATGGCTAAATGCTGGGTCCTTGGATGATTGCCAGGTTGTCCCAGCAGTAGTATAGTAGCTCCATATGCTCTCTCCACCCCACCCCCCGTCACAACACCTTAAAATCAAAATGGCAAAACTAGCAATTTATTTAATTACATTACTAAATTGGATCTCTCTGGGAGTTTGCTTGTAAATTAGATTCTTTTTTCTAGTAATGAGAGGTTGCTTTCTGTCTTTCCTGAGGCACCTCTCACTGAATTCCTGTTAGTTAGGTTTTCAAAATGATTGATTAGGAAATTGGAGAAGCAGTCAAGGCAGGAATTAAGAGAAGCAGTCAGGTGGGGTTCACTCTAAACACCTATTCCAGTGGCAGGAGAGGCCAAGCCATGAACCCCTAGGAGAGAGGGGGAAGATCGAGACTACTGCTGCCAAGAGGAAGCAATGAGTGATTGGTGACTCCCTCCTGCGGGTAATGGAGACATCCATCTGCCAGCCTGACCTGTTGGCTTGGAAGTTCTGCTTCCTGACAGGTTCCCACATCTGAGATGTCACAGAAAGGTTGCTTAGACTCATTTTGTCTTCTGACTAGGATCCTATGCTGCTCATCCATATGGGCACTAACGATAGTGGGTGATCTTGAGCATATCAAAAGTGGCTGCATGGTACTGGTTGCAAGGGTGAAGGGGATGGTAGCCCAGGTGGAGTTCTTATCCATCCTTCCAGTCAAGAGTCAAAGTCTAGCTAGGAGCAGACATATCCTGGAGATGAACACATGGCTGCCTATAAGCTATCACCAACAGAGCTTAGGCTTCTTTGGCCCTGGGGTGATGTTCCAAGAAGATGGAAAGAGATGGGATCCAACTGACAAAGAGGGAAGAGTGACTTTGCATACAGGCTTGCTAATCTAGTGGGCAGAGTTTTAAACTAGGTTTACCAGGAGATAGAGATAAAATCTCAGAATTAAGTAAAGACCTGGATACAAACTTTGCAAGGGTAATCAGCGACAAAAGCCTTAGCAATGTTCTCCAGGAGAGAACAGGACAGTTGGATACCTGAAGCATTTAAATACTCATGTGACAGCCATGGGAGACAAACAGGAAGAGTTGGAGCTCCTAGTACAATCTCAGAATTATGATGTAATTGAGATCATGGAGATGTGGTGGGATACTTCACATGATGGGAGTGTGGTCCTGGATGGGTATAGCTTGTTCAGGAGGGCTAGGCAGAAGAGAAAAGGAGGAATTGTTGCCCTGTATATAAAGGCAGTGTACATGTTCTGAGGTGCAGTATGAAGTGGTAGAAGTCGGGGGGGAGAACAGTAGGCCACCAAACCAGGAGGAGCAGGTGGATGAAGCCTTCTTTAAGCAATTGGTAGCAGCTTCCAAATCGGAGGACTTGATTCTCATTGAGGACTTGAATTATTAGGACATCGTCTTGGGAGGGAAACCCAGGAGTGCACAAGAATTTTTGGAGTATATTGAGAATAGTGTTTGGATAAAGATGGTAGAGAGACCAACTAGGGGAGAAGCGCTTCACAATTTGCTACTCACAAACAGAGAGGAATTGGTTGAGGATGAATGGACAGGAGATTAGTCAGGAATGATCCTGTCTTGAGTGGGGTGTTGGACTAGATAACTTTGAGGTCCCTTCCAGCCCCACTTTCCTATCATCCTGTTTCATTTATTATTATTAAGGAAAACATCATCTTTCTAAGAGTCTGCAGTATCTGCTCACATTTTTCTGTTAGAGGTATGGATTTCCAAAGCAAAAAACAAACAAACATGGACACAATATTGCTATCCAAAGAGAAGTCAAACCTTAGAGCTAAATTGATTCTGAAAACCACCTTTCATTTGTTCTTTGCCACTTAAACATCAAAAGGAAGAGAGCTTATTAAACATTAATATCTAAACGTAAACCCAAGGATGTGCACTTTAAAGTGAAGCCACAGGTTTAATTTCTTAATCCATTAGGGCACATTTGACCAGATCAACAACTATATCATGGGCTTTGGTCACATCTGATATAAAGATATATTTTTATTCTTCAGAAAACTGTCCCTCCCTTGGTCATCCTCGTCAGTTTAAATCCACAGTAGGATTAGCAGATGTGGAGAAGATAAAGAAAAAATATTTTTTCTTCATATCCACATTTATCAATCTGGCTGATTGCAGACCCTTTACTGTGTTTGTTATTGAACTGCTTGGAACATTTGTAAGGTCTTTTTTTTTTTAAAGGAGCCCTGCTGCATGAGTTCATAGAAAGGAAATTATACTGAGTGTCTACAATTTAGTAGCATTATTAGGAGGAACTTAATTCATGAGGTCTAAATACAAACAGTCAAAAAGCCCAAGGCAGAATCAGTTCAATCTAGGCAGCTCCCTCTAATCTGCATAGGTTGAACCGATAACCAAGTGAACTGACATTTAGTTTTCAATTGTGAAAGGCAGGGGGAGGCCTGCACTGACCCAGGCCAGTAGGCAGGGGATGCTAAAGCATGTCTTCCAGCCTGCTGGCCATTGCCAGCCCAGCCAAGTGTTCTCAGCTTCCTGTTGTCCCTCCACAGTGGGTTAAGGACACCCCTGTTCGGGTGCTGGCACACCTTGGGGGAGCCTCCCCATCAGATTTGCCTCAGACTCGCAGCAGCTGATGTAAAACCAGCTGTGGGGGAGCAGGAGAATTTCCCTCTGCTCCCTGAGCCTGTCTGAGTCTCATAGTAAAGCAAGCAGCTTTTGGGGTTTGGGAGGGGAAGAATTCCCTTCAGCTTCCTGGGGCTGCCCCAGGCTGAGGGACTTTGGACTGAGGTGAGGGAAACCCCCCCCAGGGCAGGAGTTCCCCCATGTCCCCATGCTGGGCTGCACGGGCAGGCACCCATCCAGGAGGACTCCTCCTCTCTTCCCCCTGGGCCAGCTGCTGAAGCAGTCTCCCTCCCAGAGCAGCAGCTGGGGAGGGGGAAGGGCTGCCAAGGGTCAAAAAGACCCCACCACAAAAGCTTTCCCTCCCCCCCATGTGCTGTGTAGACCCTGGCTAGGGGAGGCTGGGGGTCTGTTCCTCTGTCTGCCTTCCTCTGCCCCCATCCCCATGGGTTGATGGACTCAGGCAGGAAGTAGGCTAATGAGCAGAGGACTAAGATGGCCCCTGCTGCACTGGAATAGGCAGCATAGCCAAGGGCTGCAAAGCATCCTGGGATGCTGGGGGACTCTGAGTTAACTTGAACCAGGAAGGAATCTGGGACAGAATTTCAAGAAACTGGTTTGACCTAAATCAGTTAATTCTGATACTATATCCAACCAGGTATATCTTAAACTGGTTTTGGCCATTTTGAATGCAATTTCTGTGCACTGAACTTTTGTTCTGTTACAGGTTTAAATCAGTTTCTGATCACTTAAACCGGTTTGTGTGTAATTTCTGTTTCTAGCCCTGAAGAATTGATTGGTGTAGTTCTACCTCTTGTCTGCCCAGAAACAAACAGGGATAATAGGAAAATAAAATAAGGGGCAGATGAGATGACATTTATTATACTGTTTAATTTAATTCATGCTCAGACAAACAAAATTAATAGTAAAACGAAACTTAAATCAGTTTCTAACAGAATTCAGTCAGCTTAATTTAGGCACAGAATAAGTGTTTCTCTTTTTTAAAATAAGTATGTTACTGAGGTAAAACAATCTAATAAAAATAAGGATGTTGGTGCTTAAGATACATATTGGGTTCAATAAAACTTTCTCCACAGTGTAATAAAGCCATACATAAGATTGCTAGGCTAGCATGGTATTTTCTTTGACTCATGCTATTGGAGTTTTTCTGCAGTGAAACCAGCTAATAATTCAGTCCCTCTTCAAGCTACAAATCTCCTGGGCTCAGAGATGGACCAGGGCCCTGTGTCATTCTAGAGCTCTCTAGCCCCCTTCTGGCCCTGCAGCAGCGTTACTAAGCAGCTAGACATCAGTCGAGCCCTTCTGGCTGGCCCATATTACTCAGACCCAATTTTCAAGAGTACAATATAAATTCCCTCTTGGGAAATATTTTTTAGCATGGAACCTCATAGGAGATTGAGCATACTGGATGCTCATTTGCTTTAATTAAGCCGAATACTGATATATTTACCTTTTCTTTTTGAGGGAAGAGGGGGAAATATTAAAGCCATTTAAATCTGAATGCCAAGAGACATGTACCATAAGTGATGAGACCACACTTCTTTAAATAAAAAAGAGAGAGCATGCACATGTCTGGAAGTGTTATTGCATGTATTTACATATCCTTTTTCCTTCTGTCAAAAACTGCTAGTTTGCCAATAGGTGGGAGTTTCATAATCTGCTCTTCCCTGTGATTGCTGCATTTGGTTAGTGGTCTGTGCTTATCTAAGTAGGCACCCATGAGAACAGATGAATATCTATGACTATTCCCACTCAGATAAAAAAAAACCAATAATATTCATTTCTCTTTTAAATAACATTTTTGAATTGTGACACAAATTGACCAGAAGAATAAGAAAGAACAAAGATTTTATTTCTGGTCTGAATTTTCCTTTCATTTCCATCTCTCTTCACAGACTGTAATGGCATTTAAGAACATCCAATTTTTGTGACTCCTGGCAATATCTGTGTTCGGTGAGGGGTATAGAGTACATGACAGCTATACACGTAGCTGTTTGTGCTTGTTGCTACCACTAGATTAAACCAAGATTTAAAAATATTTAATATGCATACATTAAAACAGTAATACATTTTAGAAAGTTGAAATAATTTATTATATTCAACTAACATTTAACATTATATTTAACACTTGGAATTGATTTGTTCAGGTTCTATCCAAATGAGTCAGCCACATCTTTTTATTTTTAAGAATGCACTTTATAAGAATTGATCAAGTTACAGAAACACCTCCTAGCTAAAAGGGAGGTGTACACCCAATGGAAGGGAGGGGCCATCACCAGGGAGGAGTATACCTTGGTTGCTTGGGGCTGCAGAGGGGCAGTCAGGAAGGGCAAGGCAGAGATGGAACTGGGACTAGCTACCCAGATCAAGGACAACAAGAAGTCCTTTTTTAAATATGTAGGGGGCAAAAAGAAAGTACCGGGTAACGTGGGGTCTCTGCAAGACACGCTAGGAAATTTGGTTGTCACACCAGACAAAGCTAACCTATTTAACAATTTCTTTGCCTCCTTTTTTCTGAACAGGGACCGGATCAGTCCCCCCACCAGGACCCCCTCAGGCCCCAGTGGAGGCACACCCAGGACTAGGGTCAGTGAGGATCTAGTCAGGGAACTTCTGGAGGGACTGGATGTATTTAAATCAGCTGGTCCTGACGATCTCCACCCCTGAGTGCTGAGGGAATTAGCAGAGGTCATTGGGGGACCCCTGGCATGGCTTTATGAGCACTCGTGGTGCTTTGGTGTGGTGCCAGAGGACTGGAAAAGGGCCAGTGTGGTTCCCATTTTCAAAAAAGGGAGGAAGGAGGACCCAGGAATCTATAGGCCAGTTAGCTTACCCAGGATTGAGGTAAGACTTTTTGAGAGAATTATCCTGGTGCATGTCCGTGAGGGGCCTACAGGGGAGGTTATGCTTAGGGGCAACCAACATGGGTTCATTAGAGGCAGGTTCTGTCAGACCAACCTGGTGGCCTTCTATGACTAGGTCACAAAAGCCTTAGATGCAGGGGTAGCAGTGGACGTAGTCTTTCTGGACTTTCGGAAGGCCTCCGACACTGTCTCTCACCCCGTTCTCATTAAAAAACTGGGGGACTGTGTCGTCGACACCTACATAGTCAAATGGGTCACTAACTGGCTGGAGGGCTACACCCAGAGAGTGGTGGTGGATGGGTCAGTTTCTGCCCGGAGGAATGTGGGCAGTGGGGTCCCCTAGGACTCAGTCCTCAGGCCCGCGCTTTTCAACATCTTCATCAGCGA
>NW_017728886.1:43982014-44034507 GCF_001723895.1 Crocodylus porosus
TCAGTGCAGAGGCAGAAAAGGATCTTGGAGTCATCACTGATGCCAAGATGAACATGGGCCAGCAGTGTGGGGACGTGGTCAGGAAAGCCAACCACACCTTGTCATGCAAAGGAGGTGATCCTCCCCCTCTATGCGGCACTGGTCAGGCTGCAGCTGGAGTACTGCGTCCAGTTCTGGGCGCTGCACTTCAAGAGGGATGTGAATAAAATGGAGAGGGTCCAGAGGAGTGCTACCCGCATGACTGGGGGCAGCAGGGCAGGCCCTACGAGGAGAGACTACAGGACCTGAACCTGTTCAGCCTCCACAAGAGAAGGCTAAGGGGGGATCTAATGGCTATGGGGCTATGGACAAACTAGTCAGAGGGGACCAGCAGGCATTGGGGGGGGTCCCTGTTCCCCCCAGCACTACCACGAGTGACTAGAAATAACGGTCACAACCTGGCAGAGGGTAGATTCAGACTAGACATCAGGAGGTGCTACTTTACTGTCAGGACGACTAGGATCTGGAAACAACTTCCAAGAGAAGTGGTGCTGGCTCCTACCATGGGGATCTTTAAAAGGAGGCTAGATGAACATCTTGCTGGGGTCGTTTGACCCCAGTACTTTTTCCTGCCATGGCAGGGGGTCGGACTTGATGTTCCCTTCCGACCTTCCCAACTATGAAACTATTAAACACCACACCATTGACTATCTCATGAATATGTTCCCAAATATATATTTAGCTGTTAAATCTTACAAATGCTGTGATAGATCCATTAATAGCCATTAGCCAAACAGTCAGGGATGTATTATGGCATCTTTTAACCAATTACACTAGACGCCTGTTGGGGTATGACAGGTGATACTTCACTCTAGATATGCCCTGTTCATATGCTGTTCCTCTAAAGCATCAATTACTGCCATTGTCAGAGACGGGATACTGGGTTAGATGAACCATTGTGTGGCCCAGTATGGAAATTTTTATGTTTTTATGAAGAATCATAATGGTGCTATGAGATTAGGCAGTCTTACTTTAATTAATTCCTTAAAACATATATGTGATAAAGGTGTGTGTGTGTACATTTCAGAGAGAGAATAACAGACATATTTAAATATTCCCAAATGTCCATTGAACAGTGACGAGTGCAGTGTTAAAGCTATAGTCGTTCCCTGGTAGTTATAGTGAAGTACTGATTTAATTTTGCCAAAGGAAAGATTACATGGGAAATAAGGGAGAGCATGTTTTGCCTACTCAGTTTTTTCATGGAGGAATGTAAGAAACATTAGGTATTTAAACTTCAAAGCTGTGTTTTCCTAATGTTATAAATTTGCCTTTTGATGGCAGAACAGAGTATTAAGTACCTTTGATATCCTGCCAGAATGATATTTTAGCAGAAAAAAGAGAGGTTTTAAAGAATCTGTGAAAACCCACATAAACCATTTTAAACCAGTACCTTCTACTGATTTGCCAGCAGAAATAAATTAATAAACATTATTTCAAGATAATTGAAATAAATATGTACTTCATAGAATTAATGAAAAATAAAACAGAACAATCCTCTGTTGTGTTTTAGTCTTGTAGAGGAATTTAAAATGTAATAAAATTGCATACCTACTCATTTCATCCTTTGGAAAAAAATGGAAAATAGAAAAGCTATTGGTTGTTTTGTTCAAATTAAAAATGCATGTTTAAGATCCCATGTTTCTATTTGCTGTTGAAAGTGATGAGATTGCAATGTGTGTTTCTCTCGATGCTGCAGCTTTTCTGTGTGGGTCAGGCAGGCAAAATGGTTGCTCCAAACCAGCATGAACCCAGTTGTTCAAAAGTCATTTGGCTTTTGAAGGCTGGGCCTTCAGATAATGCCGTCCATTTGGCTGTTTAATCATTCATGGTATTGTTTTCAATGGTGATTTTGTATCCAAGTTACTAAATGTCTTTTAACACAATGGATTACTTGTTTTCTTTTATGCTTATGACAGGATGTGAAATGCAAACCTTTTAAAAGTAACCTGTAACTTTCACACTGCATGGTTGTCACAATATTTTTACTTATCAATGTTTACTTGATGATAGCATCAAATAAAAGGTAACAATATTTATCTGGATGTTTATAGAAGTTTAATTTGTGTGATGCTTATAATTGCGAAGAAGTACAACATTTAAATTGGTGTATTTAGAGTTCAGATTGTGCCTTTAAAGAAGAGCCTCAGGAAAGGAGTAGTGTGGAGCTTCATTGTCTTGGAGGGGGAATATGAGGAGATATATGCCTCCTGAATTTAATTCCACAATGTTCATGGAAGTGTTTCTGCTCCTAGACCCTTACGGAATACTGCCTTCCATTCCACCTGCTCCTCATTAGCACACCAGTCCCACTCCACAAGCCACTGTGGGGGGGTATAGGAGAGTAGTCCTGCTATTTTCATATACCTTATGAGATGATTTGTGTCACTGGACAAGCAGAGAAAGGAGCCCTTATGCTTCCTGGAGTTGAGTTCCTTAATTGCAGCTATGCTTTGCCTTTACACAGGCTGTGTAAGGTGGTGGGAAAAGTTCCTTGCACCCTTCCTTCACATTGTGCACCTGCTCACAATTTAGGTGAAATCTGGCCCTGGATCAGATTGTAAAGGGAGTCCAGATTAATTGACAATACTGTGTTTGTTTTAGAATTAAAAAAACCCACTTGTTTTGTCTGCATATTTGACATAGAATTAGAAGTACCATTCAATTCCTTTGCCCCTTTTAGTTGACTCTTTTTAGCTTGTTCTCAGAATTTCTACCTGCCAAACTATATTATTTCAACTTTCATCTTCCTTTTCACCTTTCACATATCCCTTAGGGTACAACTAAAACCCTTCCCTCAGCAGTGACTGTCAAAACTAAAAGCTCCCTCACCAAAATTTATTTCTGCATCTTTTATTTCACAGGGCTTCAAGGCTTTCAACACCCTATTTTCAAGGGATATGTCCAATTTCATCATTCTCTGTTGCCCAGGGGCTTTTATGGTAGAGAAATGGACTTCTGGGCAACTGAAAATAATGAAATTGTGCATAGGGGCTAGGGACAGATATTACACACAAACTGATTTAAGTGATCAGAACCTGGTTTAAATATGTAACAGAACAGAAGCTTGGTGCACATAAACCATTTTGAAAATGGCTGAAACCAGTTTGAGATAAACCTGGTTGAATGTAGTTATTAGACTTAACTGATTTGGGTCAAACCAATTTATGCAATGTCTGTCCTAGAACCCTTCCTGGTTTAACTTAATCCAGAGTCCCTCAGCATCCCAGATGCCTTGCAGCTCTGGGTGGGGCTCTCTGCTTCACAGCAGGGCTGGCCCTGCCCCTCTGCCTAGCTTCCCCTTGCTCCTCCCCACCCCTGCCTGCTCAAACAGGGATTCCCTCCCTCTTCTCTCGCACAGCATGTGGTATGTTAGCTAATACTGGGAGGTGTCTGGGTAAGTTAGACAGGACAAAGGCAGGCAGAACAGTGTTAGTGCTTAGGGCTTTTTGGAGCTAATCAACAAATCAGCTGGTAATGTTCCTCCATTCCTTCCTTGGAAAAAGCTGTTTAAGCACAGCTTGAACTAATAAGAGAGACTTTTGTTTTCTTGATGGCTGCTAAATGCTCTGGTGTCAACTCCCTGCTGTGCTGGCTCTCTCACTAGTCAGGAGCAGTGATGGGGGGAGGGGGAGAGAACCCCTCCCTAATCAGAACATCCTGCTGTGGTCTGGCCATGCCCCCCTCAGCTCAGCACTTTAGAAGGGAAGGGAGGGCTGCTCTAGCACCCTCTGGCTTCTAGCCAGAGCCACTGGGGGATGTCTGTGTGGTTGGAAACTGGTTCAGCCTAACCGGTTAGACTAACCTGCAAAGACTGAATCAATTCAGGCTTGGGCTTTTTGAATGTCTGTCCCTAGCCAGGGGGTTCTATTGCAGAGAAATTGACTCCTGCCTAATTTGTAATATTAGAATAATATTGTAAGGTGCATCTGGCAGAAGTGGGTAAGGAATGGATAGAGCCTTCCATTATCCAGCAGCTGGATCCAGCAAAAATTACTCCATCTCTTAATTTGTTTGTGAAAACCTTCTGTGGCTGTACAGTCCTATAGGATCTAAACTAGAAAATTAGTTATGCTGGAGAAAAATTTGATGTGGTTTTCTGGTAGAATCCTAAATGAACTTTTCAGGGCAGACAAGTAAATGTGACTCAATGGTAAACAGTGTTCACCTCATATTTTATTATTCAACATGTACACTACACTAATTAAGGGTCTACTCAATTTGCAATTGTGTGGCTTTTGTGGAAAATGAAATATGGGATTGTCTGTGAAATCAACTTAAATAAAAACCCAATAAAAAAAATATTGGCTCCCCAGTAGGAACCAGCGGTCCTTGCTGCCACTGTGGCCTGGCTTTGCAGCCCACCTTGTAGATGGTGGGAGGGTGGGGTGCCAGCTGGTTGGGTGGCACTAAGGGCAGCAGTTGCTCCACCGAGAGTGGCTCCACCTGGCTCCAGCTGCATGCAAGATTGCAGCTGCCCCCTCTTCCAAGGCATAGGCACCTATCTTTGTGGATTCTTTTTTATTAAGATAAGCATAAATTGGTATTTATATTTTTTTTGTACAACTACATATAAATTTGTTGTATATTGTGTATGAGTACATCCCAAAAATATCTGCTGGATTTGAAATCTACACTGTGACTGAACTGCAAAAATGGTTTAGTTTCTCCGCGATTTAAGTTGACCCCCTAACAATAATGCCTGGAGGCCTAAAGCAGAATTAGATCTCCTTCCTCAGAAATGTTCATGACTGCAGGCAAAATGATGCATATAGTGTCTGGTTTATTTTGTTTTTATTTTTTTATTAATACTGAAGTGAAAAGTGGCAAAGAAATTATAGTTATAAAACGAATAGCCAGGTTTATTTAATAATATTTTTAGATTATTAGATTTCCTAAGCAGTGCCTGTGATTCACATTTCCTGTTCTTTTCCATTGTTTAAAATATTTGAAACAATATTTCTACTTAGTGTGCTCTTTGTACTATATTCGCAGTGTTGCTTTTTCTTGAGAGACAAATTTCAAACTGAATTTAAATTTGAAACTAAATTTAACCTGGTTGGTTTTGAGGAGACTCTTCTTGGTTACATCTTTCGCTGCCATTTGTTCTCATTGGCATCACTCAATGTTCTGTTGTACAGGGCCAAAATTAATTCTGTCTGTAGACTCCATAGGAACACTGCTGGCAGAGGTTGCAGGGTAGAAGCATGAAATCAGCATCCGTTGGCTGCCCCTGCTAACACCCCTTTGATAGCCAACTCCACCCATTCTTTTGCTTGCTTGTGCTCCACAGTGGAAGAACTGTGCTGCTAGATGTTCTGACTTATGGTTTATATTGGCAGAAACCAGCATAAATCATGAGTTAATCTAGCCCTTGGATAGGAAAGTTTGGCAAGAAAATACATTTGTCCCTACATAAGTACTGATTTTGAGCATGAAAAAACATTTTTTTATTGAGCACCCCACATATAGTATGCAAGTATAATAATACCTATGCTGTGCATTTATTTGAAAATGTAACTCTACATTGTGCATTTATTTGAAAATGTAACTCATTTAAATGTCTTTAAATGAAAATGTAACTGTTTTGTAACTCTTAAAGTCTACAGCATGAAAACAAATTCAGGCTTTTCCATAAATCTGCTTTCTGCTAGATAGTTCAGATGGAATAAGTGCATATCATCAAGTACTGCTTATTTGTATTGTGCTTTGTTTTCTGAGTTATGCTAAGGAAAATAGTAACACTGTTTTATTTTAGAAGTTAGAACTTGAAACCGATTTTGAAAGCTGCCCTTTATGAGAGATGGGCTTCTAAGCTTATGGATAGAACTCTTTATGTACTTTTTAGGAGGCCAATGCAGTAAAATAATGCAGGATAATATTTAGGACTTGGTTTTAGAAAATGTTTATACCTTTGCTAAGTGAGCTAAAATGTAGCATAGCCAAATTGATTTTAACTTTCAAAATGTTTTCAGTGCTCTTTAATTGTTATAAAAGTGGCAACCTCTATAGTCTAACAATGTATCATAGTATATACAAAGATGATTGACCACAAGATGAATATGAGTCACCAATGTGATGCTGTGGCTGGCAAAGCAAACTCTGGTGTGCATCTACCAATGCATCTCAAGCAAAACCAGGGACATCATCCTCCCTCTTTACTTGGCGAGGCAGCAGCTGGAGTACTGTGTCCAGTTTTGGGCCCCCCACTTCAGGAGGGATGTGGAAAAGCTTGAGAGAGTCCAGAGAAGAGTCACTCATTTGATCCAATGTCTGGAGGGCAGGCAGGCCATACGAGGAGAGGCTGAGGGATTTGGGACTCTTGAGTCTGGAAAAGAGAAGGCTCAGGGGTGACTTGGTAGCACCCTACAATTATATTGAGGGGTGCATCAGGACCTGGGAGAAGAGCTGTTCACCAGAGCTCTCCAAGGGATAACAGGGTCTAATGGCCACAAACTCCAGGAAGGCCGATTTAGACTAGACTTAAAGAAAAATTTCTTTACAATGCGTGTGTCCAGGTTCTGGAGAAGACTCCCCCCTGAGGTGGTGCAGGTACCAACCCTGGACCCTTTCAAAAACGTCTGGATATTTTTCTTGCTGGGATCACTTGATCCCAGCTGACTTCCTGCCTATGGTGTCAGGGTTGGACTTGATCTCACGAGGTCCCTTCCAGCCCCTAATGTCTATGAAATCAACTGAGCTATATCTAAGCGGGATAAATGGTTTGGTTGTTTGGTATAAAATTCTAATATTATAAAAGCCTAAGTCTGTCTGTTTGTCTGTAACACTTTATTCACGCTCTGACTGGCTGTCTCGGCAGCTAATCAGAGTGCCCTACACAGACAGAGACAGACAACAGAGCACTGCTGTGACAGTGGGGACTGAGAGGCTTGCTCGCCTCTCTCCCCTGCTCCTTGGAGACAGACGGGGATGACAGGGACTGGACCGCTGTCATAACAGAGGGAAGGCAGCGGGGGGTCTGCTCCTTGGAGCCAGGGGCTGGCACCCTCCCGTTTCCACAACAGCCAGCAGGGAGGGGAGATGGCGGAGAGCAGGAAGGGGAGGGGGCGTTACTGGTGGCTACACCCAAAGCGGGGAGGGGAAGACAGGGAGCAGCCGAGGCCCCAGCCCTAGCCTGAAGGAGCAGGGGGAGGGGGGAACAACCCACGCCCCGGCCCTGACCCAAAATGGCAGGGGTGGAGGAAGCAGGGAGTGGTCCCCTCCCCAGCCCCGGTCCAAGGTGGGAATGGGTGGGAAGAGATGCAGGCCTCTGTCCCCGCCCCATCCCTCCCCCCCCCATCCTTGATGGGCAATTTGCTATTATTAGATAAAATTGGATAGGGTGATGCCATAGTGTACAGGCTTCCTAATGTTGTGGTTATGATATTAAAACAGCCCCCCAAATCTGTATATTGTGACAAAACAGGCAAAGTGGGCTGAGTTCTAGCTGGCCGTTCTCATGGAGAACGGTTTTTGGGGGGTCAGTGTGAGCATGTTTTACTGTAAATAGTTTTGTAAGTAGAACCTATTGGCCAGCACAACAGTGGTGATATCGTAGGGTCATAATTTGCCAGTAATATAAATCAGTACATTAATTAGTCTCCAGAGGGTGGGAATAATGACTCTGAATTTCATTCTTCTCTTAGATGTGCTCCTGCAAATAGAGCTGCACATGGACTTTCTCTAGGTTAGACTGCTAATGGTAAACTAATTACCTTTGTTAGCACCTCCACTTTCCATCACTACAGCTAAATACCAAAGGTCTTTACAAAGCTCTAGCATTGATTTGGAATACGCTGGGTATATTGTTTGTTATTATACATGTAAAACATCCCTTCTTCTTCTGTTGATAATGTTTGATAATGATATTGGGTGAACAGTTATGCCAAAAGAGACCCAGCAAAGGCTTATCTATAAGAACAATTTTACATGTGTAAATAGACCTCCTGATCAGGAATGATAAACAACAAACAAAAACATCTCTTCTGAAGAGGTGTAGGCTTTTGTTTAGAATGCAAATGGTGGATAAAAATTGCTGACTGTGCCATTAAATTCCACAGAAACTGGTCTTAATTAAATCCAAAGAATCTAAATGTGTGTAATTTCAGTTTGCATTAAGAAGTGTCCATGCAAATCCCTGTGTTTCAGTTCAATAGAACAGCCTTTTTGTATTTGTCAGTTTTATAATAGCATTTGCTGCCAGATAAACGTACTTCTGCTTCTAGTTTTCTCAGGCTGTGAATCTTTAACAGATAACATTCCAGGTTAAAGTTTTACTGAGTTATCAGACTCTTGATCTCACGTACAAATCTTTTTTTCCATATCTTGAACACCTTCCATTTCTTCCATCCACAACAGTGGATTAATTCTTAATTGTTTTTCTTATTTGCGAGTAATGACAAGGAGTTGCATGTTCTAGGTACCAACCATTTTTGTCACACAGTCCTACAGTACAGCATAGCTTTCTTTTTTGTTCTCCTGAGCTAGTCATATTTTGGTAATAATATTAAAGGAGTTTTGTAAAGGATTATTTTAAACCCTTAGTTTTACTACTGTGGGATATGTAAAGAAAGCTTGCTCTATCTAAAAGGTTTTTTCTGCTTGTTTTTCATTTAAAAAATATCAGCCTTTCAACCTTGACAGAATACCTTGAAGCCACAATCAAAATGGTACTGTAAAGACTAATGATTATAGCACTTTTTTCAGGCACATTTTTTCTGACTCAGGAATCTAAAGAAATATTAGCTTATAGTCATACAAATTATATTTGTTGTAGCAAGCATTTATCAAGATATGCTGTTAGCTTTCTCCATTTGGCTAACTGTACTTATGGCCCTTTCAGTGTAATCAAGATTCATAGTCTTTTGTTACATATTTCTTTTTCAGTCAATAATATAATAATAAACTAGTTTCCATAATATGTAATAAAATTGGTAGGAGGAGTCTTCACATATGTATTCTAATAAGTGTGTTAAAGTAACTCTTAATATTAGAGCCATTGAAATACCTACTGTGTTAGGATTATAACCTTACAAAGATGAGGTCCATTTCAGTTTGTTACCTGGCAGGGGTCCAGCTGATGCTTAATGGTTTCTGTTCTACTTTAAACAGAAATATGCAGCTGTTTCTAAGCCGAATACTATTATTGTGAACAACAGCATATAGTCAATTGTATATGATATACTTCAGCCAGTGAAACAACTAAATTATACCCCATTAAATATTCCTGCTTTTCCCCCAACTAGTAGGGTATAGAGAGATTTTTAAGTCATGCAAGCCCAGATGCCTGCAAATGGCAAATATTGTTCTTTCTTGGCATTTACAAATCCAGAAAAATGGGTGAAAGGTCCTCTTAACTAGCTGGAAAAGACAGAAAATTAAACTGCCTTCTTATCTTTTCTCTTTATACAAGGGTTTAAGCTGTTTCAAGCTTCAGTTATTTTTCTCTCAAGCAGGTGAAGGATGTATATCTGGAAGACAAGTTCAAAGAAACAAGCAGGCCTCAGAGGTCAATGATGGACTTGGCCATATGTTTGCCTGCAGTGCAGCCTGGATGTGGCACTGACTGCAGTGGGCCCACATATTTCAAGCTTTGTCCGTAATAATTTAGATAAAAATTAGGCTAGGTTGTGATATGTACCTGTTGCCATGCCCCACTGTAGTCAAGTGTCATTGGATTCTTATGGACAGTGTTAAGGTACTTCTGACTCAGAAAGGTAAGGAAAGATATTCTTTAGGGAGCCACTCTGAAATAAGAGCTGATCAAAGAGGGGCGAGAGATAGAGCTCATGAGGACCAGAAGACTGCTCTTCCTATGGCTACAGCTTACCAGCTGCACACTCTCTTACTTCCTTGATAAGAGAGTACACGGTGCTAGAAAAAGGGAAGTGATGAGCAGGGATCCTCTTTTTCCCTGATATAAAATCGCAGATTATCTGATTAAAAAATCACAAAGTCTCTAATAAACCCCCAAAATCCATGATTAAAATTAAAGGCTCCCCCCAGCCCTCCCTCCCAGCCCTGCTTGTGCCCCTCGCCCTCCACCCACAGCCCCTGCTCCCCCAGCTCTCAGGGCTATGGATTCTGGTCCACAGCCTCCGTCTGGTCTCCTGTGTTGCAGGGGGGCTGGCCCCCTGCCACAGCGCACACTCCTGAGGCAGGTGGGGCAACCTGCGCCCCCAAGATCAGTACGCGGGGCAAGTGCAGGCTGTGAGCTCTGGCTCCCATCATGCTGCACTCCCCTGGGACCTCTGCAGCCTGACAGGCATGACCCAGCATGGCAGGGAACAATGGGGCCATGTGGAGAAGCTGCTTGCCACTGTGAGCTCCGTGCACCCTTATGCACGCAGTTGCAGTGAGGGCAGCAGCACGGGGTTGTGCACCTCACAGTAGCCCCATGCACAGGAGGTGCATCGCCAGAGCAGCGCAGAGCTTGCAGCAGTGAGCAGCTTCTCTGCACGGCTCCACTGTACTCTGCCACACCAGGTCATACCCGCTAGGCTGCGGAGGCCCCAGGGGAGGACAGCAAGGCAGGAGCCCTAGCCTTCAGCCTGTGCCTGCCCTGCATACAGATCTGGGGGGCGTAGGTCTCCCCATCCCCTCTTGGGAGTGCGTGTTGTCGCAGGGAGCCGGTCCCAACCCCTCTATCCCCGGATTAGCTGCCTGGGGCCCCATCCCACTCCCCACTTTCCCATGGAGCCCTGCAGCCATGCATTATGGCCCCAAGCCCCATGCACTGCCTGGCTGGGCAGTAGCCCCAGCCCCAGTTCTGCTCAGCTCCTTCCCTCCCTATTTGGGCCTCTGTCTCCCTCTCCCATCCCTCCGCCCTGCTTACTTGCGGGAGTTGCTCTCTGGACTGCCTGGAACCATGTGCATGCACATGCACGTGGTGTCCCCTGTCTCGCCACCCTCCTCCTCCCTCCCAGCTCCCTTCAGACTGACAAATTGCCAACCCTCAGGGAGCTCATTACAAATCTATAAAATCTGCAGGTTTCTTTGGTAAAAGAAGAAATCTGTGCTTCCCTCCAGTAAAAGGTAAAATCCATGGTTTAGTCCATTTTCCCACTGAAAACCTGGATCCCTGGTGACAAGAGTAGATGCAGGCTGAATCTTGATCCTATTTCCCTCAAAGCCATTAGACTTATATCATCTTCTTTCTGGCAAAACAGTTTATTTACCTCACTTTCACAGTTGCTCCTTTAAGTCACAGCCATACCAGCACGTGGAGATAGTGGGGTCATCTACTTTCCTACTGCCTGGCATTGGCAAAGGATGAAAGAAACATTGATGGCCATTTTGCATCACAGAAAAACAACATTGATAAGGCAGTAGAGTTTGTTTGTCTCTGATACGAGGAACAGTATGGAGGACAGCTCTCTCTAACAGCAGTGACCCTCAGCCTAGCATTTGCAGCTTATGTAGGGGAGAATGTAGAGTACACATGGTACATTTAAAGTGTATCATGCTGCTCCCCCGTGAAGCAGCCCACAGGGAGGAGGCTACTAGCCCTTGTCAAAGTTTTCCTGGGAATGCTAGAATGCATATTAGTATTCAAGTGGTTGGTTACTTTTTATCAGCTGACAGGTTCCATGGCAGGAAAAAGCAGTGAAGTGTGAAGGAAGATGTGATAGAACAGTGTTTGTCAAATCTTTTTTTAAACAACGTTATCTTTTGAACCATGTAATGTGTAATTCTGGATGGTAACCATTTACTTCTGTGCTACAGTGTTATTCCTTTTATCATTATTGTAGCTAATCTCCCGATAAACCTGAAGTACAGTATGTAGCTTTCTTGGGTGTACAGCTTTGTTCCAAAATTCCCAACCCTAATTACTGAAAGGTAGACCATTTGACCACTGTTTGTAGAGAAAATGGGGTTTTTTACCTCCCTTCCTTTTGCATCTCAACCTTTGTCAAACTTCCTTTAAAATATTCCTAAAGCTTTCCTCTCTCTTCTTACCTGCAAAACTACTTTTATATAAAACATCATTTTAGGTATTTTATATTGCACTTTTTAGTGTTGCATGTACAGAAAATATTAATTATAAATTGCAAAAAGCACACATTTTATTTGAAATGGAGAAATTGTGCTCTTAGATTCTAGAAGTCAGCTGCTTGATTGCTTGCATTTTTCTTTCTTTCTCCTCTTCCCCCTCACTCACTCTTGGCTTCATTGTATTATGCAGGTTTTTGAGTAAAGTTCAGGTTTGTTTGGGTTTTTTTGCTGAACTCTAAAAAAACATAATTTTTATTTCTTTTGGAAGAGTATGCCTTTATCTTGGACACAATGTAGAGAATGCTGTGCCTGATGCTTGGCAGAGCTTCACCTTCAGCACAAAAATATTGGTGTAGGGGGCATACTTGTCTTCAATGATTTTATGATGGATGGTAATAACTTGTAAACAAGAAATGGACAAATGTAAACAGATGAATCATATAATCATGGGACTGGGAAGGAGCTCAAGGGTCATCTAACCTCATTTTCTGCATAGATGCAGGATGAGCTGTTCTGTTCGGGTAGATATTTATCCATGCTCTTGAAAACCTCTAATGAGAGAGATTCTGCATCTTCTCTATGCAGCTTGCTCCACTGTCCTGGTCCTTGTACAGGTAGGGAGTTTTTTTTCTGAGATATAGGATAAATCTGCTTTGCTACATTCAAAATCCTTTTTTTTTCCTGTCCTGTACTCTGTAGCAAGAGAGACCAATTATTCTAACTGTTCTTTTTAAAACCTTTCAAATGACTGAAAGCTGTTATCATGTCTGCCCCGATCTCTTTTTCTCCAAACTAAATATACTCTGTTCTCTCAATCTTTCCTGATTTGACTTGCAGTCCTGCCCCCATATTGTCTTTGTCACTTTCTTCTCTACATCCTCCTTAATTTGCAGGCCCTAAAACTAGACATGATACTATAGCCTGGGACTTAACTGGAACCAAGAAGAGTTATGCTATCAACTTCTGTGTTTTACACGCATTATTTACATTAATACAGCCCAAAATAGCATGTGCTTTTTTAGGACAGCATCACACTGTTGACTCATTGTTGAGTTTGTGATCCACCATAACCCTCAAATTCTTTTTGGCAGTGCTGCTACCTAGCCAGTGATCCTCCATTTTGTATGTGTGCATTTGACAAGGTATAGCACCTGTAAGTTGTTGCTGAATTTCATTCTATGTTGGGCTAGCTCTCAATTGTGTAAAGATCATTTTGTCTTATTCTGTCCTCCAAAGAATCTGTATCCCTCCAAAGAGTTTGTGTCATCTGTAAACTTGTTCAGGAAGTTCTCTATCCCTGGATCCAGAACACTAACAGAAATATTAGACAGTACCAGACCCAGAACCAGACCCCTCTGGAACCACACTTGAGAGCCCCTGCCTTGCTAATATGGATTCATTTATAGTTACAGTCTTTGCTTGGGATAATTCAACCAGTTATATATCCAGCAAGTGGTAATTCTGTGTAGTCCATATTTTCCCAATTTACTTATGAACATGTCTCGTTGATCAATGTCAAAAGTCTTAAAGTCCAGGTATGTTATACCCCTCTGCATTCCCCTCATTCACCAAATTAGTTACCATGTTAAAGAAGGATATCAGGTTGGTTTGTCATGATTTGTCCTACATATATATGCTGCTTGTGATTTGTTCAAAATGTTTTGGCTTTAGCAAAACTGTGGTAGCAATTTTAAGTTGGAATTGTGCAGGGACTTCCTGCTATCAAAAACTTATTGCAGATTGAAGTTTATACCTCTACACAAGAGGCTCAGTAGTAGGTCATAAAATAAGCTGTTGATGGACTCTTCCATTCTCACTGTAGTTAATGAAGGGTTTTCTATTGATATCAGAGGGAGCAGCAGTATCAGGCTTGATGAGTTATAAAATAAGGAAAACAACTGTTGATTCTAGCCACCCGAGATTTATTTTGATGAATCTGAACCTTGCTACATTACTTTGTGAAGAATCACTAAATCTATCATAAATCCTGAATTAGCCTATAATCTTCTTTATCTCTTTGTCTGGTCATACAGTGTGCACACACACCCGTGTTACTTCCTATTGCTATCCAGTCAATACCATTTTTTAATTATATTTACAGCTGGTATTTCAGAACGAGTTACACAGCCAGCTTGGATAAACCCCTGCTTTTGGATTGGATTGCAATCTCTGTTGCCCTGCCTACCATATTAGGAGGCATTAGGTGGCTAAACTTCTCTGGAAATAGAAAGCTGTCTGATTTTTGAAACACTGGTGTGATTAACTGTAATGTAAGACACTTGGTATGAATGCTTAATGGATAAGCATTCTTTTGCCTACTCTAGGTAGCTTTACATCTTAACAGGATGCAATTCATTGCACTAAAATGAAGAATGAGAATGTAAAACCACCATTAGAAAAAAATGCAATCAGCCAAAAAGAATTTTGCCTGCAGGTGCAATGAAGGGAAGGTTAAATCCACATTGTGAAGTAAGTGGCTAGTGATCTTGCACTGAAAATGCTGCATTACACTTTACATTTGAAAGATGTTTACTAAGTACAGCAATTTTTTCACTATCACAACACCTTTTCCTTTAATCCTCTTAGCTTCTGCCTTTGTTTGTTTTCACATGCAAGCAATGACACTAGTATACTGAATGTCTGTAAAACAGAACACAACAATTTCACCGTAAGACATAAGATGGTAATTTTCAAAGAGACAACCTTTGTCAACAACCATAATATATTAACCCAATCTTAAACAGTCACAGTGCTTAAAGCTTTGATTTTAACTCCCCACAACATTTCTTCTTTTAAAATTTGTAAATAAATTCCTAATACTCAAAAAAAAAAAAAAAAAAAAAGAAGCTATGTTTGTTTTTGTTGCTCAAAATTAATTGCTCATTAATTCTTGTTTTGTAAATACTTCAATATTTTAACATGATCTCTGTGGTTGTAGCAAGTGCTGGTTTGACAGCTGTAAAGAATTTGAAATCTTTCTTTTATTTATTGCTTACATACATCACAGGCCATGGTATGCAACTTTCCCTACATAACATATCTTAATTCTGATGTTAGAGGATTGTATTTTATAACAGTGATAGAACAAATCAGTCTCCCTGGCATATTTTTTGCCTTTGACTGCCAAGTGGGTGCTGATTAAATGTTGTATGTAATGTCCGCTTGGACTGAAGACAAAGCATTCTTAGAAAGACCTGAGGTTACAAAATGATAATGACTTTCCAACACTAAAAACCTAAATGTAGGAGTGGAAGGGGCCTCCTGGACTAAATAAACCAGTCCTCTACTTTTGCAGGCTGTGGTTTACCAAAGGAATCCCCAAAATCATCCCTTCAAACCTTCTCCCATAACTACAAGGGATACACCAAGAACACGTGTAACATGCCACCAGTCACAGTTGGGAAGATGTGTGTACTGCTAATGCCCTGCCCTGGCAACAATCAGGAAGTAATTAGTTCATATATGCCCAAAAGATCCTAGGAAAAGAACCATATCCCATGGTATAGAGAAAGGCAGAAGCTCCCATACTTCAGATTAATCTAACCTGGATGGGATTTGTACCAATGGTATATAATTCTAAAACTCTGCATTCCATACTCATGTTTCCCTAAGATACTTAGCCCCATAATCAAACTTCAGTAAAACATAGTCTAATGTCTTTTTTAAGGTTTTGAGTAAGAGAAATGCTAGCATTCCATAATAATACAATAGTGGTAATAGTTGTTTAACTTACCAAATGTACTGTAAACATGTTTTAAGAAACAGAGAAAAAACTAGAGCTGAATGAATAACTTCTAACAATGTATTCAATTGTTCTTCCTTAGAGAGAATGATCTATAATTTTATTACTTGAGTTTGTTTTTGTTATACACAATTGTATTTGCTGATAATTCTTTGGTTGTAAAATAGTTCACAGACTGGACGAAGTGAACTGAAGTTGTTTTATTTTTGACTGAACACACATATTACACAATCTATTTCTGCTTTCTGACTAGATGAACAAAAATTGTTTACAGTGAACTTGTGTTTAGAAGTTTTATTTTTTTCTGTGACTATTCTCTAATATTTGCTCAAAATTGGCTGCTTCTGAGGCATTGCTGACAACAAAATTATTAAAAAAGAGAAAAAACTAAAGGGATGCAAACCTAACCAAAGCAAATTTATTTAATGAGTTTGTTTTTTTTTAAAAGGATTGATGCAACTCTAGTCAAAATAGAATTTTGAGCTGTCCTCCTAGGATTTAAAGCTATGTTGATCTATATGTTGAAAATGTCTTATCTGGTATCTAGAAGTAGAGGGAAGCAAAGTTTTCTGGCAGGGAAGTGTTAGGGTGGGAGGCAATGACTTTCGCATTCTGTGATGCTTCATACTTAATTGGTTCTTGGAGAAGCATTGATATTAGTTTTGGCTAAGCTATGCATCACACTCTTATATGCACAGAAAAAGATAGCGCCTTGAGTTTTGATGACATGCCTTAATGATATGAGGAAAATATTGTAGCAATTTCAGTATTAAGATATTAGTTAAAGAAATTAGAACTCTGCCTTACGTCTTCTGATGCGTGCAAACGTGTTTAGACAATAAAGTTCTAGATTCAAGACAATGTGTCTTGTAATGATCTTTATTCTAATTAATTTGTCTAACTCAGTTTGCTACAAAATGGTTTTTCTTCTGCATGATTACTTTGATGCTTTCTTAGTTTAAAAATACAAGAACTGCTGGGATATATTAGACTGTTACCTTGACAACAGCAAGGCTTGCTGAAACAGTGATAAAGATACTTTCAGCTGCACTTGATATTAATTTTCTGCTTGGGATATTATGTTGACATATGTACTCAATATTGCCTATTTTAATATAAGAGCTTCTAGTAGGCAGTGAATTTTGATATTTCTAGAGTAATGCTTTTTTCCTCAGAATTAAAAGTATCCACAGAGGCAGCTATGAATTTTTAAGATATAGCGCAAATAAAATCCAACATAGAAGGACTTTTTAATATATTCAGAATATTTATGAATTATATTTATTTTTATTAATTTAGCAAGAAAAACAGCTATTATTTTGCACTCTTCAGTATCTGATTAAGCTGATAGTATACCTGGTATAGTGTACTCTTTGTTGTAAAAAAACCCCCCCCAGAAATTCTGGAGAGAAATTTATAAATATTACCATACAACAAGTAGAAAGAAGACGAATGAGTGATTCACATCAGAAGAACACACTTTCTGAAGAATACAGTGCTTTAGTATGGCTTGATTGTTTCAGTGTTTCCCATGTAGCTATGAAACAAGCTTGCCCAAAATAACTGAAATACACTTTAAAAATACTGAACAAAAATGTGAAATTTTGGATACAAACCAAAAAATAGATGGTAGAAATCTTGTTAGAATTTTAAAATGAAGACCATATACAGCCAGGAATTTATGGGTTAAAATAGGTTAATGCAAAGGTGGGTTGCAGAGGAAAATTTAAATTTGGAATAGATGCAATAAAAAATACCTCATAAGAATTTATGTATGGTCAGAAATTTGACATTCACTTTTTCAGTTATTTATTCAATTTAGTCTGTTACATTTTTTCTAACAATCCACTACTTTGATTCCTACACTCATAATACAGAATTATCTATAAAATGCTCTATAAAATTCTGCAGCATCAAACAGGAGCATTATTTGGTGGAAATTAAATACTAAATATATACTAAATAAAAATACTTTGAGAAAGTGGTGCTGTAGCATTGGAACTTCCAATTTGTTAAAGTGAAATTTGCATAATCTTATGCATGTTTGACTTTAATGATAAACATTCTTTCTAAGTATTTTACTGTTGCATAGAGATAGTACAATTAATATAAAGAGGAGGAGAAAAAGGAAATAAAAAGGGAAATAACTCTACAAAGTCATAAGTAATAATTATTTGCAGAAAGCTTTAACAATAACTCTGTGGATGTCAGGAAGGCTGACTACTTGCGCTAAGGTTACTGTTACCTCTCTGCAGGCTTTACAGGTAAAGCCT
Organism: Crocodylus porosus; assembly: GCF_001723895.1. Taxonomy (NCBI): domain Eukaryota; kingdom Metazoa; phylum Chordata; order Crocodylia; family Crocodylidae; genus Crocodylus; species Crocodylus porosus. Next base: position 44,000,063 of record NW_017728886.1, read on the forward strand.
AGAGTTTAGAAAAGTGCTACAATACAAGAGAGATTTAATAAAAAATGCATGTAATACAAACGTAGGAGATGCTGGAAATGTTTTCCACTTCTGTTTTACATGTACTAAAATTTTACTTTGGGGGCCACATATACAAACTGGGGATGAATACTTGTTTTGTTCCTCAGATCACTTCTGGATTTCCTCAGGCATTGAGAGGGGCTGTATTACTAAATGTGAGTTTCCATATATTGCTTTTCTTCAGCTACTAAGTTGAAAACTACACAGTCAGCAACTTTAATAGCTGTGAAAATTTAAATCTTATGTGTAGCATTTTTGAGTATCAGAAGAACATTTTTAATTCTGACCCAGAGCAAATCTTTTAAAATAGACAAAATCAAAAAGAGAGAGTTTTTCATATTGTGTCTGTAACCCTAGGCATGATGCTACCTCACCTGAATACTGGGATCCTGGGGTACCTGGTAGCTGGTGACCCTACTCGGTTCCCTGGTTAGCTGCTGCAGGGTCACTGAGCAAAGAGCCTCCTGTTACAATCAAACAATGTTGCAGACCATTATAAAACTATTTACAGGATTTAATTATTTACAAGAACATATAACTAATGCAATAAAACAAATGTTACACCACATGACCTGGCGATGGTGGCTTAAGGGTTAAAGCTTGGATACACATTACACTGGGGGAAGGTATACAAATTATCCATAGTAAATAAGGAACCAATAAATAAATACATTGATATTCCAACCAATACATCATTAAGAACTTATTTGCATAGTCTATAACTTGCACACTGTATACTGAGGACCCTGTGTGCCCCTGGCGGCGTGTCTCAGACAGCGGGACTTGAACAAGCTCCAGGGGTCTCAGTGCAGCAGGCAGTGGCTCCTCTCCTGCAGTCCCTGCAAGAGAGCTGATTCCTGCCCAGACTCCTGTCCCTGGCATAGCAGGGAACAGTGTCTGGGTTGCAGGTTGTGAGAGTTTCCCCTGCCCAGCACAGCCTCACAGCACTTGACAAATGCATGTCTAAAATGTTGCTTTGAGGGCCTACTTCATTGGAAGAGAGACTTGTTTAGTCTTCATTAGTTGTTTAGTCTCCATACTAGACTGGGAAAGGTAAACAAGGGTATAGAGATGTTGTAATAATGGACACTTTGAACTCCACTGGGACAACCAGAGTCATTTAATGTTTACCAGTCTACCTGCATTGAGTGATTTGGATTTTTGCTGACCTGGTTGAGATCCCACCTCCTCTGAAATCTATTTAAAGTGTGAGGAGAGTTCTATACCCTATCCCAGCAGAGTGTATGTATTTAATGAAACACACACATACATTAAATTCTTTTTCAACAAGGTTTACTTTTGCTAAGACTATATATAAACAACTCATTCCACAATTACAGGGATCTGTTTCTTAGTTTATTAAAAATCTCCTATATGAAAGGTGTACTTGTTATCTCCACCTTAGTTGCCTTCCATTTATGAAATCCGTCATTACAATATTGTTCTGACGCTCTACTTTGGAGAGAACTTAAGTTTGAGGCTTTGTGAAAGGAGGAGTGTTGCTTGACAATAATTGTGGGTGTAACTTGCCGTAACTTCCCAGATGGCTAGATAGGACCACAGCTGGAAAATTTCTGTTTCAAAGAGACTGCTAGTTTGGGCCGTCTTTGCTATGAGGATAGAAACATTCACTAAACCAGTAGAAACTAAACAGTTTACAAAATAATAGATAAAATAGTAAGTTGTCTGCTCGTCTTCCCAGTTGAGTAAATAATACTCTTACAACCTATACAAGCTGAACAATGGAGTTGAACAAGCACTGACTGGGGAGAGTTGCTCTGAACCCATCTGCTTTCATGCAAGACATGGACTTTTAAAATGTTTCATAAACTTTTAAATGTGTTAAAACTTCCAAAACAGATTGGAAAAAGCCAGGGATCAGGAAAACCGGGAATCCCTTCTTTCTTTATTAAGCTATATTCTATTGTATAATAAAAGTATTACGGGATGCTTTCAACAAGAAAGTGTTTCTTAGCACTTTAAGAATATATACTGTTACTTCAGCAGTTCTCTTTCTAGTCCTCAAGAGACAAAATCATACGTAGTGCTAGTATTAAAACTTGGGATTTACAAGAAATTTTAAAGACAGAATGACCTCAGGTCATTAGTTCTGGAGATAATGAAGTACGAAAATGTTGTTGAGGATTATGTGTCTCTGATGTTATAAGACCATCAAAATGATACTGAAGTAGGTTCTTAGGAGTAATTCATGGAGCCAGATCTGTACTTACCCCAGTGCTGGTTTCCTCCTGAGCTTCAAAGGATTCTAGAGTAAGAGGTAAATTGTACACCCCTTAAATGGGACGTCATATTGTTATATTGTCAGCAGGGCAACCTGTGAAGCAGTCTGACTTCTGTTTTCCTCATGGTCCAGTGGGGATGTACCATGCACCAGCCCTATAATTAGCAAGAGTATCATCAACCTGCATCAACTTTGCTAGGCTGGCCACATTATCCGGTTGTTTGACTCCAGACTCCCAAAACAAGTTTTATTCTCCCAGCCAAATCTAGGCATACAAGAAGAGGGCAGAGAAAGCACTTCAAGGATGTCCTTAAGGCCAACTTGAAAAAATGCAACATTTGACATTGGTTCATGGGAGACTATCACCCAGGACTGCCCCAAATGGAGGAAGAGTCTGCTGCAAGGATCTCAGTACTTTGAAACCTCACAATGACAACAGGAGATGGAAAAGCAGGAGCAGCAGAAACAGCATGTTGCAGACTGTGGAAAAGACTTACCTGATGAGGAACAGAGGCGGCAGGACACTGCATAGGAAAATGAAAGCATCAAAAGTGAAACCATGGCAGGTAGAGCCACCATGGGTAAAAATGAAAAGGAAAAATAGCAGCCAAGCCCAAAGGAGCCGGGATTGGCTCCCTTGTCAGTGTGGGCACACTTTATAATAGCATGCCGGGACCAATTGGGCAGCGAGAACCCTGAGTCCAGGATAAAAGACCTAACAGAAGACAAGCGGGGGGGAGGGGTCAGAAGTTGAGTCCCCAGCTGGCCCAGAGGGGCCAGAGCACACAGGCAGTCCCAGTGAGTGGACCTGCTGGTTACCTTAGGAAGGGGTCTCCATGAGAGCACAGGGCCAGAGAGGACCCAAGGATTTACTTACAGGGCCGACGTGGAACGAGGAAGTCAGCAGTGAAGGCTGGAGCCCAGCAGGACTCTGCAATGTCAGGATACAGATGTGACGGGGGGATGGCAGGTACCAAGCTCAGGGAAGAGGCGACATGCTGGGGGACAGACTGTTACTGAAGTCGGACAATGTGTAATCGAAGAAAAAGGAGCCATGGGAAGCGCTCGGGATAGTAACATCACCCCTATCTGACAGCCTTAATATTCCAAGAACCCAAGCCCTGAGAAGGTACAGGACATCAGCCTCAACAACGCAAGAGATGACATCATGGTTGGTGTTAGGTGGGATATAGGGGAGGTGGAGTCCCACAAAGGTGGAACAGTGGGAACAGCCAAGGGGAGATGCCAAGGCGAGTTGGGACCAAATATCATCCTCCCAATCCGAAAGTAATCATCATGAAAGGCATGGCAGGCAAGGCCCCCTGGGGAACCAACCCAAAGTCATTCCAATAACCAAGCTGTTCATTCTGAAGAATAACAGCAAGGCTCGAGAGGAACCCCCATATGCGACGAACAGGGGAGAGACCCCAGGAGACTACACAGACCAAACCAAGAATTCAGAGCCACCCTACCCCCATGCATACACCTGCCTGAGTTGCACTAGAAACTGTCAATGCTGGATTGGCCCTGTCAGCCATCTCTGGACCCATAGGTAAGGCAGTCATGGAAAACAGTCATCCACAACTGAAACTGATTGCTGATGATGATTTGGCAAGAGTCTACATCCCATGGCAAATTGGTGTAGGGTATGTAGTGATTAATCAGGGACTTCTCCCTTCCCCTAGCATATGGAGAGCCTTCAAAAGGGAGCACTGATGAGTCTTATACACCCTTACTTCATTTTACAAGCCTAAGGATTAGATGAGCAGCTCTGTGTCCATCCCTTATATATACTATGCACTTTGCTCAGATCATTGGTACTATGCTTCCTGCTTACATTAAGCAGGAAACTCCCACATCAACTGCTTTCCTTCATCTTATATTCTGCTAAGCATAAGTATTGAGAAGCCACACTCCTCACATCTCCAAAAATCCACATAGCCGGAAAGGAATGGATCAGGAGTATTCTAGAAATATATAATAAAAAAGCCTGAAACTTGTTCCATATACAAGGAGAGATGAATACTGCCAACTTACTGATGCTGCTCCTGATGCAAACAGCCAGATCTGATCATTATTTCTATATACTACCCTTTAATTATCATCAAATTATGAAGCTTTCAGCAGGTGTGTAACTTACATCCACCAAAGGGGGATCTGCAGTTGGCAGGAGTTAGAGCAAGGGGACACAGTGACCAAATTCCACAGAAGTAACCGTAAGAAAATCTCATGTGCTACATGTCAACAGCAGAAGACATCAGAAAATGGTGATGTGTCTCTCCTGCTGTTACTTTTCACAATAAATACTGGTTGCTGACTCTCCAGCACACCTGTTCTTATAAACCTACAACAAGTGATCCACATCTGCTTCTGATGGACTGAACCTACGTGGGCAAATCATTACAGGAATACTACTTCAGTTTAATAAGGATTGTACAAATTGAGTCATCTCCACCTATACCAGGGACCCAAACTTACACAGTTTTAGAAAAAATACTTCACACTTTTAGACATTTCATGCAATTATACCATAAGGTGAGCCAGGTGACAATCCAAAAATATGAATGATTGTTTTCCTATGTAAATGGAAAGTGCAGAAATGGTTACATGTATGACCCAACTTTGACATCATTAAATATTGATCTAGACCAAAATACGTTTTAAAACTTTGCTAAGGAAGGATATGGGACTAAAAAGATTGTTGGCACTTTGTTAACATAAGTGATATTGGTGATCAGGGCAAATGACTGAAATGGGCAAAACAAGAGTAGCAAGAACATAAAGACTTAGGGCAGGGGTTCTCAAAGTTTTTAGGCTATGGCCCGGTAAACTGCGGTCCAGCCATCACAGCTGCCGTGGCTGGAATTTGTGGCCGGCAGACGGGTAAAGCAACCCCACTGCACCCTGCACAAGAATCCACGGCCTCTCTGTCCGGCTCTGAGAGGTGGTTTGCCATTCCACAGCCACAGCCAACTGGCACCAGGTCACAGCCCAGGGATTGAGAACCCCTGACCAAGGGCAAGGGATTTGGTGGAACCAGATCCAGAGATTAATGTTTTTATGTGTTGAAACAAATTCCCAGGTGAGGGGAGATGACTTCATCCTATGATAACTGCAGACTGCCCTGGGAGATGTGCCTTCTAATTCAAAATAGTGTGCACTGTGAGTGGAAAATATTTAACACTATAGAATAATAGGTGTTCACATATTTTCTGTGTTTCAGTTCTGTGGAGTTATTTCCATTTGTTTTTAGTGTAGAACAAAAATGATTTTTTTAGCTATTGGTGATGATTTCAGACTAATTCATATGCCTATACTTTCTTTAGGTAATTATGAGCTTTCTTTAAAGAACCAACCATTTAAAAATGGAAAAAAGGAAACAGGCTGTCTTGAATGTGGTTTTTATTAGTATCAGCATGGCCTGATGAACTTCATCCGAGGGTACTGAAGGAACTGGCAGAGTTCTTGGAGTTCTTGACAGTGATATTCATGAAATCACGACAGACAAGTGAAGTACCAGGGGACTGGAAAAGGGCCAATGTAGTGCCCCTCTTTAAAAAAACAAAACTAGGAAGACAGCCTCGAAGACTACAGAATGATTAGCCTCCCTTTAGTACCCTGGAAGTTAGTGGATCATATCTTAAGGAAGTCCATTTGCAAGCATCTGGAGGAAGAAAGGCTGATTACAAGCATGGATTTACAAAGAACAGATCATATCAAGCAAACCTGATATCCTTCTTTGACAGAGTAACTACTTGGGTGGACAAAGGGAATGCTGTGGATATAACGCATCTGGACTTCTGCAGGGCTTTGGACAAGGTCCCACATGACCTTTTCATAAGCAAATTGGAGAAATGTGGGCTGGATGAAAATGCTATAAACTGGATAAACAATTGGTTCAATAGATGCAAGCAAAGAGTAACTATAAGTGGAACCATGTCAGAATGGCAGGTTTTGAGTGGGTCTGTCCTGGGCCCAGTGCTTTTCAATGTTGATCAATTATCAAAATTGGGAAAGATTGCAAATGCATCAGAGGACAAAAGGCCAATTGGGCTCTCAGATTAGAAAGTTGGGCTGGAGCTAACAGGATGAAGTTAAATGCTGACAAATACAAAGTGTTACATCTTGGGAAGAATAACCAAAAATACAAATACAAAATGTGTGGCACCTGGCTGAATGGCATCACTATGGAGAAGGATCTGGGAGTCTTGGCAGATCACAGATGCAATATGAGTCTGCAGTGAAATGTGGTAGCACAAAAGATTGATGCAGTTTTGGGATGCAGCAGTACAAGTATTAGGTGCAACACATGGTAGGTAATATTACCTATCTACTCAGCACTGGTAAGGTCTCAGCTAGAGTATTGTATGCAGTTTGGGGCTTCAAATTTTAAAAAGGATGTGGAGAAGTTGGAGGGGTGCAGAGACAGGTGACAAAAATGATAAAGGGCTCAGAAAACAAGTCATAGAGGTTGAAGGAGCTAGGCATGTTCAGTTTGTGGAAAAGATGCTTAAGAAGGGGCATGGTAGCAGCCTTCAAATATTTGAAGGGTTGCCATAAAGAAAACATGTTTAATGTCTTGCTCTAGACAGAATAACACAGACCAGATGGCATTAATGTGCAGCAAAGTAGGTTTAGATTAGATATTGGGAAAAACTTCTTCACTGTTAGAACAGTGAGGCAGTAAAATAGCTGCCTAGGTAAGTTGCCGGACTCTCAGTCACTGGTGTTGTTCAAGACAAAGTTAGTCACTGGTCAGGGATGATCTACATGTAGCTATGCATATGTTCCAGTATACTTCTGGGCTTTGCTGGTTGCTGTATGGGGCTGAAGAGGAAAGACCATCTTGTAGTTAAATTTCTCAGAGTTCAGATCTATCACTATGACCCATGTCTCATATAATGCATCAAAGAAATTAACCAGGTAACAGTGACTAGCTTCTTTTTATTTTGGTGGGGCAAGAGAGCAGAGATGTGGAATGAACTACCAATATGTGTATTATTCTAAACTTGTATGCTGTGGCAACTATATGTTTCTATATTCTGCAGATACTCAAGATGCATTATTTTTTGCATTGAAATCTGCTTCTCTTCTCCATTTTCTGCCATCACTCTATGAATATATAATGTCACATAACACACATGATACAGACTGTTTACGACTGAAGTGAACAAAGACCTAGGTATCCAAATGACAGAATTCCAGTGTAAATCAGCAATTCACAATTTGAACTTCAACAGTTGATCTTAGACTTTGTCTTATACAATAAAAGATATTTTTTCGTGTGTACTGGGCTCCCTCTACATTTAAGAAATTAAATATACTGCCAGTAGATACACTTTGGAGATGTGATACATTCCAGGCACCACTTAGTCAGTGTAGAATTATAGAAACAGAAAAGTAGGGCTAGTCACTGTCGCCTAGTTAATTTCTTTGAAGCATTATGTAAGACATGGGTCATGTGGATAAATATGAACACTGAGAAATTTAACCACAAGATGGTCTTTCCTCTTCACATTAACTCAAGGGTGGCCAATTCATGGCACATGTACCACAAGGCTAAGTATAGACAGTCAAAAAGCCTGAGGCTGAATTGATTTAGTCTTTGCAGATTAGTCTTTAGTCTTTGTAGGTTAATGTTAAATTGAAACAAAAGTGAATAGACATTTACCTTTGATTCAGAAAATACAGCCGAGTGCCTGGGGTGGCTCAGGCCAGAAGCCAAGGGGTGTTAGAACATGGCTCTCTGGCACCAAGCCAGCATGAACTGTGTGTTCATTTCCTCTTCTTGCTGCCCCCAAGGTCTCTGGGATTTGAAGTCCAAAACCATAGCAGCAGGGTTGCTTATCACTTCCTCTTCTTGCTTCTAGGTGCCTCTGGGATTTGGAGTTCACAGTTGCACCCAGAAGTAAATTTGAGCAGGGGAAAGGGAGTTTAACCAGCCAGGGTTTGTCTGGGGGGGCAGTGTTTTTCCCCCTCCTCCCCCGCAGACTGGGCTGCATCCCCAGCCAGGCTTCCCTCCTGCCCCCATTCCTTTGTCAGCCAGCCCTCTCTGCTCCAGCTAGGGAGCAAGCAGAGGTGTGGGACTAACCCTGTTCTCTGGAGCAGATAGCACAGCCCAGCCCAGGGCTGCAAAGCATGCTGGAATACTGGGGGACTGTGATTTAACTAGAACCAGGAAGGGGCCTGGGACAGAAGTTTCATAAACCAGTTTGACCCAAATCAGTTATGTTTGATACTACATTCAACAAGGTTTATTTTAAACCAGTTTTAGTCACTTTGAAACTGGTTTATGTGCACTGAGCTGCTATTCTGTTTACAGGTTTAAACCAGTTTCTTATCACTTAAATGGTTTTACATGTAACTTCTGTCCCTAGCCCAAGTGACACACACAGGTGCTTTATGTTGCACACAGCAGATCCAGCAGGGAGACAGCAGAACAGGAGCAGATGGAGCAGGCAGGAAAGAAACGAGCAATAGATCAGGCAGCTAGGACAGCAGCAGATATATCAGGGAGGAGAGAACAGTGCGCATGAATCAAGCAGGGAGGAAACAGCAGAGCAATGGCTTGGGTGTTAAAAGGGGATTGGAGAGGGAGGGGAAAGTGCTTCCCTTGTGGTACAGCTGTCCAAAAGGTTGGCCCTCACTGCCTTTACCATGCCTCTTTTTTGGCCTTATCTGTAAACAAAGAGTACTAGACTCAGGATTTATTGCTGGGACCATTTTTTTGGTGCTTCTTTTGAATCAAACTCCAAGGTACCTGTTATTTTAACTAGCAGATGTACTACCTGTAGTCTGTGCTCTATCACTGGTGCCTGACAGAGAAGCCAGCAGTTTTGCCTGAGTGTATCTGAAAGTGTCAGCCAAGGTGTTGCTAGACAACAGTTAGCTCTTTGATCTTTATAGCATGTCATCATTTTGGCGCTAGATTAATCATTGATGGACCGACCCATTCTCTTTTGTCTTTAGCATTGACAGAGTTGCATTGCAGTTATTAATGTTAGTGTTGCAGTGATCCCATCAATTCCCTTGGGTTCATTTTTCATTTCTTTTCTTTTAAAGCACAGGCTTAGCTTTGCTGTCAATTGGACTCTCATCATTGGTTGTATTTGTGATTTGCCTCTGCTGCTGGATATTCTTTTGAGACACTATTATGAAATACTCTATATGTTAAAGAAAAATTCTGTTTGTAGATACAATATCAGACATAAAGAAGACCTGACACTTTCTCTCTCTACTTAACACAGTTTATGAGTCTAATCAGTTTGTCTAAAGAGTGGGCCAGTTCTGTGGACCTTATTACCCAAAGAAAAGCAATTTTCAGGTAAAAATGCAAAAATTGCCTTGGTTCAAAGATCTTCCAGGATGGGAACTGGGTAATCAGTCTTTACATGGAGACATACAAAATGGGCAGGAATATAATATATATTCCCAAAATGAGAGGAACTATATAAAATATCCTCTATCTTTCCTTGGGTAATAATGCATGGGGAAGGCATCTGCCAAAAGAAAGGAAGTGGTGCTGACCTAGATTGGGTGATAGAAATTACTGAATTTGGTGAACTGTTTGGCCACTTATGACTGCTGGGCAGATCTTAATGGAAGAGACATGACAATTTTGACCTGAGACTGTCAGTTCCCCTAAGAACTGGACTTTGATGCTTAACTGAAGGAGGAATGTGTCTTGAATGTACTAAGGGAAAATATGGTATTTATCAGACAGTAGTCTTTAAAACTGGTGTAATATAATATTACTTGAAGAAACTTTAAATAAGAAACTTGTCTGCTAGAGAAAGTGAGCCTTAGGCCTACTGCAAGAGACAGAAAGTATAATGACACCCCCTTCAGTTGTAAGGAGCTGATTGAAGTCCTAAGGTCATGCTCTATATCCTTACAAAGTTGTAATAAGATTGATGCCCTAAGGAAGCATTACATTTTGGGATGCATTCAAATCGTCCTTGTTTTGAACATTATACAAACAATACACTAAGGAAACTTGACTTTTTTGCAAGACACTCATCCACCCACAATCAAGCCCTACTGAGGCATAGCTATCCCAGCCTACTTTTAATATGGTAATTAAACTATGAAATTTCATTTCCTGGGCATCACTGGAACAATTATTGCTTTCTCCAGATATCTATTTTAAGCTTTCCTCCTGGATGGGGAACTGATTCAGCAACATCAGAGATGTTCTGTAGGTTGGAGAGGTTTGAAGATCCATAGCCTCTTCAGTCAGAAAAACACAAACAGTATCTCTCTGGCACAACAATGTTTATGTTTTTGGTATCATTCTGAGGGCTAGTAGAAAATGTGGTAAGATGTGTATAGTAGGGTTCTAGGCCATAGGAAGTTTGCTTCTGGGATGAGGTTAGTGAGGTTTGGTGCTTGTTTGAAGGCTAGGGTGGTTGGTTCTGGGAAGATCTCTTTAAGAATAGGGTCTCTTTCTAGTATGGGTTGCAGTTGTTTGTGAATTTTGTTTGAGGGAGGGGTGATATGTCATAACCAGCGCTGTGTGATTCGTGTGTGTGTGGGGGGGGGGCGGGTTTCTATACTGCAGCAGTTCTTCACATGGTATCTGGGTGGCTCTTTCAAATGTGCAATCTATCTCTCTGGAGGAATGTCCTTGTTGAGTGAAAGCCTTTTTAAGATCAATGAGGTGGCAATCCTGGGTGTTCTCCTCAGTGCAAATTTGGTGGTATCCTCAGTTTACATCTTCACTGACTGCTTGTCTGACATGCATGCCAGCCCAGCCTCTGGCTTCTTTGCTATATATTCCATCAAGGAAGGGCACACACCAACTGCAGAGGCTTCCTCAGCCTGAAAAAGGATGTTTAAACCCAAAAGCTTGCTAAAATTTTGTTTTTCCAACTATCTAAGTTGGTCTAATAAAAGAGATCAGATTCATCCAAATAACCTTGTCTGCCTATGTCCTTAGACCAACATGGCTACAACCTATATCCCAGGCACTTCAATGTTTTCACACTCAAAGACTAGTCTATCAGTTCAACTTGCAATTAGTGAGAAGTTCGTGGATGCAGAAGTTACTTTGCCATGTAAGTCTTGATGTTCTGTAATGAGTAGCGCACAGAGATAGGAAAGCTGTGCAAATTTATCTTTAAATTCTATATGGGTAAATCTTAGACCTAAAGATTCCTTTCTTAGTATGGAACAATTGCCCTTTATTTGCTTGACTGTGCATAGAAGTGCACAAAGAATGTAGGTTTGATTTAATGCAAGAAGAAATATGTATTATGGTGAGCAGTGCTTATCATGAGCCATTGCTCTCTCATTCATGCCAACATTGTTAGCCTGGGCAAAATAAGAAAAATAGCATCTTCTAAAACTGGTTGGCTTAAGAATGAAAATTTTTTGAGTGTAAGTATTCAGTTTTGAAAAACAAACTTGTGTGCTTGGCTACATTTGCAAGTCACATCTTAATCTTTACTACAAGTCATTTCATAGTATCTTATTTAGTACACAGTTTCAATATCTGCTGTAAAAAAGAGTTACTGGTTAATCGTAGCCTTTGACTATGAATCATTAAAACCCTATTTCAAAATAGGATTCAATTTTTAAATACACCTTCAATTTTGTGCTACTGCTGGACACGCGTCTGCTAATTATTAGAGCTGTGTAACATTTTGGTCCCTGCTTTGATCCAGTGGAGATTCAGCCCGATTTGGTGGCTGAATCGCTGACTCTGAATTGAATCAGAAGACCCTTTAATCTCTGCAAATTGATTTAGAACCCTCCAAATCGATTCGGAGAGATTTGGACAGACTCGGCGATTCAGATGTACATACAGCTTTCATTGTTTTTTCTACATACCTCTGGGTAGCAGGGCCTCTCAACGCTGTGGTGCTGGGGCAGATGCAGGGTCCCATAGAAGCACAGGGGGCTCCCCAGTGCATTTGGCAGCAGATCCGAAAGTGGACCAGAAGCACTTCCGGTCTACTTCCTGGTCCACTAGGGAGCGTGCAGGGGGGGCCCCCCCAGTGCCCTCCCAGCTCAGTGACTGGTGCCTCCTGGGTGTGGGAGGGCACCCAGGGTCCCCTTGTAGCCCATCACCAAGCCAGGAGGGCATGTGGGGGCCCCCCCAGTGTGCAGACTCAGAAGTGGACCAGAAGTATTTCTGGTCCACTTCCAGGTTCACTGCCAAGCACGCTGGAGAGCCCCATGTGCTGCTATGGGATGCTTCATGCACTCCAGCACCACAGCAATCATGAGCTGTGCCTGCTACTTCAGGTTATGTAGAAAAAACTTTTAAAGCTGTGCCTGTGTCCGAATAGCTGATTTGCCAAAATGCATATACAATAAAAGGACCTGTCATGTTCATAAGCTTTCTGAAAAATTTTACTTTTGACCTACATTACGTAGACCCAAACTAGTGCTAAAATCTCATGTTTTAGTCTGTTCTGTAAAATAGTCATCGAAAATATTCATAACTGTACAACCTGCGTTTTATGAGCCATGAATATAGATTGCACATTCTTCCATATAAATTTACTGCCATGAGAGCACAAGTTATATGAAGTTTGCATGTGCGTGAATAGGATGTTTTGTATTGATTTAAGCACTTGTCATTATGTTAAAAAATCACCATTTTCATTTAATTTTTGTCATTTAATTTTTTATTAATTTTCAATGCATAATACATATGTAAAAGGTGTGTGTCTGTGTATGTGTCTGTTCATATTTATCTCACTTTCTTCTCCTAGCTTTCTTATTTGATCTCAGGTCATATTTTATAGTTCTTTACATTTTTGTTCTGTTGAATATAACAAAAATCTTTTTTTGCCACATCTGAGTTTTAGAACAAAACATGTTTGTTTTGTTATAAGTACTTGGTTTTGTTTTTCCTAACCTTCTCTCCACAATCATAGTTGAGGGCATTTAAATGGTAGTATATTTTGTCGTTTTTGTGTGTGTTTGGTAACCCATCTTCCATTAGATTTACCAGTAAATCTAATCCTAATTCTGGATTTAGGTACTCAAGACTGAATCCAGTATAACTCAATTGGCTGCCTCAATTCTTGATTTATATTAATGTAGTTGAAACCAGAATCCAGCTCTTTCTTTTTAGGAACAGCAAAGAGTTCACAGTGTCTTCTCAAAATGGCAACAGTTCTCCTGTTTTTGTAGCAAGAGACTTTGCATCACAATTGGTGCCATGAAATCTTTGCACGTTCCATTTTGGTAGGATCTCTGTCTGTTGTGTGATCAAGGGTTTTGAGACTGTGATTTTCTGTGGTGGCAGCGATACAGCCCAAATGCTGGTATAAGTCATAAAGAAAGCATTTTTGTCTCCTGTCTAGTTTCCCCCTGTTGCATACAGATTAGAGTCATAAGACATGTAAATCAGACTTTAATTCAGTAATCATGAGTAAGAGAGCCCATATAATTTTCCTTCTCTTCATCAATTGAAATGTATCAGACATTATGCAGTTACTATGATTACAAATGGAAATTGACTAAATGCATTAACCATAATCAGCCATGTGTCTAATTAGGTATTTGTATGCATATTTACCTATCTTGTATGTTCAGTAATAGCAACTGAGTGCACAAATTAAGAAGACAATTGTACATACACTTTGCATGCTTATCACTGTTTTTCTAGTCATCTATTCAAAGTTACCGCCAATTATTGAAGTCCTTGCCTTTCTTTTATGTCAGTTTCTGTAGCAGCTTCCAGCTGCAAGCATATCTAGGCTAGGGACAGGCATTACACATAAACCAGTTTAAGCGATCAGAAACTGGTTTAAACCTGTAACAGAACAGATGTTTAATGCACATAAACCAGTTTGAAAATGGCTGAAAGCAGTTTGAGATAAATCTGGTTGAATGTAGTATCAGACTTAACTGATTTGGGTCAAAGTGGTTTATGCAGTGTCTGTCCCAGGCCCCTTCCTGGTTTAACTTAAATTAGAGTCCCCCAGCATCCCAGCATGCTCTCTGGGCTGGGCGGAACTCTCTGCTCCATAGCAGGGCTGGCCCCTCCCCGTGCTCCCTGGCCAAAGCTCCTGCAGAGACTTGCAGGCACAGCAGGGTCTGCTGGCTTCCCCGTACTCCCTCCCCCCACTCCCTTACCACTTGCTGCTTAAGCAGGGATCTCTTCTTCCTCTCTGCCACAGCATGAACCATAGCCAGCATGTGGTATGCTAGCTAATGTTGTGTAAGGCTCTGGCAGAGACTGCAGACACAGCAAGGTCTGCCTGGCTACCCCCAGCCCTCCCTGCCCCCTTGCTACTCAAGCAGTAAATCCCCTTCTCTCCCACTCCATGCCCCCTCACTCCCTCCATCTCCCACAGTATGGACCCAAGCCCCACAGACTCTAGGCATGAGGTATGCTGGGTAATGCCGAGAGGTGTCTGTGTGTATCTCTTTCCAACTTCACTACGGCAGGCAGACAGAACCGTGACTATTTAGGGCTGTTTGGAGCTCATTAGCAGGTCAGCTGGGAAACTGTTTAAGAAGTTTGAAGTAATGGAGAGAGGCCATTGCTTTGCTAATCAGGTGATAAACACTGTTAGCACTATTAGCCCCCAGCTGACTTGCTTGCCTGTCAGTTTGCTGCAAACAGTATGATGAAGTAGGAAAGGAGATTGAAAAGCTCTGTATCATGAACAGATGCATGCCCTGCACCTCCCACCCTTTGCCTCAGAGTGCTAACTTGTGGCTGGCAACACTCCTGCCCCTTAAGCAGCCAACGGGGGCCTGGGACTGGGCAGGCAGACCTTCCTAAAAAGAGAGTCCTGCTGGGGGGCTGGCCACACCCCACTCAGCTCAGCTCTCTGCAGAAGGAAAGGGAGGACTGCTGTAGTGCCCTTCGGCTTCTAGCCTGAGCCACTGCAGGCACATGCCTGAATGTCCTCATTCCAGAGAGAATGTCTGCCTGGTTTCAAACCAGTTCTGTCTAGCCTAGTTAAACTTAACCTGCAAAGATTGAATCAATTCAGACTTAGGCTTTTTGGATGTCTGTCCCTAGCCATAGAGACTTAATATATCGTAAGTGGAGAGCTTTGCTTGTTTACCCATATTTTAGGTACATTTACAAAGGTTTCTATAGACAGTTATTAAACATGTTTATTTAGTCAGTGGAAGCCTTTCCTTTAGTGTATAGCTTTTTTTCCCCATCTTTTCCTGGATGCTGTGTAAATAGAAGCTATCTTCTGCTATGCTGTGTCAAACAGGCTACCTGTATTTATGGCTTTCTTGTAATGTGATTATTGTCTTTATCTGCTAGAGAAAGGCGACTTAACCAATTAGTTATGTGAAACCAAAGGGAAAGAATATGTACATGTAGTAACAATATCTATCTTCTCTACTACAGTAATGTTATTATGGTAACCTTAACACAATTACTGTGTTAATAGTAACATTGCATCATGTTATCATTTTAGAATAACTTCAATATAGCAGCTGTTTTGGGGGAATTAAAATGGCGTTGATGAAGTTATTCCTACAGCTTCTTAGTTAATATTTTCTTGATTTAGACGGTGATATCAATAATTTGAGTGGTGGCTGCTGTCTTCGTGTTCCCATGGTAGTTGTAAGGTTTCCTTGACAGTCCAAGTAGCATGAAGGTGGTGGAGAGTTCTGCCAAGAAAACTTGTGATGGATTTATCTTCTCTAAGACAGTATGTGAACTTCAGGCTCCTGTCCAAAGCAGCAGTGTGCCAAAAACATCATCTAAAACTGGGTGGGCCACAAGCTGGAAATGGTACAATGGCACCATCTTTGGTATAAGACTGTGATGCTCAACCTTCAGGTACCACAGGTCAGATAAGTGGTGTGAGGGTGTTCTGCAGGCCAGATTGCACCCCAGGTGCCATATTTGGGTCTGCACTCCCAGACTGGGTCCTGCACAGCCTTGGCTTGCCTCCATGTCATGCCCAACACCCTGGGATCAGGCCCTGTACTACCTCCACCCAGCTAGCATACTGGGATTGGGGCCCTGCATCACCTCTGTCCCAGCCCCTGGGGATCCTGGAGCCCTGTGCCACCCTGCATGCCCAATCTAGCATGCAGGGCCATAGCTCGTGGGCCCTGGGGGAAGCCCTGCAGGTCAGATGGCATGGTGCTGATCTGGCCTGTGGCCAGGGGTTGAGCACGCGTAGTGTAAGGATATGTGTTACTCCAGGGGACGCTTTCTAAATTGTATAGCAGATTTAAATGTTGCAGGCTTATTCCGTTTTTCAGTCAGTACGCAGAAGAAATCATCATCACCAGCACCATCAAAATTGTCACGAGAAAGGGGGTTTTGTTGTTTTAGGCTTATTTTAAACAGTAAATATGAAATGCAGCTGGTTTTAGGCAGAAATGGAGCCAATTACATTGCTTTAAAAGTATAACTATCACAGAGATATTTATAAAGCAGTTATCAGTGCCATTTCAGTGTCATTAACAATGATTACTTCATGAAAAATATGTGTTTTTAGTGTGTTCTGGTGCGTTAGATCTTCCTCTCCTTCCCCTGCTCCCACCATCTTTCTTCTTAAATTTAGACAGTCTGACTTGCATTTATGGATGCAAAACTAAAAGCTGTTTTGGGAACCTCTAGAAGTGAAATTGATAATATAAGAGGAGGTAGTGAAAGGAAGTAGCTGATTGAGCCATGACTCCTGCCTTTAACCTTTCCCATACCTTCAGGGAGACTGGTACTGCTCTGATTGGTAGACTCGAGCAGTAGGGCTGTGCAAAACAGCACCATTTTGTTTTGACATCCGTTTTGCCATTTGAAAGGGATAGTGTTTTGTTTCATCACTTCATTTCATTTTGAAGTACTGTTCCGTTTTGCTTAGTCGAAACTTTTGCTGCGTTTTGACATTTCGCCCATAGGGTATAATGGGGAATAATGAAAATGCCTTTACCTATGTCATTTCTTGCTTGATGTGGGTGAAAATTGCAGGGCTGTTAGCCCCTTCTGAGGGCATGAGGCCTGCCAAGTTTCAAGGAGATAGGTGCGTAGGTTTCTAGGAAACTGCACCTCAAACTGTTCAAAGCCAAACTCATGACACTTGCTGGCAGTGGCAGCCTCCTGTCGTCCTGAGCGCAGATCCAGGGGCTCGCACCCCTGGGAGGGCTGCAGTACTGTGCCAGACTCCTCCTGGGGGTGTGGGCTCCTGGATCTGTGCTCAGGGTGGCAGGAGGCTGCCACTGCCACCTGGGACTGGTGCTGGGCATAGCCCACACCCAGCACTGGGAAGACTGGTGCTGCTGTTGGCCCCAGGCAGCAGCAGCAGCAGCAGCCTCCTGTTATCCTGTGCACAGATCTCGGGGCCTGCCCCTGCAGGAGGAGTCCAGCAGTGCTGGGGAGGGTAGACTGAGCTCTATGGGGCTGGGAGAGGCACTCGGAGCGCAGCCTGGTGGCAGAAGGCAGGGAAGAGCCAGGGCTGCGCTCTGACCGGCTCTGCCGGCCCTGTGGAGCTCAGCCGAGAGGCAAGAGACAGGGGAGAGCCAGGGCTGAGCACCATGGGCCTGGCGGAGCCACTGGGAGTGCAGCCCTGAGTCTCTCCTGCCTCCCAACACCAGGCTGTTTCAAAACTCAAATTGTTTAGAGTGCCCTCATTTCATTTTGAAACTGTTTTGAAGCTTTTTGGTTCATTTTGGTTTTGCTGTTTTGAGCTCGAAACACATTGAAACAGCTTCAAAATGAAACACTCGGTGAAATTTCACAAAGCCCTTGTAAGCAGTCGTTACACAGAGACACTGGTTGGCTACCTCTGAACAGAGTAACATTCACAGAAGTAATCTAAAATGAGGGGATTTAAGTGAGAAAACTTCTTTCCACACCAGAGTGGAGGCATTTGGATGCTACAGTTGCTGCCAGAGGCTGTCTGTGGGCTGGGCTCCCAGCCCAATGCAGGAAGGGAGGCGTCTACTCCTCAGCATCACTTACTCTCTCCTTGCATCTCCAAAGCTAAGGCTTTACCCCTGTCACAGCCACTACGGAATTGGCAGCAACTGTTGGATGCTCAGCCAAAAGCTGCTGCCAATTTGATAGCAGCTGTGACAGGGTTACACCCCTGGCTTTTGGCTGAAAAGCAAGGACAGGGTAACAGTTCTTAGTGAGTGAACTCTGTTTCTGCTCCATGCAACTGGTATTCAGCCATGACTGCAGAAAAATCTTTTCTTCTTAATTCTGCCTTCCCAAAACAAGGTGTGCATCTCATTTGTGGGGTATTGGATCCAAAATATGAAACAGCTTCCATGTCTTTTGACTCTGCGGTGTGCGTGAGAGAGACAGAGCGAGCAAAAGAGAGACCTGGGGTAGAGAGTTTACAGAAGACTTCAGTAATCCCTAACTTGTATTCGATGAATGGGCAACAAAAGAATAAAAAATATACTGAACTTAAATGAACACTTGGAAAGTTCATGGTTGTGCATGTACACACATAGATATTAATTTATTATACTGTAAAGTTGAAGTGTAGTTGTCGAACGTATTGTCCTTTAAATACACAATAACGGAGTCATTCTGCAACTTTGGGAACTTTAAGGTATTGTGCAGGGGTGAGTAACCTATAACACACATGCCACAAGGGCTTGGGCAGTCTCTGTGTAGGGTATATGGCAGATTGGGGATTAGTCAGGGAGCAGAAAGCAGAGAAGCAGATTAGGCAGGGAGCACATGGTAGAGAATAGAAAACAGAACATGAGATTGGGTAGGGGGTACAGGGCAGGGGGCAGAAAGCACAATAGCAGATCAGGAGGTGGAAGGGAATTGAAATGATACTCACAGAGAGTGCAAGACTTAATTTGTGGCATGCATGCCAAAAAAAGTTGGCTCCTACTGGATAATCTTTCTTTTTCCATGTACATTGTTTTTCGGGTCAGTAATGATCAGCTGTATCTGTGTATCCAAACTGAAGCTTCATTGGGAGGAAATATCAAAACTGAGTTTAGGTACAGGTTGCAGTTAATTATATAAGATTTTATGTGTTTATAAATTGTTGTCATCAGGATGATTTGAAAATTGTTTTCTTAATTATTTAAAGAAATAGTAAGACTGTCATTCTTGAATACACACTGTATTAATAATGAAAAGGGGTAAACATTAATCAGTTATAGGCAGAATTAATGTTCAGTTCTTAGCAGGCCACCATGACTAGATGACTAAAGTGCAAATTTTAAAACCCAAAGCTACGCAAGAGGAATCGCCCTAAATACTCATTAAAATATCTATGTATTATTGAAAATCAAAATATAGAATTCTTGCAGGATTTTCTTAAGTGAATCATCTTTTCTGAAGTGGATAATTGATCAATATTGGCCTTTTTTCACAGGTTTTCAATACATATTCCAATGAAGACTATGACAGGAGAAATGATGAAGTTGACCCAGTGGCTGCATCAGCTGAATATGAACTTGAAAAGCGTGTGGAAAAGCTGGAGCTTTTCCCAGTAGAGCTAGAAAAAGGTATGCATTCTATGCACTATTTGTAGTTTATTCTAAACTGATGTGCAGATCTATAAAGGGATTGTCACACTTGCCTACAGGGCATAAATTCTGTTCTCATGAAACTAATCCAGCTACCTTGGTTCTTCACACTTTGAAAGTATTCAGTAGTATCATTTCAGGAAACAATTCAAGGACACATAATTCTGTTTCTTTTAGATAATTGTTTCCTGTTGTTCAACTTCCAAATGAATTGAAACAATCTTTGAAACAATCAGGATGAGCAAACAGGCCAGTAAACAGTGTAGTTTGAGTGGAAACCTTGCTTGGTAGAGGAGCAGGAAGAAATGGTTGCCTGAGGGGAAGGTTTGTGAGTGTTCTGGTGAGTGGAAAGGCCTGCCTGGCTTGGGCGTCATAGTGTAGCTTCAGCTTGGGAGCTATTTTGCAGGATTGTTTGGAGGAGTGAGCAGAGGAGCGCTCAGTTGTTAAGCCCAGCAGCTGATTGAGTTGACCTGTAATGTGACCGAGGAGGTAGGGCTTGCCTAAGCAGAAAGGTTAGGCTTGCCAGAACTTGGTGACAAAGAAGCAAGTGGAACAAGATCAGTGAAGAGGCCAACAAACAGAGGCATTTGAGTGAAAGTGTGGCATTCAAAGGGGTGTGTTCACTGAACACTTTTTTCCTTCACTGTAAGTTTGCTGAGTGGAAGCAGGTAAATGAGGTAGAGGGGAGTTTTTCAGAAGATCTAGTGGAAGAGTAAGAAGGAACTAGCAGGAGGATCAACAAGATGGGTGGAAGATGTTGCAGTGCCAAAGTCCCCACCACTGCCAGCTAGCTGTTCCTCTGCCTGTACCTTTGCAGGCTCTATGTGTGCACAGCCATTAATAACAGGGACTTCTACCCAGGTTTTAGTCTGGCTTTGTAGGGACTGTGGCCCCCGCCTACACCCCAGAGCACTTGAAAAGATGCCCAAGAAGCCCAGTTTCCTCAACCTGTCCTCAGAAGTGCATCCCCCTCACCATTTTCGTTGCCCTCCAATGGGCTCTCCAATTTGTCCACATCCTTTCTGTAGTAAGGGGCCCAAAACTGGACACAGTATTCCAGATGTGGCCTCAACAGTGCCAAATATTGGGGAATAATCACTTTCCTTGATCTGATGGTTACACTTCTACTAATGTAGTCCATTATGTTGTTAGTCTTCTTCGCAACAGCAGTGGACTGTTGGCTCAGGTTCCGCTTCTTGTCCACTGTAACCCCTGGTCCTTTTCTACAGAGCTGCTGCTAGCCAGTGAGTCTCCAGCCTGTACTGGTGCATGGAATTGTTCTGTCCTAAGTGCAGGACTTTGCACTTGTCCTTACTGAACTTCATGAGATTTCTTTTTGGTCCAGTCTTTCAATTTGTTGAGGTCTCTCTGAATCCTAGCCTACCCTCTGGCATATGTACTACTTTACCCAGCTTGGTATCATCCACAAACTTGGTGAGGGTGCACTCCATACCATCTTCCAGGATGTTGGTAGAGGCTGACTCCTGGGCACTCCATTTGATACCAGCTGCTAACTAGACATCAAGCCATTGGTTACTACACTCTGACCCTAATGATCCAGCCAGTTTTCTATTAACCTTACAGTTCATTCATCCAATGTCCTTATCTTGCTTGTGAGAATGTTCAAAACCATATCAAAAGCCTTTCTTAAGTCAAGGTATATCACATCTGCTGCTCTCCCGGCATCCACAGAGTCAGTCATGTCATCATAGAAAGCAATCAGGTTGGTCAGGCATGACTTTGCCCTTGAATAATCCATGCTGACTGTTCCTAATCACTTTCTTCTCCTGCTAGCATTAGAAATGGATTCCTTGGGGGCTGGCTCCACGATTTTTCCAGGGACTGAGGTGAGGCTAACCAGCCTGTAATTCCCTGATCCTCCTTCCTTCGTTTCTTAAAGATGGGTACTATATTTGACCTTTACCAGTTGTCCAGGACTTTTCCCAATCGCCATGAGGTTTCAAAGATAGTGACCAGTGGCTTTGCAGTAACATCAGCCAGCTCCCTCAGCACCCTCAGGTGCATCATGTCCAGTCCCATGGACTTATACACATCCAGCTTTTCTAAATAGCCCCTAATTTGTTCTTTCACCACCATCAGCTGCTCACTTCCTCCCCAAACTTGTACTGTCAGGTGCCGTAGTCTGGGAGCTAACCTTGCCTGTGAAGACTGAGTTGAAAAACTGAGTTGTCCCAGTTAATGTTGTTTTGTTATTACATCGCTAATGTATTAGAGAACATACTCATTTAAAGTCGTGCAGTGTTTGGTTATAATGTTGTTTGGCCACTGCCTGTTAGTAGGTGTCTACTGTGACGTAATTGGATTCACTTAATGTCATTTTGCTTACAGTCGCATTTTTAAGAACATAACTACAGTGTTAAACGAGGAGTATTTCAGCCTTTTTTATACATCCTCTGTCACTAGGTCGCCTCCCCCATTCAGTCAGCGACCCACACTTTCCCTGATCTTGTTTCTGACATACTTGTAGAAACTCTTCTTGTTACTCTTCATGTCCCGTGCTAGCTGCAACTCCAGTTGTGTTTCGTCTTTCCTGATTTCTTCCCTGCATGCCCAAGCAATACTCTTATACTTTTCCCTAGTTGTGTGTCCAAATTTCCCCTTCTTATATGCTTCCTTTTTGTGTTTTAGCTGACTGAAGAGTTCCCTGTTAAGCCAACCTAGTCTTCTGCCATACTTGCTAGTCTTCTTACATGTTTGAATGGTTTGCTGTATCCTCAGTAAGGTTTCTTCATAGTACTCAGCTCTGTTGGACTCCTTTCCCCCTCAGACTGGCCTCCCAGAGACTTCTGCCCATCAGTCCCCTAAGTGAGTTGAAGTCTACTTTTTTGAAGTCCAGGGTCCTTACTCAGCTGCTCTCCTTCCTTCCTTTCCTCAGGATCCTGAACTCAGTCATCTCATGGTCAAAGTGGCTGCTGCCCAAGTTGCCATCCACTTCTACATTTCCCACCAATTATTCCATTTGTGAGCAGCAGATCAAGACAAGCATGGTCCCTAGTTGTCCTTTCCAACACTGGCACCAAGAAGTTATCCCAACCACTGTCCAAAAACTTACTGAATTGCCTGTGCACTGCTGTATTGCCCTCCCAGGAATTTTCAGGGTGGCACTACTTCAAATCTCTGTTATTTCAATCATGTCATAGTTCCATGATTGTACGAGGGCTTCCAATTCTTTCTGCTTGTTTTCCAGACTCTGTGCATTTGTATACAGATATCTGAGATAGCTAGTGGATTGCCCTACCTTCTCAGGAAGAATGAGAAGGCCTCCCCAGTTGCCTTCTCCTGCTTGTGCTTTCTCCAGGTCATCCACTTCCACACTTACTTCAGGGCTTTGGTCTGTGTCCCCAGAGAACCTGATTTAAAGCCCTTCTGACTAGATTAGCAAGCCTGTCTGTGAAGATGCTGTTCCCTCTCTTCATCAGGTAGATTCCGTCTCTTCCTAGCAGTCCTTCATGAAACAACATCCTGTGGTTTAAGAGGCCAGAGACTTTTTGGCAGCTTCATCTGCACAGTCATACATTGATCTGCACGATGCATCCATTCCTGCCCGGACCCTTCTCCTTGACCAGAAGGATCAAGGCAAACACCACCTGAGCCCTTGTCTCCTTCATCCTTGCACCCACAGCCGTGTAATCACTTTTGATCTGCTCAGGGTGGTAACATTATGGAAGAGAGTCAGCTAGCAAAGGCACTGGAAGACAGGGAAAATGCAGGTTCTGTGGAAGGTGGAAGCTGGTAGTTTGTCACCTCTAGCAACAGACAGCATTCCTCATCTGAACTGTGGTTCTCCAACTGGAGAACAGGTGTGAAGCTGTGGCAGTGGCTGAGAAGGAGCCCATTCTAGTGGCAAGACAAGTAAGCCATTTCCCCTGAAGATTGAGATCACTGCTACCAAGAGGAATTAATGTGTTTTGGTTGTTGGTGACTCCAGCCTACAAACCATAGTGGCATCCATTTGCCAACTTGTTCTGTTGGCCCAGGAGGTCTGTTGGCTGCCACAAGTCCACATGAAAGACGTAATGGAAATGTTGTTGAGACTCATCTGGCCCTGTGACTAAATATTCCACATGGGCATTAATGATGCTGTTAAAGGTGGTCTTGACTACATGTCAATAGTGACTCCATGGCTCTGGATGCATGGGTGAAGGGGATGGTGGCCCAGGAGCTGTTCTCATTGAATCTTCCAGTCAAGAGTAAAGGCCCAACTAGGTGCAGATGTATCGTGGAGATTAACATGTGGGTTTCTGGATGATGCCATCAGCAGGACTTTGACTTCTTTGACCATGGTTTTGAAGTTTGAACTTAAAAAGGAATCCTTAAAAAAGTAGATGCTTGATCATAGTACTAGGGGAAAATATAAATTATTGCACAGGCATGCAGCAAGAAAACGAGGAAAGCCAAGGCATTGTTTGAGATGCAACTGTCAGGGAAATGTAAGGCAATAAAAAGAATAGTGAAAGCCTGAGCAATGTCTCAGGGAGAGGATGGTCAGTTAGATACCTGAAGTGTTTATATACTAATGTGAGAAGCATGCGAAAAAACAAGAAGTGGAGCTCCTAGTACAATCAGAGAATTATGGTATGATTACAATGATAGAGACATAGTGACAAACTTCACATGGTGAAGTGACATGGTCCTGGATGGGTATAGTTCATTCAGGAAGGATGGGCAGGCGAAGAAAGGAGGCATTGCTTTATGTATGAAAGCAGTGTATGTGTTTTCTGAAGTACATTATGAAGTGGTAGGTAGCCTGTTGAAAACCCCTGTTCAGAGGGGAGAGCAGCAGGGGAAATGTCACAGGGAGCATCTATTACAGGCAACCAAACCAGGAGGAAGAGGTGGACAAGGCTTCTTTATAAACAACTGGCGAATACTTCCAAATCGTAGGACTGGGTTCTCATGGGGAACTTTAATTATCTGGATTTCTGCTGGAAAGGAGACATAGGAGCGCACAGTCAGTCTAGCAGATTCTTGGAGTGTGTTGGGGTAACTTTTTGATACAGATGGTAGGCAGGTCAACTAGAGAAGAAGCTCAAGGAGGAATTGGCTGAGAATGTAAAGGTAGAAGGTATCCTGAGTGACAGTGCCCATAAAATGATTGAGTTCAAGATATTAAAGGGAGGGAAAAAGGAGAGTAGCAGAGTCAAGACACTGGGCTTCAGGAAAGCAGATTTTAGCAAACTCAGGAAACTGGCGCCTCCTCTTGGAAAGATGTCTGAAGGGAAAAGGAGTTGAGTAGCACTGGGTGTACTTTACGGAGGCGCTTTAAAAGGCACAGGAGCAAGCTATCTTGATGTGATGGAGGAATGGTAAGTGCTACATCAGGACAGTCTAGCTAGACAGCAATCTCTTCGATCAGTTTGAACTTAAAGGAATCCTTAAAAAAAGTAGATGCTTGATCATAGTAGTAGGGGAAAATATAAAATTATTGCACAGGCATGCAGCAAGAAAATGAGGAAGGCCAAGGCATTGTTTGAGATGCAACTGTCAGGGAAATGTGAGGCAATAAAAAGAATTCTACAAGTATGTGAAAAGTAAGAGGAAGTCCACATAAACCATAGGTCTTTTATGGAATGCAGTCAATCTAGTTACGGTTCATGTAGCAAAGGCTGAAGTATTGAATGCCTTTTTTTACTACTGTCTTCATAGCTGGGGACAACTACCAGCTATGTGCAGTTAGCAGGAAAGATAAGGAAGGAGGCCAACAGCTGAGAATAGTGGAAGAATAGATTAGGAATTACTTAAAAGAAACCAGATATTTACTTAGAAGAAGCCAGTCATCAGGGCTGAATGGGATGCTCCCTAGGGTACTGAAGGGATTGGCTGAGGCAATTTCAGACCCAGAGCTCTCTTCGACAACTCATGGAGGTCTGGTGAGGCTGCAGATGATTGGAATAGAGTAAATATAATGTCTATATTTAAGAAAGAAAAGAAGAACCACCTGGTGAACTACGGACCAGTCGACCTAACCTTGATGCCTGGAAAGACATAGAACCAGTCAAGGAATCTGTTATGAATAGCCTAATGGACAAGGTGATCGAGAATAGCCCGTATGGATTCAGGAAGAGCAAGTCATGTCTGACCAACCTGATTTCTTTCTATGATAGGGTGATGAGCTCTGGAGATAGGGGAGAGCTGTGGGTGTAATATACTTTGATTTTATCCAGGCTTTTGACACTGTCTCCCACAACATTCTCATTGACAAGTTAAATAAAAGTATTTTAAGGTGGATGCATAACCAGCTGGATCATTGTGCTCAACAAGTACCGTATTTACTTGATTCTAAGACAGGGTTCCTTCCAATTTAGCATGGGCCAAAAAACCCCTTGTCTTAGAATCAAGAATGACACGGGATGGGTGGGGGCAGGTGACTGCTGATGTGGCTCAGGCTTCAGCCCCTGCCCAGGGTTGGGGCCATAGTTGCATCTGCTGCTTGTCCCCCTCCCTCCCATCACCTCTGCACCCTACCATCTCTCACCCCCAATAAAGCTTCTTTTCTCCCATATTCCCCCGATGCAGCCTCTGCTCCCCTGCCTGTTCCTCTTTCTTTCTCCCTCTCCCACCCCCCAAACCAAACCTTTGCTCTGTCCATTCTGCAGTCTGGGGCACTGAGCACAGCCCCAGTTTGGCCACGTAACAGTGGCATGCAGCGCTCCATGGTGCACAGCATGCATGGCTGCTATGAGGATTAGGCTGGGTTGGGGCTGTGCTCAATTCCACAAGCTAGAATGAGGATGGAGACTGCTGGTGCAGAATGAGGCTAAGGGGTAGCAGGGAGACTGGGGAGAGCAGAGGCTGGGCAGGGGGAAGAGAAGAAGCAGGGAGCAGAGGTGGGCGGAAGGGAGAGCAGAGGTTGGAGTAGAAGTGGGGAGCAGAAACAGGGAAGGACGGTCCTGAGAGTGCCGGGGAGCAGAGGTGGCAAGACAGCAGGCACAAGCAGGGGACAAGCTACCTGACTTCCCCATATCCCTTGCCCCTCCACTGCTTGTTCTGCCATTGTGTGGGAATGATTTAAAGATGACCCTTTAATAGTTAAATTCTGTGTGTGGAAAATTTCATAATGCATTTTCCATTAATACAATCTAATTACCGAGGGGAGGGGGGTCTTAAATTCTGGGTTGTCTTATATTTGGGTATATATTGTAGTCATTAATGACTCGGTATTTAGTTGGGAGGAAGTATCAAGTGGGGTTTCCCAGGGGTCTGGCTTAGGTCCATTTCTGTTCAATATCTTCATTTAATGCTTTGGACAAAGGGATTCAGTGCATATTTAGCAAATTTGCAGATGACACCAAGTTGGGTAGAGTTGCAGATGCTGGAGGGCAGAGCTAGGATCCAGAATGACCTGGATAAACTGGAGAAATGGCCCACAATCAACCAGATGAGATTCAACAAGGACAAGTTTCAAGTCCTACACATAGGATGGAATAATTTTCTGCTCATGTTCAGAGTAGTTATGATTGGCTAAACTGCAAGACTGCAGAGGAGGACCTTTTGATTACAGTAGACAATAAACTGAATATGCACCAACGGTGTAGTGTTGTTAAAAACAGCAATAGCATACTGGGTTGTATTAACAGGAGTAGCACTTGCAAATCAAGGAAAAAGTGATTCTTCTGCTCTGTTCGGAACTGGTGAAGCCTCACCTGCAGAACTGTATCCAGTTTTGGACCCCGCACTTCAAGAAGGCTATGGACAGATTGGGAAGTGTCTAGTGCAGAGCAA
This sequence comes from Crocodylus porosus, assembly GCF_001723895.1. NCBI lineage: Eukaryota > Metazoa > Chordata > Crocodylia > Crocodylidae > Crocodylus > Crocodylus porosus. The sequence goes on from NW_017728886.1 coordinate 44,027,553, forward strand.
CAAAAATGATTAGGAATTTGGGAAGAAAGAGGGATTTGATGGCAGTCTTCAAATACCTGAAGAGCAGTTATAAAGAGGATGGAGATAGGCTTTTCTCTGCAGCCATAGGGGACAGGACTAGAAGCAATGGCCTCGAGTTGCAGCAGAGAAAATTTAGGTTGTAGTCAGAAAGTTCCTCCTCATCTATGAGAGTTTTCAAGTATTAGAATAGGCTACTTAGAGAACTTACCCGTTTTTGGAAGTTTTCAAGAATAGCTTGGACAGACACATGACTGGGATGGTTTAGTCAGGAATGATCCTGCCTTGAGCAGAGGGCTGGGCTAGATGACCTTGTGAGGTCTTTTCCAGCCTTACTTTCCTGTGATCCTATGAATTTTTTATTCCTCCTTTGAATCTTAAGAATATTGCTTAGCTGTAGTACGCTTTCAAAATGGCATATATAATATTATCTATTTTGTGTAACTAAAACTAGAGAAAAATAAGGTTATCAAAAGAAAATAATAAGTGGTTTTGGTCTCAAATGAAAAACCCCCCAACAAAACAAAACAACCCCCCCCCCGAAAAATGATAGCCAGAGCAGAATTCTTCTGCTTTTAAATGTCAGATTACTTTAAAAATCAGACATATGTCACTGCTTCTATTTGTCTTCTTCACAGACGAAGATGGACTTGGCATCAGTATTATTGGAATGGGAGTTGGAGCAGATGCAGGTCTTGAAAAACTAGGAATATTTGTCAAAACAGTAACAGAAGGTGGTGCAGCTGAACGAGATGGCAGGTAAATTAAATTTGGTGTTTGGAAACTTCCTTAACAATAGTGTTACAGAAAACTTCAGTTTCAGGCATGTGCGTGTAAATTCACTGTGAAGTCTTAGGGTCCTAGCAGATGTTACACTTTATACACAGTTAATCAGTATAATAATTTTGTAGCTGTTTTCCATTGCACCTTAAAATAAGTATGTGGCCGGATGGACTGCACTGGGGCCCCAAATAGGCCACAGTATAGCCCCTGCTGGCCAGTGCTGCCACTGATCAGCTAATGGGCGGCTGGCAGTGAGCACGCCAGAGACCATTTAAGCCTCTATGCAGTCCCAGTCTAGATGATGATCAGCTGACCATTGGCTGGCTGCAGGGGCTGAGTGTGATCTCAGGCCCCCCCTGCACTGACAATAGGGCATAATTGGGATCTAATCCCCAATCCCAGAATTGGTCATTCTGCCATGAATGTGTGGCATGGCAGGAGGCGCAATTGCTGAGATCACAGATCAGATCCAATAATGCTTTTAACTGAACATCTGTCAGAGGCCTGATAGTTTAAAAGTCTAAGTGTTAGGGCTGAGATGCCAAAATGGGGGCGCCTGAAGAAGAGCATCCAAATGAAGGAAGCAGCTTAAATATCTGCAGTTAATGATTTTGAATATCTGGATTGAGATACTTTGAGCAGAGCAAATCTGTAGTAAGTGAATCCTCACAACTTCTTAAAAGCAAGACCCCCTTGACTTAAAATTCCTAATTTTTCATTTAGCGTGCACTCTTTGAAAGTGATTAGCACAGAATCTTCAGGATTATAAATTTCTTAAATGTGCATATTCATGGGTTAAAGGCAAGAAATGCACTTAGCAGTGAGTGCTTTCAGTTTGAATAGGCAGCTGCATTTGAAAGTCTGACTACTATTTCTTCGCTTTTATAGACATGGATGAGGGGTTTTTTTTCTTATAGAGTGCTTATTCAAAGTATAATTGCTCATGCTGTTGCTTGCTTTGGACATGCAGTTCACTAACTTCTGTTTGAATATACAATACTTTCTAGTTGAATAGAGCAAGATTACTGTCTTTTGTATTTGTTTGCATGGTGCTTAGCATTATTGAGCCCTGATCCTGATTAGAAATTTTTAGCATTTAACTAATGGAATTATTTAAGAATAATAAAGTATTGTCAAACATTCTCCAATCCACATAATTTGTTGTTCATTTCTTCTTTTATGCTGTAACAGCTTTTGTAGCCATTATGTACAAGTAAAATGTTACTTATCCTGCATATTAGTGACTGGTTTCCATGTGCACACATTCTGTCCTTTTGTGACAAAGCAGTAACAATTACATTTCAAAATTTGTATTCTAATATTGTTTATCTCTGGGTGTCCTTGCATTGTTATCTTTATTTTCAGAGTTCATAGAATCTGGGAAAAGCCCTGTCTTTGCTCGCCACAGGCATATTTTCCATTGGATAAAAGTACAGTTTAAATAAAATATTATAGACTTTATTTAGGGCATCCAACTAAGATATGAAGGTTGAGAAATTTGTGGTAAAGAAAATTAATATTCTCTTGGGCTGAAATCTAAAACCATATTTAAAAAAAAAATTACCTTTCGTAAGCCTGAATTCAAAAAGTAAATAGATTTTGAATTTTTGTCTTGGTAGTGCTTCGGAGAAAAGATAGTAAGTGAATATATGATCAGCTTTACTTAACTGAATGCACTGCAGAGAAACTTAGGTATTGCTGTCTTTGACTGAAGTTGATTTCAGATGCATGAAAGTTAAATGTTTAAAACCAAACAAAAAAAACCTCCTTAGTGGACAATCAAGAAAGACCAGAAGATGTTTCTGAAGACGCAGTCCAGCACTTATTAAATCAGTAACAACAGTTATGATGTCTAAAACAGTGATTCTCAATCAGGGTGCCATGAGATCCTTTCAACGGTGCCACAGGGTGCTATGCAATCTTAGCACTGTTAGGTGTGCAAACACGATTCACAAGATAAACCAGAGGTTTCAAATAGGAATTTATAGTGCCAAAAACATTTTGACCTATTGTGGTCTTTCTGAGCTCTTTGCAAGAGATGACTTTCTCTGTTATTGTATTTTCTTGCATATAACACATCCCCAAATATAATACTCACCTTGTTTTTGAAAGGCATTATGAAGAAATGTTTTTATTTCTAGTCATGACTGCAGTGAGCAGGGATAGAGCCTAATCTTCAGCTGACTCACTCTCCTAATTGTGTACCATTTCCTTATATCAGTGTTAAATATGTTGCCTAATAATTTCTTTGGTTGTACCAAATGATGCGTAAACCAAATTTGAATATTACATCTGACAAATACAAATACAACTTAATTAGCACAAAAATGTCAAACCCAATTAAGAAATATGAACAGAATTACAGATTGATTGAAATTTACTGAAATTGTAATTACTGCTCTAAGATATCTGTGACCTTCGAAGTTGCATAGCTTTATGCAGCATGTGCAACTTTGAAGGTTAAAGACATCATATACTAATATATGCTGACTGAACCAGGCTAAAGACTGAGCCTGTTGTGAAAGCCTTCAACACATTGATATAAAAATCTCCGTGGGAGGGCACTACAGATTTTACTGAGAGCTTACTGTACTCTATAGAAATTGATTTTTGAAGTCTTCCAAACAAGAACTACAAGTATCATTACAACTTTTACTTAGGAGACACCAGCATTAGAACCAGGCATAGACCTACTGAGTGTGTCTACACGAGACACTGAGTTGCCATAGCAATATGCTAAGGCAGAGCAGGCAACATTTTTTGGCCGGTGTGATGAAAAAACCACAATGTCTACCTTGGCAGGTGCCGGAGTGCCGACATGCCGGAGCCGGAAGCAGTTGTTTGCAGCCTCACAGCCGCAGCTGGTCTACGGAGCCTGGTCTGCTTACAGCAGGGCTTGCAGCCTCCTACCTTCCTGCTGGGAGCAGCCTGGGCTCTGGCTGGCCGAGCAAAATGGCCTTGCATGCCATGCTCAGGACATGTGCTAGGAGTTGCTGACCCCTGCACTATGCCAACGTAGCATTGGCAAGCATAAACTGTGATGCTGCAGTTAAGTCGCTGTAGCCATGTACTCACTCACTATAGCACATTGCTATGGTGACATAGCAGCTAAAAATAGCCATGCGCTGCCAGCACAGTGCAGCACGAGCTATTCCAGAAGGAAATACTAAATGACAGCACAGTAACAACAGTGTCTTTGGGGCACATGTAGATGTGCACATTGAGATTTAAAAAACATTAGGAAATAAAGAGAAGTTTATTCCCCACAATGTAATGGATCAGGAATGTTCAAAGCCTACAAGTGGCATATGCCCCCAAGGGGTTAAACTGCAGCCCACAGTCTCCTGGTCCAGGCATCACTCCCCACTTTGCTTTTTGTTGCTGATGCCACCGTCTCTGGGCTCTCACCATCCTTCCTTCAGCTTCTGCTGCCTGTTCCCACACTGAGGGTAGGGTGGAGTAGTGCAGCCTGTGGGACTGAGCCTGCAGCTGCGGGTAGCAGGGGGAGTAGGGGGGTTCTGGGAAACCTGCACAGCATCTGTGCTGGTGTGGTTCAGTGAAAGTTGCCCACTGTGTGATGGGGGGAGCAAGAGTGGTGCCCCCAAATCCCCCTCACCCACCACACAGTGGGCAGCTTTCACAGGGGCTGAGGCATACAACATGGTGGGGAGCATACATCATGGTGCATCAGTGTGTACAGGATGCTTCCATGACATGGCAAGTCTGAGTAGGCAGGAGCCCATGTAGAGCAGTGGGGTGAGAGCTTGTACAGAGCAGCATGAAGCCTATGCATTATGAGGCTGTGTGGCCTCCAGGTGTGCACCTGGGTGTCCTGTGTCCCACAGCCACACAGAAATTGGATAGCCCTGTAATGAATCATCAATTATTTTGAATTAAAATTGAGTGTGATCTTCACAGATATATTCTATTTCATCCATAAATTACTTGGTGCCATGCTAGAATTTTCTATGGCATATATGCCATGAAATTCTATGGTATATATCATGATGTCAGACTTGCCTGTGCCCCAGGCTGGATCTGACCATGGTGCTCCTTGTGTGCCAGATAGCTTGGGGCACAAGGGCTGCGTCAGTGCCACCATGCTGGCTGTGACAATGTGGAGTCCTACAGTGAGGGTGGGGAGGTGCAGAGTCTGGTGGGGGTACAGGATCTGGCACGGATGGCAGGAGCACAGCGTCCTGTGGCAGCAAGCCAAACTCACTGCTGGGCCAAACTGGGTCAAAGAGCCCAACTTCTGGTGCCCTCCAGTAGTATGGTGGGCTGGATAAAGAGTCTCTGCATAATACAAGCTAAGGGTGGCAAACATACAGCCTGCAGAAAGTTAGACTGGCTTGCATTTGTCCTGCCTGTGAATCCCCACTCTGCTGATCTGTAATTTCCCTTCTCTATTCTCTAATTACTTATATTTAGGTTAATCTTTTTTTTTTTCTCCCTGGAAAGCCTCTAGAAAAAACTTGTTTGCCAAGCAAATCATATTAAATTTTTGCATTGGTTCCTTTAATATGTTTCCATGTGACTGATCATCAAGTCCACTCCCCCTGTGCTAGACAGGAAACTTTTTCTGAACTCTCATGCTTTCTGAACTCTTTTTCTGAACTGTCATGCTTTTTCTGAAGTTCTCACTGGGCATTCACTTGAGAAGCAGGTTCATCACTCTCTGCATCAGGATTGGCCCAACTTGAAGGAAAGACAGCTAGAAGGGTCCTTCTGGCCTCATACTGATTTGTTAACAGTTAATCAGTAACACTGTTATTAAGAAACTGTTTTTAGCTGCAAATAGGAATACACTTTGAAGGGTATCCCAGAATAATTGCATACATTTTTATGAGATTTCAAATACTATTGTTTAAGAATGTTATTACAGTAGCTGCAATAAAATTCCCATGTCTTGCTGTAAAAAACAGCTTGTTACTTTGTGCAGTACTCACCTGCCAGGGAAATGAAAAACCTAACCAGAGTTGGTTAATCTGAAGTCAGGCAGTAGGTAGGGAAGGATGGCACTTTAGGCCCCTGACACATTACATTTGTGGTACGATTAAAGTGTTAATTGTGCCATAAATACTGACATGTCACACATTCAACCAATTTATAACGCCACAAAAAGGCAAATAAGCCATTTAGATATCCAGCGTAAAATGTAGAACATTCTTGTGTCTGGTTTGTGTGGTGTAAATGAACATTTGGCATGCCATATCATCCTGATGCCAACAATGAACTAAGAATCAGCATTGGGACCTGGACAGCCTGATCACTGAGGATTAAGCTGGGGAGACCAATTATGCAATTGGGGAATAAACTTTGTTATACCTTGTGCCAGACATGCATTATGTATCCTGCCATGCTTGTCTGGCTGGCAGGATGGACAGTGGTTGGGATGGAGCATAGAATTCTTCAGATCTCAATCATGCCATTATTTTATTATCTGCCACGGACCTTAGAAACCAACTTGTTCTTTAACAGAGAAAATGCTTAGTGACAGCACCATGGACTGATTTGTGCTGTTGTGGGCATAGGGGATGATGGCTAGGTGTCATGCAGACAGCATGCTGTAGTAACATTTAACTACATGACTGGACCATGGGTATAGATGGCTATACCCTGTACAGGAGGGATCGAGTGGGCAAAAGGTGGGGGGATGTAGCTCTCTATGTCAAGGAAAGCTACGTGTCCCTGCAAGCTGACATTGGGACCCAAGGTGGACGACTTGAGACCCTCTGGGTTAAAATCCGTAGGGAACACAGCACAGGGGATACTATGGTGGGGGTCTACTACAAACCCCCTACCCAGAGTCAAGACCTTGACCAGGAATTTGCCAGGGAATTGGCTGAGGCTGCACAATCCCAGTGTATGGTTGTCATGGGAGACTTTAACTACCCAAACATGGGTAGTGGGAGGAGCGCTTGGCCAAATCCGAGCGGTCGCAAAGCTTGCTCTCATGAGTGTACAACCTCTATCTGATGCAGGATGTCTACAGGCTGACAAGAGGTAAAGCACTGCTCAACCTCATATTGGCAACTAGGGATGACCTAATTAGCAACCTAACAATTGAAGGGAAGCTGGGTGACAGTGATCATGAACTGATCACCTTCACCATCTGCCGTAAAGCTGGCAAGTCAGTCAGTAATACAGAAGT
>NW_017728886.1:44034607-44038090 GCF_001723895.1 Crocodylus porosus
ATGAAGAGCACAAGACAGACAGGAGTTATATGACAAGTAAAGGAATCAGTAGATAAACTGAATATGAAATACCAGAGCTTTTTTAGCTAGGATAACTGTTGCCTACAGATAGCCAATTCATTGTTTATGTAAGAACAAGCAGATGTTAGTGGATTATGAGGCATTTGGAAGTGTTTTTGATGATATAACATAATTTAGCTGAGAACAACGACAGAGTGATTTATATTTCAGAACCTGAAATATATACTAAACTGTCTCTGCAAATTTTCTCTTCACACTTTTAGGGTATGATTCTACAATCCTTTCTGATAGTGAGGAGAAATTAAATTATGCATGTTGTTCCATCAACGATAGTCAATTTCTTTTTGAGAATAAGTACTACTTCTTGCAAGTAAAGTGTGAAGAACTAGCTCTCCAAAAACCATTATCAGAGTAGCCATCACTTTAAATTAATGGTAAAATGTGTTCAACATTTTTATTTTAAATCTTTGCTATCCTTTAATTGATCCTTGTCTCTCAGAAACACGTTCATTTATTTTATATGTGTATATATGCTAAAATATGAAAATATCTACTTTATTTGAGCCCTGGAGAATAACATATTGGTATTCAAAGTTTTTTACCAAACCATCCAACAGCTCTGTGAGCGAGAAGCAGGCAGACAATTGAGGGAGGAGCAAATGGGGGGAAAGGATTTTAAATAGCTAGAATTTTAAATGAAATGTAATTTAATCATCCTTCATCTTCATATATATTCTAAAACTTCCCTTAGTATTTAGAAAGATGCTGCTGTTGCAGACACTTTTTAGGAACAGGTGTGTGGACTCAATTATTCCTCGTGGTGATTTGTCTGCTGTCAAAAACAATGACCTGGATGCCCTATCCAGTACAGAACATGATAAAATCATCTTGATGGCTGTATCTGCAAAATCCCAGATGGACAAGAGAGAAAAGCAAGAATTCCACTTAGCTGGAAAGACCTCTGTATATTTTGTTGTATAATTTTGAAATATATTATATACCTAAGTATTTATTAGCATTTTATTATATATTTACATATTCAGGCCAAAGGTTCAAAAAATAGATGCAAAATGATGTTAACCCACACAAGTATGTGCTTGCCTGATTTGTAACTATATGTCCAGATAAGTATTGTGTATTACAACATATAAATATGATTATGTATAAATATGTACATATATATGCATATGAGGACTAAAATCATAGATGGGAATATATAGAGCAAAACTGGTACCAAAGACGGCAAATGGATAAAATACACTTATGTTCACTAATCAGCATCATAACTTGTCAAACTTTTCATATTATTGGTGTATATTCAGTGTAAATTAGTTGGTTACATATATTTAAAAAGTTAAAACATAAAATTCTGAAAAAGGGTTTCTGTAGCATTGCAAAGATGCAGACTATAGGCTCTCACAAAGGAATATTTAAAAGGGTACAGATGGATAGAACTAATTGCTTTGCTATCAAAGAAAAGTCATAAGCTGTTATGATACAACTGTTACTTCTGCAAAATTCTCTAGTGATACAGGTGTACCAGAATGACTCTAATTTTATCCTGCTTCATTCAGGGTCCAACTTGGAGTAACTTAGCTCACTTGTATTGCTACAGGCATGTATAACACATGTACATTTTAAAAAAACTAAAAGTTGCTATATCAAGAAGGCAAATAAGCCCTGGAGTCTAATGCAGCACGTGCTTACCAGCTGACCAAGTAGCTCTAAGAAATAATCTGTGCCCAGTAGTAGAGTCAAAGCAGTTGAGCGATGCTTCCCCAAGTGCATGTAGAAATGTGAACTGTTAGGCCAGAGCAGGAAGTGAAGTTATGCAAGTAATCCTGGTCAAAATGTACTTAGTAATTCCTTCATCATGTGATTTTGTGACCCTGTGAAAAATGTCCATTAAATATATATGCTTAGGCAAAAGGGCCACATTTTTTAATATGTTGATTTAAATGAGAATCTTCCTGTTCTACACTTGTATGTATTGTCTGACACATTCATGCCTATATAAATGTTTGAAAATTCCTTTCCTTGAACGTTTTTGTGTTCTTTCTTTTTGGGGAATTACAGAAATTTATGTTTCTGAAATGAATTGGATATATTTATATTCTCGTCACATATCTGTATTTGTTATGATGCCCTCCTGCTGTAGGGATGTGTTTTTGCTGTGCACTAAAGCTGTGCCTACTGCAAAAGAAGATTAGTAATTGTTTTCCTATTTTAGTTTCTCCATATGGAATTAAAAGATTGTCTTATACATAGATATTTGGGTTGGGAGATACTTACCTTGTTAAAACAATATAAAGTCTTTTCTATCACTGAACATTTATGTTGTACATGGACTGCAAGATCAAATGTTTTAGAAAGGTGGGTCACAATTTAGGCCTAACAGATCCCATAGTTTCTCTTTAGCTATGTGATACTTTACTAAAATATGCTGCTGCTCTAAAGAATGTTCAGTTCTAAATCAGAATGAATGTTACAATTACTACTGACATTATTCTTCAAGATATTTAGAACTGGACATGTGGAATTCAGGTATCTCAATTTAATTTTATGAAGTGCTACACTGAGCAATTTATGGGCAGTTATACTTGTGCTCTAGGAGTGGGTAGGGGTGTGCTTTAATTAGAGAAGCTCTGAGAGCTGCTGTAATTAAGATGTCTGGAGTGTCATGTGTCTCTGCACTGAAAAATGGTAGTGGGGGTGCTTTAGTTAAACAGGCTTTAGTTAAAGCACCCTGCCAACATTTTTCAGTGCAGGGACACTGATACACATGACACTGAAGTCTGCTGGAGCACAGCATTAACTGAGTCTGCTCCAATACGCTATAATTACAGTATGTCAGAGAAGCCCCTGTGCACATGTATAGGCACTCTGTGATCCTATATGTGCATACAGTTGTACAGACTAGACCAGTGCTTCCTAAACTTTCCCTCAACGTGACCCCTCGCTCCCAACCCACAGACCCCTGGCCCTACCAGTGCCTCTTATTCCCAACCCACAGCTGCCTGGCCCTGCCAGTGCCACTCCCCTGGCCCTGCTGGCATCTCTCCCTCCCAACCTGCAGCCCCCCCCATCTCCCCTAGGAGCGCCCAAGCCCTGGCTGCCACCTGTGGAAGGCAGCAGCTTCCGCAGTCAGAGCAGAGTGTGGAGTCCAGCTCCTGTCCCCTGTCCCCTGTGGCATGGCTGGAGCAGAGCCTGGGCGGGGAGGGGGGGAAGAATATAGGCTGCCTGCTGTGGGCTTGGGGCTCCCTTCCCTGCTGTCCTCATCCTACTGTGGGTGCATAAATCTTGCAATCCCCACTGGTGATGTTGTTGAGGTAAAAAAAACTCTCTCTCGGTTCGTTTTCTTTGGAGGCTCATTGAATAACAAATCCTTAGGCACACATTGTTGGTGAGACAAAAGGTATATATTTGCAAATAGGGTCAGAGGGAGAAGACAAAAGATCAAAA
>NW_017728886.1:44038400-44093438 GCF_001723895.1 Crocodylus porosus
TTGGAGTTTTTCCTTCAGTTTCCAACCCCCCCCTTCCCTCTCTCATTAAGGAGACAAGGAGGGCTGGCAGCCGTGCTTATTCAAAGGACAACACTATTGATGGGAGCTAACAGCTATTGATAATGCATTTTTAATAATATTTCTAACATTGTGACCCCATTTAGGGTCATGACCCACAGTTTGGGAACCACTCGAGTATACGGAGGAATGTAATTCATCATAATTCTAGCGATGTCTGAAATTGTAATTTTGAGGTGCCTGTAAAAAGTACTTTTTACCCGTCTTCCTTGCTATTGATTCTGGTAGTCACAAATATCATAGAGTAACTTTGGTCTTGATTCAGGAAGACATTTAAACATGTGCTTAAGTTTTGCTAAAGTCAATTATTTTCCAATTTGGGGTATGTATCATATGCTAAATATACTGCATAAAGTTTTTTGTGCAGTAATACTGTAATTCTGTATAGTACTGTGTGGCACAGTATTACTACAATTCTGTCTTAATGCAATTCCAAACATAGCAAACATAGCAATAGCTTCAACTTTTTTTACAGCATTGTGTGTTTTGATGTATAACTTAAGAGATTTTTTTTGCTTTCTTTTTTTCTGAAAGGATCCAAGTAAACGACCAGATTGTAGAAGTGGATGGAATCAGTCTGGTTGGTGTTACACAGAATTTTGCTGCAACTGTCCTCAGGAACACCAAGGGAAATGTCAGGTAAATAGACATGCCAGAAGAATAAAATTGCTCTGATGCTAAACATTTCAGATTGTCTTATCTTTTTCCATTAGAGCAGGGGTATCCAACCTGCAGCATGTGTACCACAAGTGACATAGTCAGGTTCTTTGTCCGGTACATGGCAAACCAGGTAAGGGGAAGTCCAAACAATAGCAGAGACGAGGGCCAACAAAGTATCCTGAAGAGGGTGATAGGCCACATGATTTGTTTTTCCTTTGGTGTGAAGAAGGGCTTGTGTTAATGAGGACTGTAGAATAATCAGTTTTCTCCTTTCCAGTGCACATATGTTAATCTCAGTCCTTAAAATTCCTCTTAATATTCAAACTTCTATGCCCATGCCCTTAGTCACCTTTATTACCCTTTTCTTGGACAGCTTCTATCTTAGTTAATTTTTAAGAAGGGCAACCAAATTGAATGTAATATACAAATTGCAAGTGCAGAGAGTCAGGGAGCAGAAAGGAGCAGCAGAGCAGTCAGGGAGCGCAGGGCAGGGACTGGAAAGTAGAGCAGCAGATTGGGTAGAGAGCACAAGGCAGGGAGTAGAAAGTAGAATAGCAGATAAGGCAGAGGATGAGTTGCTTAATTTATGGCACCTTTGCCAAAAGCTTGGACCCCACTATGCTAGATGTATCCATTTCCATAGTTAGGGGCAATGAAGTAAAATTGGGAGAGTGATAACTGGTAGTTTTTCAATCTGTAGTGGGCCAGTAGGGGGTGCTCCTGCATTGAGCCATGCACCTCACTGCACCCGGCCACCTTCCAAGCTCTGAGTGCCTCCCTGGGGTGGGGGCATCCCCCTTCCTGGAGCACACCTGCTAGCCTGGGGTAAAAACTACCACCACCCAGGGCTGGGCTTCATTCTGGCTCTGCGTCCCCTGGGTAACACAGGCCTAGTAGCCCTCAAGGGTACTTGACTCACTTCAAGAACTTGGGGGTGCTTCCCTCAGTCAAAAGCACAAGTAGTGGTCTCCCTTAGCCAAACCAAGGGGACCCCAAGGCATAATCTAGACCCATTCCCAATAAGTCGCCCATGCTAGGTATAAAGGAAAACTTTATTGGTTACAAGGGGTAGGGGCTGGAATAGGGTACATGGTAGAGCAATATCAAAGGAATCCCATAGAGCAAATTGGCATAGCTGGGTAGCCTTTGACTTAGTGCAAGCTATATAGCTAGTTAGATCTCAGGTAGCGTACTCACAAGTATCATCCAGAGGCAGGTGGAGATTCCGTCTGGAGGCAGGCATTTCCTTGATCATGAGTTTTGAGAGAGAGAGCAAGTTTCAGTTAATCCAGCTCTTCTCTCTTTGAGTATTCCTCATGGCTGCTGCCCTTTCCTCCTCCTGGGCAGTCCTTAACTTATATAGCCCTTATGACCTCATTTACCTGGTCTGATGGAGGCCAGCAGCTGTTGGCTGTCAGCCAACCAATTTGAAATGCATCACTAGTTACTGGGCAGACTGGAAGTTCCTAGCTCCCTAGGGAGCCCATGCCCCTCACCCAGGTATGTGATGCCAGTCGTGTAGGCATAGGGAGCAGGTTCCCCCCCACTCCCTCAGGAATGTATCCAGCTCAGGCTACCTAAAGAGATAGGGTCAGGTGTGTATCTTCTGCAGGGCCCATCGTAACCAAATTGTCACAGAGTACAGTTTTGGGGAGAAACAGAGGTGGCCTTCTGCCACACAGTCTCCATGCCTTTCCATCTTGCAACTAAAACTAGACTGTGTGAAGCTTCAGTCGCTGATTCAATTCAGAGGAGATTTGGCCCAATTCAGCGGCCGAATCTCCAAATCCAAACTGAATCAGGAGACCCATTAATCTCTCTGAATTGAATCAGAAGCCTCTGCTTCAATTCAGAAAGATTCAATGATTCGGCCATAGACACAGCTTTATATGTTTTTTTACATACCTAAAAATATCAGGTGTGGCTCATTAATGCTGAGATTGGGGGGCATATGGAGTGTCCCATGGGAGCATGGGCGGGGGGAGGTTCCCCTATGTGCTTGGCTGTGATCCTGGAAGTGGACCAGAACTACTTCTGGTCCACTCCCAGGTCTACCGCCGAGCATGCGGAGGAGGGGGCCTCATGTGCTCCATCCTCCCCAACATCTCAGCGTTCACAAGCCGTGCCTGGTACCTTGAGGTATATAGAAAAAACCTATAAAGCTGTGTCTATGGCTGAATTGCTGATTCTCTGAATCAGAATTGAATCTTCTAATTCAGATTCATCTGAATTGAATTGGGACAGTGATCTGAATCAGTGAATTGAATCACTGTCCCCCGAATTAGATACTGTCTGCTTTGCATACCTCTACTAGACTGTGGTGTTATGATGAAGTTTTTTGGGGAGGAGGCAGGGGAATTGTTTGGGTTTTTTGTTTTGTTTTATTGTTTTACTTTGGAATATGGGTATCTGGTTATTAAGTACTGGGTGAGACGCTTTACTGATATAACTTAGTAAAACTCCATTGTCCTTTAATACCAGCTGAGGTTCAAATAAGACTCCAAACATGCATCAGTCAAATGGAGACAATTTTCAGTCGCTAGTAAGCTGGAAGAGAGCAATTCTGGTACTATACAATACTAATACACTGAGCCACCAAGCCCTTAGACTTCCTATCGGTTTATCCCCATTTTGGGTAGTCTGTCTGCGTCCTTACTCAAAACCATGTTAATCATTTGATAAACTCCTTTTACTACTGAAAACAGATTGTTGCAAATGTCAGTAAAACAGAGATCAGGTTATAAAATGCACAGTGTCTAAATGCAAGATGATAAAATGCTTGCAATAACATTATAAAGGGATGTAGCTGTTTTAAACATGGAAATATTTATTATTTTTAAAAAAGAATACATACTCTGCCATGCTTTTTTCTATTAAAGTATCTGTGAACGTCAATACATATTTAACTTTGAAAATCAACAAACAATAGGCTTGGCATTATTGCAAATTAAGAGATGGTCTGTTAAAGCTTTTGGTTAACTTCAGTTCCTAACATTCGCTGAAGGGAACACTAATTGGGCTTGTCCTTTTCCTGTTGACTTCCATGACTAAGCCATTGGTTTTAATAGATGCCAGGGTCATATCATCGCTGCTTTCAGTGTTGTCATGCCTCCTGTTTGTTTTTCTCCTGTATTTAGTTTTCCAGCTGACACTTGTATAATATTAGGGGAAAACATCTGCTTTGGAATGAACACTATAGACGGTGTGGATGGATGGGATTACTATGTTTTTAACTTCTTTGTCTGTTGTTTTGGTTTGGTTTTATCATATTTCACATTTAGTATGTTATTTAGCAAAACAAATACTTAAAATGTAGTTTAGTTGCAAGAGAGTATGAAGGTTTTTTGTGTAACATTTATAATTGTAGCTACATTGATTAGGTTATATACATTGATTAGATATACTTAACTTTAAATATCTCTTGATTTTACTGTTAAGCATGCATTTAAATCTTTAAATTAGGCATATAGGTCATTAGACTGTAAGGTTCTTGCAGCATAGGATTATTTCTACATTTGTTTTGAATAGTACTCAGCACAATGAGGTTTTTGGGTGCTATTGTAATATAATAAAATAATGAACAGTGGTAATATGTCTGCTGTAACTCTCTTGGCACTATATTTTTTGGTAAAATAGAGGCATCCAGTTAAAGCATGCACATAGCACATATTAAATATAGATGTTGTTTACATTTTTAATTAGTAGTACTCATGTATTTAATTATTATCCAATTGTTCTATGGGTAAGATTGCTCATTTCTATGGAGACTAATATGTTAAAGACAAAAGGATCATCACACAGCTTTCCCTAGATATTTGTGTCAAGGATTAAATTATAATCAGGCTAGTTGCTATCCTGACCCTTTTGTTGAAAAATAATGTAGTGCACTGGATATTGCTTTATAGCTATTCAGCTCACATTATCAAGTGTGCTGCACATTCCATACATAAGGATCATTGGTCCTGACAGGTCTTATTTATCAGGAAAAGGTTTATGAGTTTTTCATTGTTGCCAGTAGTAAGCTTTCACAGAAAGACTGGGTCTAAATATCTGTGGCACAACTAAATAAAGCAGGAGTTTAAAAACACTAACTATATATTTCTATGAAAATACATTGTAATAACATGCATATGCATAGCTTCACAAAGCTAGTGGCAAGGGACAGACATTACATATAAACTGGTTTAAGTGATCAGAAACTGGTTTAAACATGTAACAGAACAAATTTTTCAGTACACATAAGCCAGTTTGAAAAAGGCTGAAACCAGTTTGAGATAAACCTGGTTGAATGTAGTAGCAAACTTAACTGATTAGGGTCAAACCGGTTTATGCAATATCTGCCCCAGACCCCTTGCTGGTTTAAGTTAAACCAAACTGCCCAGCATCCCAGCATGCTCTTTGGGCTGAGTGGAGCTTTCTGCTCCACAGCACGGCTGGCCCCTCCCCTCTGCTCCCTGGCTGCAGCTTCAGGAGAGAGGCTGCTCCCCTGTCCCCTCCCCACTCCATACTAAGCAGGAATTCCCCCCTGCCCTCTGCCTCATGGAGAAGTGGCTGTAGAAGTTAGCTAGCAGACCACATGCTGGGTATTGTCCGTACTGAATCAATTGGTAGACTCAACAGGCAGAAGGTAATGTCCCTCTGTTGTTTTCTTAATGGG
Source organism: Crocodylus porosus (assembly GCF_001723895.1). NCBI lineage: Eukaryota > Metazoa > Chordata > Crocodylia > Crocodylidae > Crocodylus > Crocodylus porosus. The sequence continues at coordinate 44,043,796 of NW_017728886.1, forward strand.
GTGATAAACACTGAGTTAGAGGATGATAAATACTGTTATGAATTCCCTTCTGGGCTAATCAGAGTGTCCTGCTGAGGCCTGGCCACGTCCCCTTCAGCTCAGTACTGAGAAAGGGAAGGGAGAGCTGCTCTAGTGCCTCCCAGCTTCTAGCCTGAGCCACTGCAGGCATGTGCCTTTATGTCTGGGATGTCTGTGCAGTTACAAACTGGTTCAGCATAGCCAGGTTAGACTATCCTGTAAAGACTGAATCAATTCAGGCTCAGGCTTTTTGAATGTCTGTCCCTAGCCAGTGTGGTTAACACCCATTCCTACTGATTCAGAGTGGGAGGGGGTCCTTCTCTCATTCTTTTTCAATAAGGAAAACTTTGATAAGGCACAGACAGTATTCCAGCCAGGACCTATATTTGTGGGGAGACTCTCTGAGCTCCCTGACAATATCTATGCTACAGACATCAACCAGAAATATTGATCAGATGTTGACAGCTTACATTGCTTTGTGTTCTGCTGATACCAGTATGTTGTATTTGCTTTTAGCTGCACAAAGTGAAACACATTTTGATGTCCTTCCTTTTTTGGATTTTTTGAAGGTAAACATTTCAGAATACCAGAATTTACTACTGGCCTTAAAGGCTAGGGACAGAAGTTACACACAAACCAATTTAGGGGGTCAGAAACCAGTATAAACCTGTAACAGAACAGAAGCTCAGTGCACATAAATCAGTTTCAAGATGGCTGAAACTGGTTTACGATAAATATGTTTGAATGTGCTATCAGGCTTAACTGATTTGGGTCTAACCGGCTTATGAAACTTCTGTACCAGACCCCTTCCTGATTCAAGTTAAATCACAGTCCCCCAGCATCCTAACATGGTTTGGAGCCCTAGGCTGTCCTATGCTGTCTGCTCCAGAGCTGGAGCAGTAAGGGCTGGCTGACAAAGTGGGGAGGGGGGAAGCCTCGCTGGGGATACAGCCCAGTTTGCAGGGGGGAGGGATTGCCCCCCCCCAGTAAACCCTGGGGTCCAGGGCCAGGGAGAGGGATTAAACACCCCTTCCTCTGCTCAAATTTACTGCTGACTGTGACTGTGGACTACAAGTCCCAGAGGCACCTGGAAGCAGGAGGAGGAAGTGATGAGAAACCCTGCAGAGTCCTGCTTCTGTGCCTTTGAAAATCTCAAGAACCTCGGGGGCAGCAGGAAGAAGAAGTGAACACAGCCCATTCTGGCTAAGTGCCAGAAAGCTGTGCTCTAGCACCTCCCCAGCTTCTAGCCTGAGCCACTGCAGGCATGTGGCTACATTTCCTGAAACAAAGGTAAATGTCTGTTCACTTTTGTTTCAGTTTAAACTCTGCAGTTTAGACTAACCTACAAAGACTGCATCAATTCAGCCTTGGGCTTTTTGACTGTCTGTACTTAGCCAAAGTGTGGTTGTACCATATACACCAACTGAAAGGAGATTAGATCCAGTTTTGGTGTCTGTAGAAGCATTTATTTCCACAGCAGAATAGCTAGGTTGGTAGGACAAAAGATTGTGCTTAATGGCAGAACCTGCTTCCCATTACAGCAGAGCCTCTTATCCCCTTTCTCTTTGATTGATACTCCCTCCCTGTAAACATCAGTGGTTCCAGGGTCTTACAGTAGTTTGAAGAACTGCTCCCTAACAGCTATCACTTTATTTAGAGCATAAATTGCATATAGCCAAGTACTGTCTGGAATACACAAAGTACATGCTTTATACACACAGTGTTATGTGAGTATCACCAGTGTTCCTTCTTTTTATAGTCCATAGCATTATACATATCCATTTTCATGTAGTCTAGCCAAAACACATTTTAATTTTTATAGTTGGGTTTATAGTTGGTCAATCACGTGGAAAAACATTTACGAAAGGAGTGAAATGGAAGCTACTTCCTCAGTTCTCACCAGTAAGCTCATAGGAAAGTGGGACTGGAAGGGACCTTGTGAGGTCCTGTAGTCCAGCCTCCTCCTGAATAATGTGATCAGTACCTCTTCTGAATCTTGCATAATAACTGATATTCATATGTATTTTCCCCTTTGAGTTTTATGAGCATGTTGAATGATTGTGACAGTGAAAGGCATTGACCTAGAATAGATTCTTCAATGCTCTTGCCAGAAAAATGTCCCAACTGTCTTTGCCTGACATAGTAAAGAGACTGTGGGAACAAAGAGGTGGTTTCTAGTTTACAGGCTGCTCTGGTTCAGGGTGAAAAAAGCTTAACAAATTGGTCACTTAAAATCTTCAACTATCTAGGGGTTTTTATTGTTGGAAAAATTGAACTATGCAGAAGAATTGCTGTATCTGAATAGAGTACTGGTCCAAGCTGGGTTGACCATTCTCTAGAATACCTTATGATGCTTTATAGAAAGACAACAGGAAATCCCCAAATGTATGTTGATAGCCTATGGAAGAGAGGGAGGAAGAGATTTTTTTTTCATAATCCCAGTTGGCAATCAACTTCTACTCTAAGAAATAAGGATTAGTAGCCCAGCAACTTTAATTAGGGAGATTTAACTCCAAATGTTGTTTGGGTTCATGCAAATACCAAGTTGTCTTGATAATCTCATTGATTTATTTTGCTCATGGGTGCTAAAGTACATGGTGGACAGCCCATGCACAAATTAGTTACAAGTTTAAGGCCATAGTAAAAGCGCTTATGGCATGGCCTCTCAGATTCCAATTAAATTTGCAAATTCTGCTAAATACCTTGTCACAAGGACACAAAAAGGAAAGAAGAAGACTTTGCTCACTAAGGTTTTTTACAGACCTAAAACAAACCAAAAATTATGCTTTAAAATCCATGCGCCCCTGCATGCCCAGAAGAGGCATCATGTTAGCTGGATGTGGTTCGTGCAGCGTCTGTATAGATTGGAGCTTCAGTAGGGCTTTCTGGTATTTTTCTCTAATAGCTGATTTAATCTGCTTTAGATAATGGTGCAAAATGTCCTGCTGAAATGCGCTGTCTGTACAGATGCTGTGGAGCCGAGTCAAACTAATTCGTTGCCTCTTTAAGTAAAGCGCATGTCTGGGGGGGGCAGGGGTTCACATCTGTCAGCAGCCTGAAAGAGTGAATGTTATAGCTTTATTAATTATTGAAAGAATTCTCTCTTGAAATCTGTATTTTGCTTTTTGTATGCCCTCTTATGGCTTAATTCTGCAACACCTAATTCCTCAATCATGTCTAGCATTAAACCCCACAGGGGGCTCCTAGGTGGTAAAAATCAGTCTGGTCTTTGAGCTCCTTTTACATCATTTTGTGATAGAACAGACCATAGGGTAGGCCTGAAAATCTAGAAACCCTCAGAGATCCATAGGCAGTGCTGAGTCAATGCAGTGTCTCACTAGTCTCATTCTTTCCCCCTGCCCCTGACATCAGGCCTATACTGGGACCATAGATCCCAATCCCCGCATTGGATGGTTCATCCTAAAAGATAAGTATTATTTTTCCAGGGCATATTTTTTTTTTCCAGAATGTCCTCAGGGGAGACTCTGTGACCTTCCCAGCCACCCTGACCCAGCCAGTTGGTTCTTCCCTCCACGTGGATCCTTGGACAAAGCGGGGAAACCTCTATTAGGTCCATAGGGATGGTGCATAGAGATGACTGACTCTTCTCATTTACTTCGCTGTAGTGCAGGAATCATAAACTTGCAGATCTGGGCAGCACAGTATCCTGAAGAGGGTGAAACATCATATGGGGTTTTTTTTTACGTGCATGTGAAGACGGGCTAGTGTTAATGAGGACTGTAGGATCATCAGGCTTCTTTCTAATGCACATATGTTAATCTCAGTCCTTAAAATGCCTCTTAATATTCAAATTGCTTAGTCATCTTTATTACCTTTTTCTGGACAGCTTCTATCTTAGTTATTTTTTAAGAAGGGCAGCCAAATTGAATGTAATATACAAAGTGCAAGTGCACTTTCATTAGAAATATTGCCATTATATATTCTATACCTGCCTTAGTCCCCCTTTTAATGTAACTAAGTATTCTATCAAGTTTTAAACTGTTCTTTGGCACTGAGGAAATGTCCTTTTGGGTGTTCTCCACAGTGCCTCCTTGATATTTCACGGAATTGAACAGTGCCTATGTTAAATCTAAATTGTTTGTCATGGTTTCCAGCACCTTGAAGTTATTAATTCTCACTTTCCTGGTGGGTTTCCCAATTCTTCTGTTTAATCATATTCCTTTGGAGTGCCTCAGAACTGTGGTACTTTTTTATTAACCTAAATAATTTTATGCTGTCAGCAGATTTCACTGTTACAATCTAATTCATCCTGTAGATCATTAAAGAGTAAATTCAGCAGCAGACCTGCAGCTACAAACCAGTCTCTGGGGCTTTCCACTGTTAACTGCTTTCTGTTCCAATAAATGGTCATTTATTATCATTGTGTGTTTTCTGTTACTAAGCCAGTTTTTAAATCATAACAGGTTTTTGTCTCTCACTCCATGGATCAGAGCTTTATTTTTTATGTTACTGCAATGAATTATAAGTGCAGTCTTTCAGTTAAAATAAAATTCTTAGTTGTGCTTACTTTTCCATAGCCAGTGGTTAAAATGCACCACCACATTCAGACTTTTCATCAGCTTCTTTCCACTCTCCTGTTTCCCCTCCAGCTAATCTCTACCCTCATTTTTAAAGTAATCTTTTAAATTAATATTTCTTATATTTGTTTTCTGAAAGGATTCTTTGAGAATTCTGTATATTTGGATAGATGTCTGTGTGTCTCTAAATTATTTTTGTTCAAAATCATGTTATCTGCTATGGTAGTAGCTTATACAGTGACACTGTTGCAAGTAACTGGAGCTGGTACAGCCGGCGGATCACACTAGTAGCAGGGCATCCATTCCAGTTTCTGAAATATTATGTACTTATGATAAAGGTTAATAACATTGTTTTCTTTCTCTATCTCTTTACCACATGCACTCTTCTCTAATCCCTCTACTACGCATATGTGTGCACGTGTGCATCCTTCCCCATTTTCTCACACTACAGTACTACTTTTTCTGCCTGTCATGCACACCTCTCTTCAGACTCTAGATTCTTAATGCTGTAGGACCCAAAGGGAACCCTACCTCTTCCCACAGTCCAGGATATGGAGCAGGAGCTAAAAGCAGAAGCTGTCTTCACCAGTGTTTCATTCTAAAAGATATGGAGGGTTTTCCTTTCTACAAGTTGGGTAGGATTGTTCTTTTGTCCCTCTTCACCTTTTTTATCTCAAGTGTGAAAGATGGTGGAGGTTTTGTCTAGTATTGCAAGCAGCTAGGTATGCAGATTAGTTCTGCACAGTCCATGTCTGTCTGTCTCTCTCTGTGGGATTTAAGCAACACCCTCTGAGACTTGAGCAAGCAAGGAAGGGCCATGGGGAAAGAGCCAATAGGGAAGAATTTACTTAGTATTGCTGATCTTGGAACTTGATGAAACACAGCTAGAAATACCAGCCTCTGGCTAATCTCCACCTCCACACTCTTTACTATTCATTCCATCCAGGAAGAGCACACATTGACTGCAGTGCTTCCTCAGCCTGATGAAGGGGTTTTAAACCTGAAAGCTTGCCAGGACATTTTTCTCCTACTATTTAGTTGGTCTAATAAAAGATACCATATTTACCCAAATAACCTTGTCTGCCTATGTCCTTAGACCAACACAGTTACAACCTACAGTCCTGGATTCACTGCACATTCTAGCACCTTGCTAAATCTGAGCACAGTATAAAATCACATATGTATTTAACTGGTATAAACGTATGCAGTAGTACCCTGTCGGAAGAAGCAGAGCCATCCCTCTGGGGTACGGGGCCTGGGGCATATCAGCCTGTGAGGGGCCTGGGGCAGGGGAGGGTGGGTGGCGAGTGGCCAGAGCCAGCAGGGGGAGAGTGGCGGTGCTTGGCAACACCAGGCCATATGCAGCACTGACCACAGGGCCTGGGGCTGTCGCTCTGATTCGCAACCCCCTATGGACGGCCCTGGGAAGAAGTCACAGACTTCTCCTATTCTTTCTGATGAAGAGTTAACTTTAAAATGTAATGAATTGCAGGTGTATTGTTTCTCTCACTGTGTACAAAAACTCCTCTCATTGTCATCAACAATCTTTCCTTGGGAATGAGGAATGCCCGTAAAGTTTAAACTTAAAATCCTAGCTTTGTGAACCACATTGGTGCTTATGAAGCACCATCTACATCCCATAATATGTTTATCCAATGTTGCTGGATATGCTGTAAATGTCCTGACATCTTGTTTATTTGAATGGACTTTTCATGGAAAACCACTTTATAGAATATATTCACATTCAGATAAGAAAACAGACAATTAAGCAATATGAAATGTACAAATAACCTGTTTGCAAAAAGCAAATGAGGTTAGCTCAGCAAGCTAAAAAAAACCACTGTATTTATTTTTGAGTTGACATTTTAACCTTTTCTTTAGATTAATGTTGCCTTGTTCCACATCAGTCTTTAGGATAGGGGTAGAAGTTCAGCAGTAGAAGAAGTTATATGAAAGGGGTCCATGACTTGAGAAAGTTTGAAAACCACCACTCTAGAAGTACTGGACATATGCTTAAAACAAGTGTCAGGTGAGTTAGTAATATGCGTATTGGTTTGGGTTTTTGCCTGAAAAAAATAAAAACACTCAAGAGATTGGAGCAAGTTTACCCTTAAGCCAGTTGGTTTAAAATATCACCATTCATACCAGATATTAAAATATCCATTCCAAATATGGCAGAAGGTAGGGTTGGCTGCCACCTTAGAGACTAACTAGTTCAGAGAGGCATTAACTTTTATAGGCACCAACCTACTTCATCAGATGTTAACATGTCAGACTAACATGGCTAACCCCATCCCTATCAATTATCTACTCAGTTAATTTCTCTGTTCATTTAATTTACAGTTTATATCTCCATGCATTTTTCTGTATAGGTAATTTACCACTTACATGTTTGAATGTCTGTTTAGGGGATGGGACTGCAGAGATGTGGCAGCTAAACAGATAATCAGGCACACCCTGTATATGTGCAGGATGCTTCAGCAAGACATGGTAGTGATGCATTTGCTTCTTTTGTGCCTGTTAGGGAAATGTGCATTGTGTGCTCCCTCTAGCAACTGTTTTAAGTTGCTTGTAGGGTGGGAGGAGGGGCTGGCCATTTTCCTAAATGCTGTGGAATACTGCAGATGATTCCAGTCAGCTACTCAGCATATTCTCAGAATATTTAAGTCAGCATTTAGTTGGGTTGCTATTGGATATGCAGGGGGGAAGGAACCTTGTCTACCAGCACACTTGTACCGGACAGGCTTGAACGTAAGCTTGTTACCTTGAGGTCTTTCATTTCCCAGGCCAATGAAAGAAAAACCTGTGTTTCCAGGACTTTTAATGTATTAGCTGCATTCAAGTCTTTCACTAAAGGATTCTTTTTCAGTAGGAATAATAAATGCTCTAATAGAGTTTTACCATCTTACCTGTTTTTACATGACTTTAATGATGCTATTAGAATGTATTTAATGTTAGAGTTTCAAAATAATAGTTTTTAATATCTCTGACTATGTCAATTTCAGATCATGTCCATGTGAAATTACATCGAATAAGAGGTGGTCATTTTGTAAATTTCTTAGCAAGTATCTATCTAGAACTCCATGGCCTCTGTACTTTGAAGTTGACATTTTTTAAAGAGCTTGATTTTACTCATGAAAAACTGGTGTTATTTTCAGTTTATACTGTTGCTTCTAAATAAAACTTATCTCCTCTTGCAGAGTTCAGACCATTTTAGCACTCTGGATTAATCATATGGTAATTTCCCTAATGTTGGCATCCACACAAGGCACTTTAAAAGATGACACAATAGGAATTAACTACATGGTTGCACTAGCAGCCTGTGCTTAAAGTTCAAGGTGACAATCCATTCTAAACTTCTATTTTCTCTCTTGAAGAAATCATCTGACAAGAAATTTGTCATAGCTTTACAAAGGTTGAAGTTTTTGTTTTTGTGGGTTTTTTAAATTGTATTTTTAAAAAATCCTTTGATTCATTAGACCGTAAACACTACAGTTTCCTCTTTGAAACAATGCTGCAGTCTTTTTGTTCTCCTGTTAGTTAAACCAGATGGGTTTAAAGACTTGTGCAGTTCAGCTTAACTCTGAAGAAGAGCTGGTTATATGCCTAAAGTGATGTAATTCACAAAGAATGATTAGAGTCATTCAGCTCTGTAACATGGAGCATAGGGTGTTGCAGTACCTGTGTGACCTTTTCAGTGTTCTCTGCATAATACAAGAATTTTTTTCCTTCCCAATACTTCTGGCACCAGTGGTTTTGAGGGAAAAATGAAATCAACTAGTTTTCTCAGTATTATTATTTAAATTAATTTAATTCTGGACATCCCTGTTTACTTTATGTTGAAAAAGTTCAAGAACGTACGGTATTAAGTATGCATTAAAATCCTTGAATTCTCAGTAAGCTGCAGGAAATCTTTGGGAATAGTTGCCAGTTTTTGTGGTGTCCCTTTCTTCACCTTTGTGATTCTGGAAAAATATTAGTTTCCTGTACACTTACTGTTTACTTAGATTTTCTCTCTTCCCTCACCCAAGGATAGAATCACATATTTGCTACTGTCTCAGCTCTGAACCTGTTTATTTTAACAGCATCTTTAACAGTGTGTTTGGCATCTGGTCATTGGGCAAGATGATGCATACTTAGAAATATAGACATTAAAAAAGTCAGTTCATGCATTGCTTTGTGAAAGTGCAAAACAAAACAGTTTGCAATGATCAAAGTACTAAAGTTTGAAAATATTGCTCCTAGTATTTAGGGGATATCAAATTCACCTGGCCTTGCTGTGGGATCAATCCATGGGCCAGGTGAGTGTTGTGGGTCTGGTTCTGCACGCACAATCAGGCCCATGGTTACTCACCTTTATGGTCTGGGTCCTGGTGGGAAGAGACCCAGTATCCTGGGTGATTGGCTGCCCCTGTGGAAACAAACCTTGGTGCCGGGCTTCTTCCTGCAATGTTGCAGAGGCTCCAGCACTGCAGCTTTCTCCCAGGTGCTTGGCTGCTGCTGCCAGAACAAATCACAGTGCCATGCTTCTTTCTTCATTGCTGCTGGGGCTCCAGTGCCCCAGCTGTTGCCCAGGCACTTGGCTACAGCCATGGGAAGGTCCCCTTCATCAAGGCTGTGTGCCAAATGCCCCAGCTCTGGGAGACAGATCTGGCCTGCAGGTCAAATGTTTGACACTCCTAGTATATAGCATTCTGTATGTTAGAAATAAGATGAAGAGCAAGGACAATGTAGGTCTCTTGCTGAATGGGAAGGTAATAGTGAATATTGCAGAGGAGGCTAAAGAATCAAATGCGTTCTTTACTTCAAATTTCACAGATGCATCACCTGTTAGATAACCGGCACAGTTAGCATCAAGGATCAGAGAGAAGATAGTCAACCTAGAGTGGGAAAGGCACACATTAGATATTAATTAGATGAAGTGGATGTTTTTAATTCAGCAGAGCTAAATGAGATTCATCGTAGAGTATACATGGAATTGGCAAGGGTGTTTGCAGAGCCATTGGCTGTTGTCTTTGAGAGTTTATTGAATTCCTGGACACCTGGAAAGGGACAAACATAGTGCTTACCTTTAAAAAAGAACAAGGAAGACCCAGGGGTTTACAAATCAATCAGTCTAACTTGGATACCTAGAAAGATACTGGGGATCTTGTCAAGAAATATTTTTCTAAGCACCTAGAGCAGTTGTTTTCAACCTTCTGAAACTCAAGGCACCACTCCATCACTTTTCTGAATTGAGTTGCACCTCATTTCAAAAACAAATGTATTTATTACCATGCTTACCTCCTCGAAGTGGGCCCAGGCAGTGGGGGTGGGGAACCAGTTGGCAGAGACAGCCTGTGCTTATCTTCTCCTGCCTCAGTGGCACCCTTCAAAAGATCTCACAGCACCCCAGAGTGCCCACATACCCTGGTTGTGAATCACTGACCTACAGGATAACTGTGATTAGGAACTGCCAGCATGGATTTGTCAAAAGCAAGTCATGCTTAAGCATCCTGATTTCTTTTTATGACAATACTAGGGTCTTGGTGGGTAGGAGATAACAGTGGATGTGATATACCTTGACTTCAGTAAGGCTTTTGATCCTGACTCTTAATGACGTTCTCATAAGTAAGCTAAAGGAGCACAATCTTGATCAACAGCTGGCAGCTGTTGCAAGTCATGGGCTAGACCAACCCAGCTCTGGTCCAGTGTGGGCCATGGTTTTTAATGGCACATCACCACTGGGAATCTGCATCGGGGCTGTGCAGCTGTAAGTTGCACCTGCACTGCCTTTGCTTTTCTTTCAGTCCCAGATGCACTGTGGGGACAGCCACCTGTCACCCGGCTATGGTGCAGTTCCTCACCAGTTGAACGCTGAACCTTCGCCACAGCTGGGGAGAGAGGGGGGAAGATGTTGGGGGAGGGGAGAGGATTAGGGCAGCTCCTCAGCACTTGAATGACATGGACCTGGGCAAAGTCTCCCACTGCTGGAATGCCACTGAAATCATGGTCTGGGTCCTGCCCACAAACTGTACTTTGCTGGTTCCTGATCTAGATGAAAATACTCTAAGGTGGGTGCATACCTAGTTGGGTCATCATGCTCAACAAGTCATCATCAATGGCTGCATGTCTAATTGAGAGTGAGTGTCAAGTGCAGTTTCCCAAGGCTCTCTACTAGGTTCAGTACTATTCAAAATACCTACATTAATGAGGACTGAATTGAATAGAATACTTAGTAAATTTTCAGACGATGCCAAGATGGGTCGCGTAGTAGGAGCATTAAATGACAGGATTAAGATTCAAAATGACCATGATAAATTGGAGTAGTGTTTTTAAGAAATGGGATGGAACAATCAACTGCTAATATACATATCGGGAATGATTGGTTAAGCTGCAGTAACACAGAAAAGGACCTGAGGGTTATAGTGGACTTGAAGAATAATGAGTCAACAATGTAATACATCTACATGAGATGGCGTGTAGAGTCTCAACATCTACATGTGTGCCCTATTAGGCTGCAGGAAACTAATCAACTCCACCACAGGTTAGTAGTACTTGTAAGTACAAGTACCGTCCTGTGGCGGAGTTCTTTAGTGAACAGCAATGCATGTGTAGCTAGTGATGGGGTTGGCTGGGGTGCCTGCTGGCTAGCCTCACACTGGAGTATCCTCATGCCCCAGCCAGTCCCTCTGTAGCACACCGAGCTGAGTCAGAGCAGCCTTGGGCTGGCAAGCTGACCCTCTGGGTTCCCTGCTAACCAGGGCTTCCCTGACCTAGCTCAGTGTGCTGCAATACTGAGCACATGTTCAAACACTGAACTCAGGAACAATAAACTCCAGTGGACATTGCTAACAGCACATATAGATGCACCATAGTATTTAAAAAAAAAAAAAAAAGCAGCTAATAGCATACTCCAGTGTATTAACAGCTTGCAAGTCATGGAAATAAATTCTTCCACTTGATTCAGCACTGATGAAGTCTCATCTGAAATAAAGTGTCCAATTCTGGATGCTGCACTTAAAAGTTTATACAAATTGAAAATAGTCTGGAGGAGAGCCACAAAAATGAGTAGGGGTGGAAGAACTGGGGTTTAGTTTGGTGTAAGGGAGACTGAGGAGGAATCTGATAAGAGTCTTCAATTATAAAAGGGTTATTATAAAGAGGATAGCAATCAAACGATCAAACTCTCAGAATCAATTCAGAGAGATTCAGAAAGATTTGGTGATTTGGATGTAGACACAACTTTAAATGTTTTTTCTAACATACCTCTAGGTGGCTTGTGAATGCTGCGATGCTGGGGCAAATGGAGTGTCACACAGGAGCACAGGGGCTCCCCACAGCGTGGTCAGGAGCAGACCCAGAAGTGGACCAGGAGCACTTCTGGTCCACTTCCGGGTCTACTGGGGAGCACGCAGGGCCTCCTCTCTCCTTCCCCCCGCAGTGCTCCCCACTCAGCGACTGGTGCGTCCTGGGTCTGGGGGGGCACCCGGGGTCTTCCCATGGGCGATCACCAAGCCAGGGAGCCTGGGGGGCAGGGCCCAGCATGCTCCCCGGTGGACCCGGAAGTGAATTGGAAGTACTTCCAGTCCACTTCTGGGTTTGCCACTGAACACGACCTATAATACTACTACTTCATAGTTCTCTTGTATTTTGTTGTAAGTTCATGTACCCACACTGCTACACTGTGTGCCTAAGCAGCCCCTACCTCACCCTCCACTTTTGTTCTGTGCTGTCCTGCTCCCCAAGGCGGGGGCAGGAAGAATGAGTTGGAGGAGGGGGAAGCCTGGAGAATCTGTTTGCTCCCAGGCTGCCAGTTAGATAGCCCTGATGTAAAGTATGATGTCTGTTTTCTTGTTTTTTTTAAATTAAGAGAAATATTGTCATTGTGACGTCTCAGTGAATTTTAAAAGGTTAAACACTGTCTTTGCCTTGCATTCAAAACTAGGGTTATTACAAATATAGCTACTTAAAGATACCCTTGCACATAGATTTTATGTTTCTGCTTAATACTCTTGGCTCTCGGGACCAATTTGTCATATCCAAAATATATATGCCTGAATCTAGTGAACCAGTCAGAGGAAATATATAATTAGCCATTTTTATTGAAGTGTGCATACTATGCTTCAGTGATTAATTTTCCAGGCAGTGCTTCAGAACCTTATGCCTCTTTGCATATTTAAACATTCCTGGTTATGATATTTTGTATTTTCATATTTAGAACTGGATTGAGTTTAAATATCTAATTAACATTTAGCTGTTAAAATCTATATCCATCTATGGAAGCATTTATTGATAATAAAAACATTAGTGTAGATATTCTAGAGTGCATGGTATCTTTTTGCCATTATGACAGTAACTTATGAAATAACAGGTAAATATAGAAATTTGTTTTGATACCTTTAAGTTGAATTTTAAAGATTGGGAATATAACAGGGCAAAATATTTAAAACAGTGGAGGCCAACCTTTTTAGCAGGAGTGACACAAGTCCCACATACTCCCTGAGTGCCACTTTGCTCTGCCTAATTCACCCCCATCTCTTCTCTGCTCCTGGTCTAATCCACTAATCTGCTTTTTGCTTCTTGTATGTGCTCCTCTCCCAATCTGCTTTTTTGCTGCCTATCTGCTGCTGTGCTCCATCCCTGATCTGCCATGTGCCCAGCCTGCTGCTTTGTGGCATAGAGGCTGCCATTTTGACATGCATGCCACAACTTGGCCACCCTGATCTAAAATAGTCGTGTTTAAGTTTGTGAGAACTGTCATAATGAAAAACTGAACATGTATTTTACTAATTACCGTATTATTTTTATGTTATAAGAATGATTGTTTATCACTGTTAAATACTTGTCTTCAGGAATCTTCAGCTGAAAGCCAAGATTTTCCTTCTTGCAGCCCCAAAGATTTGCAAAATATCAAACTTCAAACCAACTAATAATATAGGACCTTATATTTGCTATTTTAGGCCTACAAACGGTGTATATAATGACTGTGAAGCTGGAATTTATGTCCCAAGGAAGATAGCTTCAATGCCCTCTGTCCACTAAACTATCAGAGGTGTATGATACATATAGATAGTATTGTGGGGTTCCACAATTTATCATAAGGATATAGCCACCATATATCTACACATCACAGATCTGATGGTGATAGCCATATAATCTATTTTCACAAACAGTTTGCTTAATTGATTTAAGTGAAAAGTGTGTTGGGGAGGAAGGGGTTACCATTTTTTCTTTTCACTTATTGCTCTATACAAAATGTAAAAGTATGGTAAACATGAGTGGATTCCACCTTGACTCTATTCATTTTATATCATAATATCCCATAAAACTATATGTCAGAAGAGACAGGAACAGGTTGTACAAACTTCTGTTTCAGTATGTGGTAGAGACGCCTCAAAGAACTCATCCTTAATACCCTTTTTCCCCCCTTCATTGCACACAAACCTTAATAGTTGCTGATTTGCAATGTTAGATTTCATGACTATAGGGTCTGAGATCTCAGTGTCAGTTTGAGATCTGTTCTCATGAAGGTTAAACTACTGATTTGTGTCCTGTTTCGCTCAGTATTTTCTGTTGTTATTTGCAAGCCAAATATGTTTCTGGGAAACAAAGAATCTACTTCCCATGAACTCCTAGCCTCATTATTTCAAATATAATCACTTTTCTTTACCCTTTGGAAGACATTGCTGGCTGTTTTACTTCTATAACATGCAGGTAATCTCCAAGTTATATCCTTTCTGCTAACCTGTGATTTCATAAATCATCTGACAAATCACTGGTCCTAAGGAATAGGCTTGGGTGTATACATAGAAATCTATCATACATTCTTGCAAAATCCCAAATGACTTTCAAGAATTCAATGTCAGCAATGACACTGGATTTTTTTTTCTTATGTGCATGCTATCAATCTCTTGAATCTCACTGCAATTTTTTTAAAGATAACTAAAAATGTTTGTCCTAAATGGTTAAGAAACAATTTATTTACCATATAAAATGGCTCAATGTGGCCTGGTTTTGCTTTGCACATTGTTTGCATTTGAAAGCACCTGATCCTGTTACTAAAATCAAGGTTGGAGGAGTATTTTAATTTTATCTCTAGCTTTTCTGACTAGTTTATACTATATTATAGTTATTATTTGTCTTTAGTATGGTAGTATACAAAACATCTAATTACAGTATATATCAAGCTACTAGAAGAAATTTGTGTTACAATGAAAGCCAGTCCTAAAATATAATTGCTAAAAATTAGACCAGAAAGCATTGAGAGTTTCGGACAAAGAAGATCTAAAGACCAGAAGAACAATGTCTTGCAGTCTAACTTATCTAACTCTATCCCAGCTATGCAGTTTGTTCGATAAAAGATATCACCCTTATAAATCCTTGCCTCAGGCAAACAAGGAGAACAAAGAATAAGCTTGTACTTTGAAGCAATAGGTACAATTGGGGAAAATAATTTAGGGAGAGATTGTTTAGAAAATGTATAATTAGGACACTGGCATTAGAATCCATGAGAAGAGATGAAAATCAAAGCCAAACTGACTGAGTTAAAAGCACAGGTTTTCTCTTCTCTACTGCAGTTGGGGACAAAGAGAGCATAAACATCTGGAAATGTTCCATGAGAAGAGGAAGGGAAGAGAGACTTCCATGCTTCTTTCCCTATCAGCTTGCAGAGTTCTCTTTCAGTTACTCCTGTGTAGCTAGCTGCTGCAGACTTATGCAGGAAACTTTAATGCTATTATGGAATTAGAAGTGAGGGTACAAGTAATAACCGTGCTCTGCTCTGGGTCCAAACCTGGAGAGTTTGAACTCAGAAGGTTATATGGTGGTGGAAATGTGGGGAGGCAAAAGTAGAGGCAGAACTTTGATGACATTGATAGCATTTTCTTACACAGTCACTTCCTGGCCTAATCATTTCATGTCTCATCTATGTTGCTTCTCCGCTGGCAGGAACAACCGTAGCGATATCAAAGCAAGAGCTCATGCACTGGTTTTACAAAGTTAATATGCACATGTCTGTGACCAAAATCAAAGAGAGCTTGAATTTAGCTTGTTAAAAGATTCAAGATGGTCATAATTAATAATATTTTACACAGGTTTGTAATTGGACGAGAAAAACCAGGACAAGTAAGTGAGGTTGCTCAGCTGATTAGCCAGACCCTAGAGCAAGAGCGTCGCCAGAGAGAACTCCTGGAGCAACATTATGCACAATATGATGCGGATGATGATGAGGTAACATGCTTGTTAACAATCCTCTTATTCATTATCTTATTGTATTCCTTTTCAACAGTGTTTAAGATGGAATGAATGTAACTGGTGTCATATGAAAGTCAAATCCATTCTACCGTGTGAATGAAAACACTTATCTGTTTTACTTGCACATATGCTCTTTCTGTGCATAAAGGTGTAACCATGTCACTCTTGAAGTGCAAAAAGTCTTTGAATCAGTACAGATTTTCATGGCTACTTAACATGAGGGCTGTGTTGTGTTAGCACAGTATCTGATCTATCACTCTCACTAATGCTTGATAGTTTTTCTTAACTATTGCATAGGAGGGGAAAGGTTATCTAAATTCTCTCTCCCATTAACACAGCCTAGAAGTGCTTGCTTAGATTTATTATACTATACCACGATATGCTTTCTGCCCATCTTCCACAACAGATTCCAATTATTACTTGACACACTGTGACCATGAGTCCTCCCTTAGGAACAGTCATTTTTTGTTACATGAGTTTAAAATAAGACAACAAATATCTAGGAGAACAAATGTCAGGTTGACTGACCACTTCTATAAGCACCATTATTTTTGTGGGGAGGTCTGCTGTGCTTGTATTAATGAAAGGAAGTTGGTTTCCTAATGCATTGCAGAATTATTTTTCTCTTTCACTATTTTTTACATTCTGTCTTCTCTTAATATTCCTGGCAATTGATTTTAGGGTAGTGATATGTGTGGGGAGAGACTGTAAACCTGTAATTCTCAACCCCTGGTATATGAGCTGTGAAGTGTTGGTTTTAAACTTTCAGCTAAATCTCTCTTAATTTTTGAGGGATGGGTGGTAGTTCTGTAGCGGTTAGAATGCAAATTTACTCACCCCACTGACATGCATAGTTTTTACTGACATGTATGACTGACATGTATGATATCTATATCATTGCATAAATTAGTCACTAGAGCAGGTAAAGGCAGCTGCATTACCATGCCAAGTCACCACTCTGTTCCTCCTACTTCTCACTAATGCAGTTGTCTTGCCTAAAAGTTGCTCAGTGATTCGAGGCCTACTATGTGTCAATGTAGTTTTGCCCACCAAGATAGTGGGGAAAAAAGCTGTAACTGTAGGACAGTGGAACAATGGACGTACTGGAGGAGAAGGGGGAGAGGTGTCAGGGAGGGAGGAGGAGGTTGAACTCGTAGGGCTGTACCTCTTTCATCTCAGGGAAAAATTGGTGGGGAATATACTAGTAGATGGCAAGTTGGGCAGCAGTGACCAGGAGATGATTGAGTTCAAGATCCTGAGGAAAGGAAGGATGGATGTGGCGAGACAAGTGAATGTGGTGTACCTTGATTTTAGCAAGGCTTTTGCTACGGTCTCCCACAGCATTCTGACAGGCAAGATAAGGAAGTACGGTCTGGATGAATGGACTGTAAGGTGGATAGAAAAGTGGCTGCAGCATCGGGCTCAGAGAATAGTATTCAATGGCTTGATGTCTAGTTGGCAGCCGGTATAAAGTGGAGTGCCCCAGGGTCAGTCCTGGGGTTGGTTTTGTTTATTGTCTTCATCGACGACCTGGAAGATGGAATGGAGCACACCCTCAGCAGATTTACAGATAACACCAAGCTGCGGGGAGTAGCAGATATGCTGTGGGTAGGGATAGAATTCAGAGTGAGACAAATTGGAAGACTGGGTGACAAGAAATCTCATGAAGTTCAATAAGGACAAGTGTAAAGTCCTCCAGTTAGGGCAGAATAGTCTCATGCACCAGTACTAGCTGGGGACTGACTGGCTGGGCAGCAGCTCTGCAGAAAAGGACCTGGGGGTTTCAGTGGACAATAAGCTGAATATGAGCCACCAGTGTGCCATTATTGCCAAGAAGGCTAATGGCATACTGGGCTGCATTGATAGGTGTGTTCCCATTCAGTCAAGGGAATTGATTCTTACCCGCTGTTCAGCGCTGGTGAGGCCACATCTGGAGTACTGTGTTCAGTTGTGGGCACCCCTCTACAGAAGGGATGGGGACAAATTGGAGAGAGGGGGCAACAAAAATGGTGAGGGAGCTGGGGCACATGACTTATGAGGGAAGACTATGAGAACAGGACTTATTTAGTCTAGAGAAGAGAGGACTGAGGGGGGATTTGATAGAAGTGGGGTTCAAAAGAAGATGGAGCTAGACTGTTCTCAGTGGTGGCAGATGCCAGAACCAGAAGCAACGGCCACAAACTGGCAGAAAGCAGATTTAGGTTAGAAATTGGGAAGAACTTTCTCACTAGGAGGGTAGTAAAACTCTGGAACAGGTTACCCAGAGAGGTGGTAGAAGCTCCATCCTTGAAGGTCTTCAAAGTCCGGCTAGACAAAGCTTTGGCTGGGATGATCTAATTGGGATGGTCCTGCTTTAAGAAGGGGTTGGACTAGGTGACCTCCTGAGGTCCCTTCCAACCCTAACTTTTTATGATTCTACCAATAGTTCTGTGAGAAGGACCCAGCCTCCTTTTCCCCAGTAGTCAAGTGGTAAAGGTACTTGTCCAGGAAGTGGGAGATGGGTTATGTTATGGGCTCGTTAGAGAGCTGAGGATATTCCCCATGCCTCCCATAGAATTTAGGCCAGTGGGTAGAAAGAACTGTAGCATGCATGGGACCAAAACTGAGAGCAAGCAAGAGAAACCCTCACTAGGGTCTCTCAGCCCAGTGAAGAAAGCTCTCCTCTATGAGCCCAAGTCCTAGTTTCTAGATCTTGCCCTCTGTGTTGTTTTTCCAGTGTATTATTTAATTAAAATACACGCAGAATGCTTTGAGCAGAAACCAGGGCTCATTCCCAAGAGAGCATCCTGCTAACTGAGCTACAGAATCAGGTTCCCTCTTGCTTGATCCCTTTCTGTCCCTACTGCACATAAATTGGCACCCCAACATTGGGGACAACATCCTGAAGAAACAAGTTTTCTGTGAGATAAATAACTGTGCTATCTGCTACCACAGCAATTTGGCTGTGGTCTTTTCTCATGTCACCAGTTAACTAGAGTCATTATTAAGAGAAGAGAGCTTCAAGTGAAACCTAGAGTTGAGGATGTTGGTGATTCAGTAAGTGACACTTTCTCCTAAGTTAATACCATACTTGTTTCTAGATTAGTGTGAGGGGACACAGAGGGTGTTTATACACATGCCCCAGGAGTTGGGGGGAGGGTGCTTTAATTAAAGCACCCGGAGCATCATGTGTATCAGCGTCCCACACTGAAAAATGACAGCAGGTGATTGGCGGCAGCTCATCGAATAAGCTTTAGTTACAGCACCCCCTGCTGCCATTATTCAGCACAGGGACACTGATACACTTGCAGTTGGAGTCTGTTGGATCGTGTTAATTAATTGAGTTTGCTCTGACATGCTGTAATTACAGCATGTCAGAGCAGCCTCATTGCACGTGTATAGGCGCCCAGCATCAATGGAACTGCTTTTGGGTAGAACCCTCTACAAAACTTGCTCATTGTACTCCTTTTCTACCTTTTTCCTTCATGTGGATTCATTTTTGTTATCTATATCCTTACTGCATTATGTCATGAGCCAAAAACCTCTTTGGAGCAAGACCTGTTGTATTTGTGTCATGTCTCCATCATGCAATATGGCCCTGCTCTTTTTTTGCTGCTACTGTGAGCTAATAATAATATACCAATAATAAAATATTAGCCTAGTGTGGAATTTGTGCAGAAGTAGTTAGGCCTAGTGTCCTAACTGAATTTCAGTCAGAATTATGACCTGCCTATCCATTTTCATTTAGAACAACATGCTGGGTGCCCGGCAGGCAGATGATCAGGTCGCTCCCAGCTGCTGCCTGGCTAGTGGATGCTGAGGCACCTCAGCATGTGCTGGCCAGGCTTCTTGCATGCAGCATGAGATGACCCAGCAGGCACCAGCCAGGCACCACCCCACAGCAGGCAGGTTTTCTGGTCAGGAGCATGTGCTGAGTTGTTCTGAGCTGCTGCTGAAGCAGTCCAACACACAGAAAGGGACCCACCTGGACTTCCAGCATGTGACAAGTTGCTCCAGCACCTGTTGCTAGGGCAGAGCAGCTCAGAGAAACTCAGCATGTGCTGGCCAGAAACTCTTCAAACTATGGGACAGTGCCTGGCCAGCACCTGACAGGTCATTTCAACCTGCATGTGGGGTTTCCAGCCAGAGGGTGCCAAAGCAACTCATCACATGCTGGCAGGCAGCAACTTGGAGTGACCTTGGACCAGCTGACCAGGAACCCTGCCCTTTAAGCTCAGGCACACTCTGGTGGCTGGCCATGTGCCTTTTCTCATTTTAGGTAAGTCATATGCAATCATAAGATGAGGCTTGATTTTCCCTAGTTGAATGGGGAAAAAACCCCTCATCTTGTAATTGAGTAAATGTGGTAGCTAATTTGAAAAGTTCTACATACTCTCTTACCATGGATAAAATTCTTTTCTTTTCTTTTTTTTACTGACAAATGAGTAACATTTTTTTTTTATTTACCGTGAGTCATCACCTGAATAGATTTTCAGTTTTTATTATTTCATATTTATTAGATATATATTCCCTGCTCCCCAAAAAGAATGAAGATAGCTCACAATAAAAAATCCAAAGAGAAATTATAAAAACATAAAATATTACCTGCTAATAACTAAGCTTGTCCAAATAAAAAGGTCTTGCAATGCTTCTTGAAGTTGTCCAGGCTCAGGCTGTTGTGGGCTGCCGGTGTTGGGAGTTCCAGAGCTGAGGTGTGACTACCACCTCAGAACAACCTCCTCTGCGTTTTGAACCAAATGAACTTGGCAGGCACGTGATGCTTACAGGTGATTGTTCTTGACTGACCTTAGGGAACACAAAGCAGTATAATAGACCTTGCACTCAGAGGCCCTTGACAGATGTTAAAATAAAGGTACTGTAAGATCTGATGCAGAATCCTAAAACCCACACTTCCTGCCATGCCACACATGCATGGCAGGAGGCGTGATTGTGGGATCCTGCATCAGAACCCACTGTTCCATGTTACCAGTGCAGGGGGAGCCCAATCCCAGCTCCACCTGCCCAGCAAATAGCGAATTTGACTCCCAGCCAAAAGAGTGCACCATGTGCTCCCTGTCAGCTGATCAGAGTTCCCAGTCACAGGAATATCAGTTTCACTGGTGCTACCCCACTTCAATGTTTTTGGATGAGAAAATAAAATGCAATTACTGTTTTTATAAATTAAGAATATTTTATGGTACGGTCTGCTTCGGTATCTGGAAAAACGGAAGTAATAATATTAGATAAAAAGTTAGCAAAGACCCATGTCTGGGCTTAAAAGAACTGGAGTAGTGAATTGGCCTTCTGATAACTTAGATCAGTGGTAGGCAACGTTTTTTGGCCAGAGTGCTGAAAAAACCACAATGTCTACCTTGGAAGGTGCCGGAGTGGGAGCCTGAAGTAGCTGTTTGCAGCCTCCCAGCTGCAGCTGACCCACAGAGCCCAGTCTGCTTGCACCAGGGCTTGCAGCCTCTCAGCTGCCTGCTGGGAGCAGTCTGGGCTCCGTGGCTGGCAGCAGCTGCTTAGAGCCTGGCCTGGCAGTGGTGTGCTGAGCAAAATGGCCTTGCATGCCATGCTCGGCACACGTGCAAGGGGTTGCTGACCCCTGACCTAGGTACATAGGTGTGAATTTAACCCTCCATAAAGAGGACGGTAGAGACTGAGCTTTTGCCCCCCAAGTATATATTCAGCTACTTTACAGAATAACTTTAAAAAAACTGTTATTGTCAACTACTTTAGAAAACAGAATGAATTTCAAAGAGCAGGCAACAACAATAACAATAGCAACTGTTACCTTGAAAAGGTTTGTTATTTTGAAGCACATAACTTTTGGCAGTGCTTTGCTGCTTCTTGTAAAACACTAATTACATTTTTACATCTAGTTTATGAACTTGGCATAGGGTCTGAACTACCTTACAAAATTGATGTAACAGGCAACCATCTTTATTCATAATTTTATTTATGAACTGTATATAGGTGTCACCTTAAATTGTCACATTTGTTCATTTTTTAGGTATAGTTTTCATATCTTGTATTATGAAGATCCTATCCTGCCTTTTCTGAAATCACTAGCAAAACTCCTACTTATTTCAGTGGGATTATGAATGAGCCTATGTCACTCTGCCATTCACACATGCTAGAGGGTTCACACATCTCAGTCCAAGGACTCTGGTGTTTCTGTTTCAGTTACTTGAATGACTGAGTGCATCCACATTGGCCACCCTCAGCTGGAGTACAATTTTCTTGCATGTCCACACTAGTATTGCCTTGCACTTCTTTCTAGGGAATCAAATTAAATATATGCCACGCTTAAACAGGTATCCCCAATGTGTTTTGCACATATTCAACATTGGTTTAAAAAGCAGTTTTAGCTAACCTGGATTGCTTTCTGTACAGATGAGGCCTGAGTTCACTGGATGAGTCCAATCTCTGCCTTCATGTCTGGCAAGCAGCCAGGCTTTCCCAGCCCCGGGATGGGTCTCCAAACAGCACAGAATGTTTGTTAAGATCCAGACGGCCATTTTTTGCCCAGTCTAATCTCCCCGAATATCTGTATGGATTGGTACTTTGGTTGACTTAACCCTAGTTAAGTCAATCAAAGTGCAGCATCTGCACATAGCCATAAACATTAAACTCTCAGAAGTTTGGTGTAAGTTGCACTGAATATTATCTCTGTAACAACTAATAGAAACACTCTGAATTTGAGGTGTTCCTCAGTTCTTTGACAGGTAGCAAGCAGTGTAATTTAGATTGTGGCTGTAAGTAGGTATAGTGGCTGAAGTAAAAATGCCATACAAGTAGATCATAATGGAATTTCAATTTGTTTGTGATTTACTTCAGTAGAAATCACTTGAATTTATATATAAAGTTTCACAAGAGTACTAGTATAATTGAAAATCCTTGAGCAAACTTCATAGTTTCGTAGTTTGATAGTTGGAAGGGACCTAAGCAGATCATCAAGTCCAACCCTTGCCATGGGTAATGACTCTGGCTAGGTGGCTGTCTAGCCTCCTTTTGAAGACTCCCAGGGTAGGGGCGAACACCACTTCCCTTGGAAGTTGGTTCCAGCTCCTAGCCACCCTGACTGTGAAGTACTGCCTCCTGATATCTAGCCTAATCTACTCTCTGTCAACTTATGGCCATTGTTCCTTGTTACCTCTGGTAGTGCTCAGGGGAACAGGGACTCTCTCATTGCCTGCTGGTCCCACTTGGCAAGTTTATTGGTGGCCACCAGATACCCTCTCAGCCTTTTCTTGTGGAGGCTGAATGGGTTCAGGTCCTGTAGCCTCTAATCACAGAGCCTGCCCTGTTCCCCCAATCATGCGGGTGACCCTCCTCTGGCCCCTCTCAGTGCTGTCCACATCCCTCCTGAAGTGCGGTGCCCAGAACTGGAGGCAGTACTCCAACTGCAGCCTGACCAATGTCGCATAGAGGGAGAGTATTGCCTCCTTGGACCTGCTCGTGATGCATCTATGGATACATGACAAGGTATGGTTAGCCTTCCTGACCGTGTCCCCACATTGGTGGCCCATGTTCATCTTGGAATCAATAAGTGACACCAAGATCCTTTTCTGCCTCTGTGCTGACGAGAAGGGAGTTCCTCAGCCTGTAGGTATGCTGCTGGTTCTTCCTCCCCAGGTGCGTCACCTTGCACTTGTCTGTATTGAAGCCCATCCTATTCTCACCTGCCCACCTCTGTAACCTGTCCAGATCTAGTTGTAGCCTGTCCCTCTCTTTAGCGTGTTTATATGTTTATTTGTTTTTATTATTATTCCCATTAGAATACAGTGACAATCTAGCTACCTAGTAGGAAAATCCATGCCTTTTATATTTTAATTTAGTAGTATTCTTAGTTTTAAGAGAGATCAATAAGCGTTACAAGATCCCAAAGAGACCTGGTTTAAAGTTTGAATAATTTGATTTAGAATATTCCTCAAATGCTAAGTAGCTATATAAAAGTTAGATCAAATGTCCTATAATAAAGAAATGAAAAATACTTAAAAAATTATTAGCTTTAATATAAAACCTAATAAAAACAAAGTTTAAACTCACTTTGCTGACATCTGCCACTCTCACTGTAACAACATGCACAGTACTTTCAGAGCTGTCCTGGAGCCCTGCCCAAGGATTTCAGAGTGGGAGCAAGTGCTTGCTTTCCATGCTGTGCTGATATCATGAATAATTCTAATGCAGTAACAAGCAAGTAAACAAATACATTTCTGCTTATTTAAAGTATCCTTAAAATAATAAAACAGCAAATGTGTTAACACATGAGAGAGGCCAGAGTTTATTGGAAAATAAATGATCTCTTCTACCACGAGCCTGGTTTTACAAACATAAACTTGAGCAAATTTGCTTACATGAATACTCTTATTATATTTAATGTGCTACTCATGTGAGTAAAAGTACCCTGTATATAAGTACTTGCACAAAGGAACATATTATTGGATACAAAACTAAAAGCAGGAAAAGAACATATAACAAATAATGTAATTTGGAGAACTGCTTAACCGCTCTGAATATCCTATTTCAGCACTAACTACATAGTAAATATCTGCATTTATATAGAACAGAGGTAGGAAAAACATGGCCCATGGGCTGGATCCAGCTCACCAAGGGATTTTGTCTGGCCTGTGGCAGGTCCTTCGGTCCTGCCCAGGCCAGGCATAGGGAGCAGCCTGAGCCATGGTGCATGTGGCTGGTTCCACTGCCCAAAGGCATGCAGTGGGGCTGGGGTAGTGCTGCTCCCAGACTTGCTGGCAGCCCTGGTGGCAGCAGCTTCTTCCAGATGCCACCAGCAGCAAATCCAGCTACCAGGTGCTGGGGCAGACCCGCAGTCTATTCCCTACACCCCAGAGGCAGGCACTGGTTCCATGGGCTGGGACATGCAGGGTGGGGATTGCAGCTTTGCTCTGGCCCTGCACTGTCACTGTCTTGCGATCCCAGGCCTGGCCCTGCCCTCCCATCCCACTCCTGGACACAGCTCCCTACTCACCCATCCACAGCCCTATTCCATCTGCCAAGCTGTGTGCCTTGCCCGCATGGGTCTGGGGCTGGGGGCAGAGCCACAATCTACTTTCCACCTGCCCCTGCCTGCAGAACCAGTGCCTATCTCAGGGCCATGTGGGGAGTAGATTGTGGCTGTGCCCTGCAATTCTGGCCTTGCCCACCTGTGCTGCTCCCAGATGCTGTCTTCTGCCCATCTGCAGCCCCATCCCAGCCGCCTGGCCAAGTGCAGAGCAGAGCCATTGAAGGAGTTTTGATGAGCTGTAGTGGGGGAAGGGTGGAACGTGCTGACCTGGTCCATAACACTCACCAAAACTCCTTGAGTGGTCCTCCAGCCCAAATAATTGCCCACCCCTGATATAGACTATACGGAATGTCTAATGTATAGTATGTATTATATATTTATAATATGTATAAAATTCTCCTTATGCAGAATATGTATAAAATTTTTACTGAAGCAAAGACACAAATGGGCCTCTTAATGGGTCTCGTTTTGCAGATATAGTCTGTAACATTAATTTAACATTCTTTTTTTTCTTTTATTTGTTAATACTCTAATGTAAAGTGCCCAGTATGCTATTAGAGCTGTTTGATGATAATATAAAAGACATTCACAGTCAAAAATGACAGGTGGGCAGCTAATTTCCATTGAAAGGGAATAGACATTATGTTCCTAACTGTAATCTGTGCCTTAGCAAATCTCTCCCAATATTTAAAAATATTTTTTAACAAAAATTATTCTAGCACTTACTTTGAACATTGTGATGATAACACTGTTCACTTTCTTCTGAGGATCTGAAAGTACTTTGCAGACACTGAGTAAACCTAATAACACGTAAGTGTGCTATGTATTTTTCCCATTTTTACATAAAGGGAAAGTGATGTAAAGAGAGAAATACCATATTTTCTTGCATCTAACATGCCCCAAAATAAAATATACAACTTTTTTTGAAAGGCAGAATGAAGAAAAACAGGACTTTCCCAGTTATTGCTGCATGGAGTAGGGACAGTGCCTAATCTTCGAATGACTCACTCTCCTTGTCCTGCTTAACTAAAAGCTGACATCTTAGCTGCTGCTGAAGGCAGATCTCTGATTTTTAAGAGAGCTAAAGAGTCTGCAAGGCTGTGAAATAGGAGGAGAGAGACCAGGAGCAGCCAGCAAAATTGCTCTAAGAAATGTTAGCATGATTAGTGAAACATCAAGACCATTAAAAAATGAAAGATGTCATTAATATCTGTGGAGTGAAGAACAATGAGTCATTAAGTATTCAACTCCCTCAGCTGCCTGCATAATAATACCACAACTGCTACTGGGTAGAGTAGGAATCAAAGCAGGTGATTTTATTCTGGGCAGAAAATTGGTTTTCTGCTTAAGACACTAAAATTGGGGGAGAGGGGGTTGGGGAAAATGTGTGCATGGTATCTGAGTAAATATGGTAAGTGACTTTTCCAAATTCACAGAGTTAGTTGCTGACAGAATAGCAATGCTGACAGCTCACCTGGCAGAGGCTGACCTGTACCCCAGTCCAACAATACAAAGGAAGGGAAGCTATCTTAAGTGGCACTTGAAGAACCCTTCGGAGTTGAGGAAATCCAGATGCCAGAGAACCCAGCACACCATTCCCCTTCTTGTCTCCTGGAATGTAGGCTTGATTAGCTCTATTACAAGTATAACAGTGTGCAGGATAAGAGACATTAACTTTTATCTGACATAATTATCAATGTCCTCATTTAACGGTTTTTCTTCTTACTGCGTATTAATTTAGAATACCTGGTGGTGTTTTCCAATCTTTGTAAGCACTTTTAATTGCTTTTATGCTGGCTATCCATACTTGAAAAATAGCTTGAACCATGCTGTACTTTCCAGTATTCTCCCTGTTCTGTAAGAGAGCTGACATTCCACAATCCAAAGAACCACCCACTGCTTTTGTTCAAAACCGTAAAAGTATTCTTTTTTTCATGCAGGGTGAAATCTTGTTTCCGCTGAAGCTAACGGCTGTTTTGGCCAGTGAATTCAGTGGACCAATTTTTATATTCCAGTGACTACTTCAGAAATGTGTCTTTCCATACATATCTTTTGCTTGTCTTATGAATTCAGCTATAATGAAGGCAGCATGAGTTATACACCACCAACTCTGTTCCTCTCATACTGATAATGGAGATTCCCAGCCAAGTCTTAACTGAGTTGCAGAGGGGTTTGGGTATGAGAAAAGAGATAGAAGGGAGGGGGGTCCCAGTTTGGAAAAGGTTGAGAAAAGCTTTTTACAGTAAAACTGACTTCCCCTAGAAGTGCTGCAGCACTTACGTTTTGTTCTTCTATACTCTGATGCTAAACCATTACAATGGTACTACTGTATCATTTGGAACTCACAACTGCTTATGCTAGATCTAAAAAAGAATTAATCATTGTTGCATGCAGAATTCTGTGCTTCTATACTAACTCAGTTTTAGAAAGTTTTTAAGTGTTACAGATTTAGGGCATTTATACACGTGTCTGGGGGGGGAGGGACGGGAAAGTGTGTGTGGGGGGCTTTAATTAGAGTGCCTGAAATGTCACATGTATCAGCATCCCCATGCTGGAAAAGGGCTGTGGGGGTGTAGTTAAAGTGCTCCTGTCACCATTTTTCAGCACAGGAATGCTGATGTATGTGATGCTGGAGTCTGGTCTGATAATTAATCAAGTCTGGTCTGATACACTGTAATTACAGCATCTCGGAGTAGCCTCACTGCACATGTATAGACACCCTTAGATTTTAACATACAAACAACCCAGGCCTAATGAGAGGATACTGAAGTGTTTTAATTCCATAACATTAAGACAGGGGAATATGCTACTGATGAAGAAGATGAAGACATGGGACCTGTCTTGCCAGGAGGTGACATGGCAATTGAAGTGTTTGATCTTCCTGAAAATGATGACATGTTTTCCCCAAGCGAGTTGGACACCACTAAGCTTGCTCACAAGTTCAAAGAGGTAAGCTCTAGGTCTGGGATTTTTCGGGCATCATTGATTCTAATAAATATATATTTTTGATATTTTGGTTTCCTCTTTGATTAATATAATTGATTTCCAGCTTATTCAATCAATACTCATAAATGGCTTGAGCAATTTTGTTTAAAATTAAGGGAGATAGATTTTCTTAGCAGTTTTAAATACATTTTGTCAGGTAACTGTTGTGTTGACAAAGGCTCTGTGAATCATGAATCATTAAAGCTGCTTATTAGAACTGAGTATAATTTACGGTTTGATGGGTTTTCAGTCAAAATGTACTTTTATGTCTCAGCACTTTACAGGTTTTTTGGCTAGGAAAACAAAGATGCAGTCCATTAGTACTTTTTAGATTATCGTTCTCAGTGCTGTTCACTGTAAGATTCAAACCTGAAGAAATACAACTAGAAAAATCAGTTAAACTTAAATAAAATGAATGTAATAGGCTTTTCTCTGTTTCCTCTACACATCTCACATAACCACTCTTAAATAGACTGTAATGAAGCATGTCTGGTGGTTAGTTCACAAAAGGCTCCTGACTTGAGAAACAGGCATATTGCAGGATGGAATATGATTGCTGTGGCAGTTCTGTGTGGGAAGAAAGCTTAGGTGGTGTTTGCTAGTATTAAGTTTGACTCAGGTAAGAGAATCAGTGAATTCATTCCCCAAATATGGTGCACCATCTACAGTGCTGCTGTATTTTGGGTTCTCATCTCTGTGCAGTCTGTGCCTCATCTTCTATGAAATGTAGTCAGATCAGCATGTACGATTTAATGTGGTGCAACTTCCCTGCAAGTAACAATATATATATTATTTAAATAAGGTGAGTTTGGAAAGCATAGGAGTACTCAGATCCTCACAGGTGAGGTGAAGAGCAGAATCCACATCTTGTAAAATGGGAGATTTAAACAAAACAGGATCCCCTTTCCACAAAGTTAGTTCTTTTCTGTAGATATAAATGATTGATTGGCATTTGGAAATGAATGTGGAAGATAACCACATCATGATTCAGTCAGTGCCCTCCTTGTATTAGATGCTTAGCATTATTCAAAAGTATGTCAGTGCCCACTGGTGGACCCACTTCACTGGTGACTTGGTTCTCTCACTCCTTTGCCTTCTATAGAGTCATTTGTTCTTGTAAGGAGTGGTTGTAAAACTAGCATTCTGGATTGGTAGTGTTTACTATCTGCATAGTGCATAAGCAGTGAAGGGCAAGCCGTGGGCCTATAACCGACTTTAACTTAAACATCATTCCCCTTACTTGGTAGGCCACCCAGTGTAGACTGTATTATGTTATGTTTGAAAATGCCCAGACTAAATTTAGACTATAGAGCTGGATTAGTTAATGAACTCAAAGTCACAGTGTAGGGGAAGATCAGAATAAGGTATTTGAGAAGATGCAACTCCAATTAGATCTAAATGGGACAGGACATATATCCACCTGCATAAGGGCTGAAATCTTTGATTACTAATTCAGATGACTGTAGCTGTTATACATGTTGATTAGATTTAATGCAATAAAGACATGTATGACTGATATTAAAGAGCATGCTCAGGTATTTTCCAAGGTATTTGTCCAGAATTCCTTCAACACTAGATGTAGTATTCCTGCCCACACTGCAGAGTGCACTTTTTTGTTTTGTTGCTAGGGTTGTATTTAAAGATTCACTACTCTCTCTTGTTCTTATCCTGGAGATATGTGACAGTGTTAAATAAGTGGGCTGAACGTAATCTTCAAACATAACAGTTCAGCATAGTTAGTTGAATTCAGATATTGTAGGTGGATAACATGCTCAGATAATTTGACAGGCATGCTATTTAAGCATCTCATGCATTTTGCTACAATTTTTTCCTTTAGTAGGCAATTGGAATACATGCTGGGTAACTTCAAGCACATGCCTTCACCACCTTGGGCCTCCATTTTATGAATCTGTACAATAGGGATAATATCACCTTCTGGAAAGTGCCTTCATATTTACTGATGAAAAGTACTATACAGGAGCTAGGTAGTAATAATAAAATTTTTAAATGTTTTTATATAGTGTGTGCATATTTGTAAGCAGAAATTCAGTATGGTAATTTTGGTAGGAAAGACATTTTTAAAAATTGTTTTATCCCATTAGAATCCAGAAATGTAACACTAGATATACATGTACACTGCTAGCCCCTAACACAACTCCTGCCAATAATACCTTCTGTGATTCTAGACAAATTAATTTGTAAATCTTTTTTTCTCTTGGTAGTATCTTCAGAATACTGTTTCTATTGCTGTGAAAATAAATTTATCAGTATTCATCAAGAGGAATGAAATTTTGAGGAAGAAATTTGTGTGCGTGCATATGTATATGTATATATGTATGTGTGTGTATGTATATATGGATAAAATAAAGTATTATCAGCACCATGCTGATTATATAGGAAAATGTGAAATAATATTTGATTGCCAAGTATTTGCATGACATTAAATAACCATGGAATAAAATGTGTTCTCCTTCCTTAAGATACATACATGTAATATTATACAATTCAAATGCAGATTTGCTTGTCAAGTCATTTACCTCACCCCTTTATTGCTAATGCAGAAATATACTAAAACATGTCTGCCTTCCATCAAACAAAAATATGTATTTCCCTTCCATATTGCAAGCACAATTTGATTTTGTCTAAACAGAGACATTTCAAAGATCTAGACTAAGCAAAGCAGCATGTCGCTGCTTCTGCTTTTGAATTGCTTCTATACCAATGGGTTTGCTGTAGCATGTATTGATTCAATTATATGACTCAGTGATCAGTATTCATTTTTTACCTAATAAGAGGAAGTGTAAAAATAACTGTTAAACCCATCTGTACCTGAGTGGATTATAATTTGTGCGAGAGTTTGGGGCTTGTTTGCTTGTTGTAAGACTCTTTTTAATGAGTAGGCTACATAATAAGGTTAGGTGTTTTCTTAGGAGAAAGGGCAAAGGGCTGCAAGGAATGGACTTTCCATTACAGTACCACCTCTGGGAAGAGCATAGTCTAAAGCAGCCAACCTCTGCCTTAACTCCTCTCATCCCAAGGCAATATGCTTGTTAATAAAAGTTATGAGCAGGGATCCAGGTTTTCCATTTCCCATGGAAAAACAGAAAAAAGGTGGATTTTGCCTTTTTACCAAGATAAATGCAGATTTTTGATCTTAACAGAGAAATGTGTGAATTTGCCACTTTTGCAAAGAGCTATCTGCAGGCTGGCAGAGTCCCAGCCTGCAAAGGGCTGGGGGGAGAGAGAGAAGGGAGATCAGCCAGGGGATGCCATATGCATGTGCCACTGCACTCACACCCACCACTGCACACATTCCTGAGGGGGGACAGGGGAGGGACATGTGCACCCCAGATCTGTGCATGGGGCGGGGGTGAGCTGGCCGCTGTGGGCCTGGGTTTCCCACCCTGCTGCCCTCCCCCTGGGGCCTCTGCAGGCCAGTGGGCAGATCCTGGTACAGCAGGGCAGAGCCAGGTTGGATGGGGAAGCTTGCTGGTGTCATTAGGAGTCCTGCGCCCCCCTGGTGAAGTGCCCACTGCCCACCTAGCAGCAGCATGGGTGGTGGTGCAGAGTTGTACCCTCACTGCTGCTGGGTAGGCAGGGCCATCTTGCCAGAGTGGTGCAGAGCTCCCAGTGGCAGCAGCGAGTTTCCCCACCTGGCTCCTCTCTGCCCTGCCGTGCCAGGTCCTGCCCACTGAGCCGCCTCTCCTAGGTCTGGGGGGACTGAGGGTAGCGGGTGAGAGGCACCAGCAGGGCTGGGGGGTGGGCTGTGGCTTGCGAGTGAGGGGTCTGGATCTGTGTCCTGGTGAATGAAGGGGCAGGGGGAGCTCTGATTTTTCATGATAAAAAACCCAAATCAAATGCTAAAATGTATAGGTATTTAGAATTTATTTTATTATAGTGACTGGGGCACTGGTAGGCTTCCAAACTGCTTTAAAATTTTAAATGTATCAATAAAACATTGTGTTCATCTGATACCTATATATATAATGGTGTTTCACTTTAATCACAGATTTGAGATTTTTAAATCAGGGAATTTGCAAATTTTAAAGAGAAACAGAGAACTCCAAACTTCTGCTAAGGGTGGAAGGAGACAATTTGAGCTATATTTGCCTCTAAAATACTCCCAGATAAATATATTGTCTTCTGAGAGGAATTTATTTTAGATTTTTCTTCCTTTTCAATAATAAAATAGCAATGCATTTAAAGAAGTAAAGTTTTGAAGTAACAGAATTAAAGAAGTAATGGAAACTTCTTTTAAAATTATTGGGTCAGGGCTTTAGCTGGTATAACTGGCATAACTCAATTAGGTTTAATGAGGGGCTATCCTAATTTGGACCAGCTGAGAATCTAGTTCTATAAGCTTTCCACTCCTAGAGTTCCATAAGGAGGGATTACTGTTGGAGAAACAACGCATAGTGGTACTGCCAATGGCATCTGTTTGCAATTTCTTTGCATGGGCATTAAGAAAGCCCGGTGATAGCAGTCAGCTTAGTGTTGCTTATTGGACCATTAATGAACTTGCCAAATCCCTGGTCACCTCCACAGAAATGATAGCCAGAAACTCTCCCCAAATTACTTGTAATGAGTTTGGGTTGTTGCTGTTGGCCTCCAAGGCTAGGGACAGATATTCAAGAAGCCAGAGCCTAAATTGATTTAACCTTTGCAGGTTAATCTAACCTGCCTATGTTGAACCGATTTGTAACAGCACAGCCATTCTCTCTGGACTGAGGAAATGCTGCCACATGTCTGCAGTTGCTCAGGCTAGGCACCAGGGGGTAGTAGAGCACACTTTTGGCTGCAGGGAAACTATGCTGCGGGGGCTGAACTGGCCATGGAGGGGTTGAATTCCCCCCTCCCTGTCCCACCAGCAAGGACCCGAGCTGGGTTTGCTGGGCGCTCCTCCCTCACTGCTGCAGCAGGAGTCACCATGGCCTCTGAGGTAGAGGGTGCAGGTTATTCTACCCTCTACCCCCACCGCCCCCAGGGGACTACAGCCAGGTCTGCCCACTGCAGCCACCACTGCTGTCTACCTGCTTGGGGCAAGAGGTGAAATAAGCCCCCCCCCACTGGATGCTGGAGGGAGGAGGAATAACCCCTGTTCCTTCTCCCCACCTAAGGGGCCCTGCCAGCCAGCATCTGACTACACCCCCACCCCACTGCTGCAGCGGCGAGGGGGCAGGGACCTTGATGGGGGCAGCAGCCCCTGTCATAGTGTTAGGGAATGTGAGCCTCTTCCCCCACCCCCGCTGTGGGGCTGCCAGAGCCCTCCAAGCCCCCCCACAGCACCACCGCAGGCCACAACAGCTTTTCCCTCTCTGCAGCAGGGCCCCCTGCCAGAAAGAGGCTTGCGCTCAGGGAAACCATGACAGAGGCTGCTGCCCTTGTGATAGTAAGTCCCCCCTTGCCAATCCAGCAGCTGGGCAGGTGTGGGGCCAGACACTGGCCAGCAGGGCCCCATAGGCAGGAGGCAGGGAGTGGGGTTATTCCCCTTACTGCCCCCAGGGAACCGCAGTGAGGTTTGCCCACCCCAGTTGCTGCCGCTGCCATTCACTCTGTGCCTGGGACAAGTGATGGAATAAGCCCCTTCCTGCTCCCCTCCCTGTGGCATCTGGTGGAGGGAGTTTATTCCACCACTTGCCTCAAGCAGGGAGCAAGTGGCAGTGGCAGTCAGGGTGGGCAAACCCAGCTACAGTTCCCGGGGTTGGGGAATAAGCCCTGTCCGTGCCCCCTCTGCCTAAGTGACCATGGGGGCTCACTGCTGCAGCAGTGAGGGGGGAGTACCTGGCAGACCTGGTGGGACAGGGACGGGGGAATGAAATCCCTCTCTGGTCAGACCCCCACCACGGCCTGTCCCTGCTCCAGCTGGGGAGCGGAGGGGCGGGGTCAGCCCTGCTGAGCTGGAGCAGAGAGCCCAGCCCAGAGAGCATGCTGGGATGCTAGGGGACTCTAGTTTAAGTTAAACTAGGAAGGGGTCTGGACAAACATTGCAGCGACCGGTTTGAGCCAAATCAGTTAAGTCTGATACTACATTTCACTAGGTTCATCTCAAACAGGTTCGGCGATTTTGAAACTAGTTTTTATGTGCACTGAATATCTCTTGTTACAGATTCAAACCAGTTTCTGATCACTTAAACTGGTTTACGTGTAGTGTCTGTCCCTAGCTCAAATGTCAATATTGAATTGCTTTTAGGGAGATGTTTAATATATACAATTGTTTTCCCCAAAGGGTATAAAACTCATCGTGGGAAATGCTTGATGAGGTCGTCTGTCAGTTCAAAAAAGTATCTTTGGTTACATTAAAAGCACATAGAAAGGCAGACCAACAGTAGTATCTATGTTGTCTGGTGTCCTTCTATCCAAAAGAGGCTGCACTTGCAGGATTCCCATGGTTCCACGAATCTACAACTGGAGTCATGCCAGTGATTGCATTTACTTGAGGTCAAGTAAAAATTTTTTAATACTCAAATCCAAGAGGCTTCAGAACATTTAAGTGCAGGTGCAGATTAAGTCCTTTAATGCAAAACAACACAACCCAACCTATACAGTGGCATGGTGAACGATTGGAATTGATCAAAAGTCTATTCTTTTCTCAAATAAATGGTCTGTCTGGACAATTCCTAAGGCAATGAGAAATTTTTTTTTTTTTTTTTTGCCATGGCCACAGTTGGGGTCCATCCAAAGTGTAAAGAAGCAGAAAAAGATTAGGTTAACTGGGTTGATGACCAACTTGAAACAACTATCTTAAATAAGAAATGATATAATGTTTAATCTGTGTACTATATCACTCAATATATCAGAACTGGAAAGCATCTCTCATGAGTCAGGTCCCCCAAAGGTCCTTGGGAGACACTCCCAGTAAACAGCACTGGAAAATTACCTCTTACATCTAGAGGCTATAAATATTTGCTGGTTGTAGAACCTTTTCTCCTAAAAGTCTGTGCAGCTCTGACAGCAGCTATGGGTTGGCATCATAGCACTTAACTGGACCCAGATACTCTAGACCAGTGGTTCTCAACCTTTTTTGTACCAGGCAGGACCCATTTGTAATATCGATGGCCAGTCCTGACCCAGTGCCCCCTTGCTCCTGACCTACTGCCCCCAGGTCTCAGCTGCCATTGTGTGTGGGGGGAGGTGGGGTGCAAGCAGCCCCTTGCAGGCTGGAAGTCTGCTAGCCTGGAAGGGAAAAGCCATAGTTTCCTACATTTTTCTCATTTAAAGGGAGAATCCATTTTCTAAGTTTGTTGATCCATTTTTAAAGTTTGTTTGCGACCCTGCCATATATTCTTGTGACCCACTTTTGGGTCGTAACCCATGGGTTGCAAAATGCTGCTCTAAACCATAACCATAACTGTAACTCTGTCCCTATGAAAAGGTCAGCTTTCTAGCAGTGTTCTTCACCAAGCTCCCCACCATCATAACCACCATGTATCCATCCAACTGTCCATTCTGTTCTGTGATTTTCCAATTCTGGAAAATTACAAACACTTTTTTTTCTTAAGAAGACAGTGCTGCCTGTTGTTTTTCCTTGTGTAATGTGTCAAAGCTGGAGTCTAACATGGGGAGATTTTTATAGTCTAGCAGCATTTGTGGAGGAGGATCCTAACAAAGCAGCTGCCGCAGTTTTTCTGAAGACAGGTATCTCTATAGAAGGGACCTGTCATGAAAGTGAAGCCCCTCTGCAGCTTACCACTTCCACAAAGATGCTGGCACTGGTAGTAGGAGTTGTCCTTTTATCACAAGTCCCATTCTTCTGAAGTGTATTCAGCCAGCTCAAGAACTTTTTCCTCTGAACTGACAACACTGTTTTACAGAAAGCCTTGTCTCCTAGAAAATAGCTGTTCCTTTGCTAAATATAGTTCACTGTATCTCTCATGCACCATAAATACCCCATGATTAGGAAAATCTATTCCCTGTGAAGCATATTAGTTCAATATAAACTGTTCAAAAAGCTTTTTGCACATTATTGAAGAATGGATTTATCAGCTGTTGATCATGTTTTTCAGTGTCTAAACACAGCACATGGGAATCTGATTGGTTTATGAAAGGGATTGTATGATGGTAGCTATCTACAGTATCAGACGGCCGGGCTCACTGACCCAAGAGGTCCCTTCCAATCAGATGATCCTAGTTACGTTGAATAACTTCAGTACATTTTGTCAATAAACAATTAAATAATACTAAACACACCCTGATGTCATGCAGAGTTTTTTTAACCTATAACCTTTCTGGAAACTGTATAACAGATTTACTTGAAGATCGTAAAAAAACTAACTTTTGCTCAGAGCTTTTTTTTGTTACACTGCAGTTGAAAGTATGATTTCCATGTGTGTGGGCATATCCATGTTAGTCTCTAATCTAGTTTGCCTAGGGTAAAAATACTAGGGAGATGCTGGCAACACACGCTTAAGCAACCCAAGTACATATCCAAGGTTGCCAACCCTTAAATCTAAATATATGTATTAAAATAAATAACAGACCTTCTCCATTGATATACCACAGTCAAAGGCAGTCATGTGAAAGTGTGGTGTGTATAAAATAGAGAGGCTAGGGGCTTGTTTTCTCTGTGGTGTTGTTATAATTTGAGTTTTGCTTTGATCCAACTCCTGTCCACACATACAAATTGCTGGTTTGCACTAAGTGGTACTTTAAAGTTAGGCCTTCTGGCTTGTCAAGGGATGTGAGTTGAAGCTTCACTGCTGCTGATGCTCCAGTAGTGCAGTGGGAACTCAGCTGCAGGTTATAGTTCAAGTTGTCATGGCTCTTCAGTAGGTAGTCCAGCCTCTGTATGCTGCTGCTGAACTCATTCTGTGTACTCAAGTGCTGTTTTGTAGCATGGGCTCTCTCACTTGAGTGAACTTAGCGTAACTCCAGTACACCACTGCAGAGAGAGTAAGCCCTACAAGGAGATCATCATTTTTCCCCTTCTCATTGTTTGTGGTATACAAATGTATGGAATCTTCCCTTCAAATTTCTCCACCATTGCAGAGCAATGCAATCCCATACCTCTGTTTTTATTCCCTGCTACATGCCTGCTCCATCAATGCATTGGGACTGTCTGAGGACACCAGCATGCACTGGGACATTTTCACATTCTGATCAGAGGACAGCAAAGCCAAGCAGCATCGCATCTTTTTTTTTTTTTTTTTTTTAAGTGCAAGATATTTGCCTTTGCCAGACAGATTGGGTGTCCAAATCTAAAATTATGAGTGGTTAGGCGGCATCCTATCTTTAATTAGGTTGCACAGACTGAGTCATTTTGCAAGCTAGACATTTTAATTTACAATCTACTGCACTGCAGCACTTCTCTAGGCCTTCTGCTATGTAATGTATTCAACTCGCAGCACAAGCTTTAAAAATACTGGAGCACTCCCTATCATAGTTCACTTGTTTATTTTATGCTTTCAATTTTAGTTGCAAATCAAACATGCAGTTACAGAGGCTGAAATTCAGAAGCTGAAAACAAAGGTAAGAATCAATATGTAGTTAATACATGCTGGTATTTTTTTCTAATGTGAATGCAAACCTAAAGATGTGTAACTGTCGGTGAGGAAACCAACCTGTTTTTTAAGAAAGGCTGCTTAAGAAACATGAGTAGCTTAGATAGAACTTGCCTTGGTATAAATTGTCTATCTGAAGTTTCAGCAAAATCTAAAACAGTGCTATTAACAGAAATTGCCAATGTATGTAGCTTCAATTGAATATAAATGTTAAAGGATAACATAATGACTAAATGACATACCTTTAGCCTGGTGGTACTATGTGCATTTTCTTTCACAATTCCTGAAATAATGTTTTGGTTGAATAACTGTAGCCACCTTGAAAGTTTTTTGATTAGCAGTTGCCTTAAGAGTTAATGGGTTGTTTTTGGTTTGTTTTTTAAATAATTTTCCTTTCATTAGCTACTAATTTATTTTAAAGTATTAAATCACATTTTCCATGCAGTGCAAACTACTGCATGTTGTTGCAGTGCTGTTTAAAATGTATTTTATAAAGGCAAAATATTTCCAGTTCATGGAGAAAATTATTTCATGATTTGTTCTTAGAAATTAGAGTTAATTTACTGTATTTAATAAAAAGTAAAGGTACTCATCATATATTTGGCTTTCTTGTACTCAGATAACCTTTTGTAAGTTCAACTGATAATCTAGCTGTTGAGTAATGTTAAGTTTTA
This sequence comes from Crocodylus porosus, assembly GCF_001723895.1. Lineage (NCBI taxonomy): Eukaryota > Metazoa > Chordata > Crocodylia > Crocodylidae > Crocodylus > Crocodylus porosus. Next base: position 44,081,753 of record NW_017728886.1, read on the forward strand.
TGATAACATCTTTCCTGCCTAGTTTAGCTATATTACAGAAGGAAGTAAAGAAAGACAGAAGAGCATTTTCTTTATTAAAAGAGAGTTAAGATTTTTTTTCCTAAATAACATCTGTATCCACAAGGGATTTTGTTTCCTGTTTCTCAGCTGGATCAGCCAGGTATCTGTTAAAAGGACATTGTGAAGTCATTTTCTTTTGTTTTTCTCTTCTAGCTTCCTTTTTGACTTCGCAGTTGGATCCACATGGGCAGACCCTTGTGCCCATGAGGAGCCCCATTGTCCTAATAGGGATACTACAGAGGTATAGGCATTCACTTTTGCAGGTTCAGTTACATGACTGAGGCTGTGGTCCTTTTCTTCCTGGCAGGTACTTCTCCCAAAGTTTGAAATAGAACTGGTATTGAATCTACTGGTGAACAAACCCATTCAGGCTACAAGTTATTGTCGGCGTATGTGCCTCATGTAAAAAATCAGTACAGTTTTGCCAGGGTGCATTAACTACTCTTGATAAGTAAATGAGATGAAATGTATGATTTGCTTTTCAGAAATTTGGTGGTTTTGAATCAGCAAGTGCCAGAGTTTTCTGGCCCTTATCCAGGCAGGCACTTACAACTACAAATAACTTTAATAATGATGATAATAATAATAACACCACCAACAACAAAAGCTAAACCATACATGGCATTTTTCATCCCTAGGTATCAGAGACTGTTACAAAGGAATTTAAATATTCCTGAAATAATGAATGGTACTACTCATGCTTAAAGTAAAGCAGGTCTTAAATGCTTGGTGGCTGCAAGGCTAAGAAATGCAGTAGTTTACAGGGCGGAGGTTTATAAAATAGAAGGCATTTTTTCTTTGAAAATTACCCAAGTTTTGCAGTTGCAATTTTGTTTGGTTCTGAAGGTGCTCCAAAAGAAAGTAGCACCTCTTGTGAATGATGTTACAGGACCACACGTGACCTCAGACTGCAAAACAGAAGGGATATATCCAAATCCTCATCAGGTGTGTGATCCTGCATAGCTTGTGTGGAGGATCAGCTTCAAATTCCTAACTTAACTAAGACATTTTTATGGCTCATAATTGAATGATTAGTAGGAACTCTCTTTTTAACACAGAGTTTACACTGTTCAAGCAAATTTTAATTTCGTGTTTGAATATGTGATTCCTTTGATCCCAGCAATAGAGTTTAAAAATAAATCAGGATTACATTTTATAACAGAATCAGAATTTCTCTATCCTTTCAACAGCTATGAAGTAGATTAAAGATGAAGTTAAAAATGTTGTCAATATAATTCCAAAAAACCTTCCAAACCAAATTGTGATTGTAGTTTTGCTGATGTACCTTCAGTGTATTGAGCCCCTAATCTGTTTATTTAGCTTTGTAAATTAAGTTGATTGTGATTGAGAAATAATTCTGGTCTGAAAATATGGCAATAATTTCAAAGTACCAAATTGGTTCTAATTTTGGAAAGATGGAGAACTAAATTAGATGAAGCTAACTATTTTTTTTGTTTTCTAAATAGCTTTGTGGTTAAATCGGATATTGAAGGTACTACATTTCTGCTAATAAATACCTGTAATTTCATAGTGTATAGTCACATAAGTGTTTCCTGTCATTGGTTCATGTTCATGGAGCAAAATATGTTCTCACCATGAATGGATATACCAGAGAAATCACCAGCATGCACTACGAGTGAAACATCAGCATTTTAAAATAACCTACTTATTCCACAGGAACACAGAGGCTGCACAGGAGACCAAAGGCAAATGATTCAGATTAATTTGTTCATTATTCTTCCTTGTTAAATAGTAAATGAATGTTTTCATTATACTTTACTACTGTTTGTCTTAACAGTATTTTACCATTAGAACCAGAAATACACAGCTATTTACTGCTCACAATATTTCAAATCATCCTGAATTACTGAACTTTAATGAAGCTTTTTACTAACTAGCCTGTGGATTTGCTGTGTTCAGCTACAGGCTGCTGAGAATGAGAAAGTGAGATGGGAACTGGAGAAGACCCAACTCCAACAGAACATTGAGGAGAATAAGGAAAGGATGATGAAACTAGAGAGCTACTGGATTGAGGCACAAACCCTGTGTCATACTGTGAATGAACACCTCAAAGAGACTCAAAGTCAGTATCAGGCTTTGGAGAAGAAATATAACAAGGCAAAGAAATTGATCAAAGACTTTCAGCAAAAGTAAGCAGTTACCACAGGCTGACAGATTAAATTAGAGACTAGATGGGCACATATTACTGCATCTCTTGAAATACAGACCCCTTTGTAAAACACCTGTTTTCACATTATTCACTTTCACATCAAAATCATTGGGCTTTTTGTCACTGAGAAACATTAGCATCGAGCAGGATTTTTTAAAATGATGAACATGAGATTAATCTGTAATGCTCAACTGTTGGAAAACTATGAAGTCACTGAATGCAGTTGGACACAGCCTAGAGCAATCATGGCATGACATCTTGATGTTTGGTTAGAAACGCTTCGATCAATTTCTTATGAAGTTGGATCAGTTTGACTCACTGTTGTTGTGTACTGATGCAACATCAAACAGCAAATCAGAGTGTGACATTGTCACACTGTGCTTTTCCTCTTCCTCCTAAATACTTAAGACTTTTTGAGTTGAGCAGAACTAGGTAATGAACACCTGAAATGTTTCATTCTGATCCCTACTTCTGACAGCTAACCACAGAAGCTATTTCATTCATTTATAGAGAATCTCTCATTCCCCAAAGAATTTTACATAGAGATTGTTCTTCCCTTGCTGAAACACAGCATGTCTGGAATGGAACTCTGCTGTTTAACAGCATTAATCAGCTATAAAAAAACCAACAAAGAGCAAATATGTTTTACCTCTGAAACTCTAGGAAGGATTTATAGTTTATAGGTTTATGGTTCAATAAAGGCAAGCACAAAGTCATGCATTTAGAATAACACAGTCCCATTCACCAGTACATGCTGGGAACCAACTGGCTAAGCAGCAGCTTGGCAGAAAAGGATCTGGGAGTTATGCTGGACAATAAGCTGAATATGAGCCAACAGTGTGTCCTTGTTGCAAATAGGTCTAAAAGCAGGCTGTGCTGCATTAGTAAAAGTGTTGTCAGCAGATTGAGGGAAGTGATTATTCCCCACTATTTGGCATTGGTGAGGCCACATCTGGAATACTGTGTCCAGTTTGCCTCCGCGCCTACAGAAAGGGTGTAGACAAATTGGAGAGAGTGCAGCAGAGGGCAGTGACTAGATGATCTCCTGAGGCCCCTTCCAACCCTAATTTTTTATGATTCTGTGATTTTAGGTAGGTAAAAATGTCATTATCCAAACTAGAATTTTGCAAGAGCTCCAAAAGAAAACAGCACCTGTTGTGAATGGTGCCATTGGGACCATACATGACCTTAGATTTTCAAAGCAAAGGGGCGAGTAGAAATCCTCATCTAGTGTGATCCTGCATAGCTTCTTTGGGGGATTTGCCTTAAACTCCTAACTCACCTAAGAGATTTTTTTATGGTGCAAGATCTTCTAATTAGCAGGAACTCCCTTTTTACCTCAGGATTATTTTAAGAAAATGAATACAAAGCATACACTATTTCAGTAAATAGAATTTACTATTATAATATGTGATTGTTTTGATCCCAGCAAATGTATTTTTGCCCCTAAGAGAACTTGACTTCATCAAACGTCAGGAAGCTGAACGGAAAAAAATAGAAGATTTGGAGAAAGCGCACCTTGCAGAGGTTCAAGGGTTACAAGCTCGTGTGAGTAATATTTGCTCAAGTGCCTGAAGACTAAGGTAATTCTGTTTGATAATTTGGAAAAAACAGTTTTAGTGATACATTTGTGCTTATAATGGTATATGTTTCTCTTAGATTAGAGACTTGGAAGCTGAAGTTTTCAGGCTACTGAAGCAAAATGGGAGCCAAGTTAACAACAACAACAACATCTTTGAAAGGCAAACATCTTTTGGAGAAGTCTCCAGAGGAGATCCAGTGGAGAACCTAGATGCAAAGCAGGTGTCTTGCCTGGATGGCTTAAGTCAAGGTTTGTTTGAACCAACCCAAAGCACTCATTAATTTTTATCATGAATTTCATGGTTATGATTTAGGGGTTTACTGTAAATAGTAAATGAATATCATAGTGATCCAGTCATTTTAATAAAATGCTGTATCTAATAGCACATGCTTTGTGGTATTCCATCTAATGGCTGTGCAGAGCACCAAAATAGTTGTAAAATACATATTCAGCAGTGAATGTAAATGACTGCAGCCTGTTAATAAAGCAGAGGTCATGCCTGATTCATTAAACCTCAAAATAATTTGCAATCGGATGCTATCAATATTTAAGCAGAAGTCATGCCTGATTCATTAAACCTCAAAATAATTTGCAATAGGATGCCTTCAATATTTAAGTTTCATTCAGCATTGTATCAATAAAGTAGGGGAAAATAGCATTTCCTTCTGTGTCTTATGTCCTTAATTATCAACCATCAGTCAACCAAAGAACAATCAGAAGCAAATTTAGCAAAATGAGAAAAGCAGCATAAAAATGACCCATTGTAAATGGATCTCTTTTGTGTGTACAAAGAATATCTAATTATTTGTGTGTATTTACAGTGTATGTATATAGGTTAAAATATATCTACCTACAGATAGGTATGTATATATGTGTATATATACACACCTTTATGTGTACATATGTGTTTTGTCTCTGTTCATCTGTGTATATATAAATGGGAAGATATTACATATTGCATGGACATGTCAGAACATCATTTTAGGCATGATAGTGAATCTCAAGTAGTTTGTGATGTCATTGGACTTCACAGGGCTTAACTCACTGTTGTCTTGTTTTGTGCTTTATATATTTGCAGAACACGACAGATTTTAATCGGAAAAAATGTTTTTATTAAAGTCATATACAAAAATCCACCTTTTCCCTTTTCCCTGTTGTTTGTTTTTCTAATGAAAAATTTACAGTGGATTTTCAGCTACTGAAAAACAACTCATTGCTTGATGGTTCCTTAATAGAAATGGAGATAACATAGACTATTATCGTACACCTGATTATTGTGCAGTGCTGTAATGCAAATTGTACCAATTAAATGTTTGGTCTAGTGGTTTTCTTCACACTTAAAAACAAGTTTTGGTTTATAGCTAGGGTGACCATATTATTTTTAAGGAAATCCAGGACACTGCCCCCCAGGTCAGTGGTACTGCTGCAGGCAGAGGCACGCAAGGCAGGAGTGCAGAGCTCAGTCCAGCAGGGAGGTGGAGTGTCATGGTGCACCAGGCAGGTGGGTACGCAGGCACAGCTACTGCCCACACATGCCTGGCCCTGCTCCTGCTGAGCAGTGGCTGGAGAGGGGAAGATGGGGGGGTTTGGGCTGGGCACAGCAACTCCTGCCTGGAATGGAGACCAGCTGGAATGAGATGGGGCAGGGTGAGATCACCGCTGTGATCTGTTTATGTGTGTGTGTATGTCTGTGTAGGGCATCTCTGTAACTACACATGCCCTAAGGCTGGCACTGTGTGGCAGACAAAGTCATCCCCCCCAATTCTGTTCTTAGTGCCAAGAAAGTGTCCTAACAGACTTGGGACACTCTAAGTCACTCTTGGCACTGAGAAAAGAATTCAGTGGGTGAACTTGTTTGCTGCTCAGTGCTGGCCTTAGGGGCAGAGGATGTGTGCAACCACCCAGGGTGCCATGCAGTGTTCAGCTCAGCCTGCCCCCTCCTCCAGCCTCCGCTCAGGAGGAGCTGGGCTGAGCACATGCAGGTGGCAGCAGCAGTGCCCACCCACCTGCCTACCTGGTGCACTATGCTGCTCCACTCGCAGAAGTGTGCACTGCATCTCTGCCTCTGCCTACAGCAGCTGATTCCGGCACTTTTATTTCAATTGTCACCAACTGGCTGGGATGGTAAATTAGAAATAGTCAGATGCAAAAGCATGAAATGAGAGGGGAACGCCTAGGAACTAGTACATCGGAGAAGAATAATAGGAGAATTATAATGAACGACAAATTCTACGAGTAAACAAAGGTAACAGCCCAGTGCCCTATTACTCCGTAGTAACAGAAGTGTCCCAAATGAGGTAATTGCTCTTTTCTCCTGCAAACTGGTAAGGTCTCAGTTAGGACTCAGGCCCACCAAAATCAGTTTGCACATCATATTCGTGTTTGGACTATATGCTTTTATAAAGTATCGGCAACCTGGACATACTTCTGTTTCTTCTGAACTATCTTGCCAGCAGCACCTCTGATGTAATGTAAGGTAAAAGAATGAGCCTGACAGTCTGGAAGGAAGTGGAAATTTCTTTATACTGTCAAAAAGATGTTGTCAAGAACATAAGGGATATCACACTTATTAATTAATAATGACAGAACAAGAAATCAAATGGATTTAACATGCATCATGAGGCATTGAATTCAATGCAAGTAAAAATAATAACTTCACCACTGAAATTAATCAAGTAGTTAAGCAAGCTGTTAGGGAAGGTGGTAGGGGCCCCAGCCCTAGAGACAATTTAAATTAGACATAGCTGCATCATGCATATTTTAAGAATAATTGAATCAATCCTCAGATGGGAGATCAGCAAATAAGAAGGGCTAGAGATCAATAGAGATTGTTTCCAGCCCAAAATAACTGAGTGAACACTTGGGCAGGTCTTGATTTCCCAGGGGCCTTTAAAATCCTAATAACTGCAGTGTAGAAGATTTTGCAAAAAAATTGAGCACCCTCAGGCATCATTGATGCTGACAGGTGGTTGTGAGCACCTTACCAGACTGAGTGAACTGCATGTTTCATCTCAAATAAAGTAATTTGTGAACTAGGAAACTTACTATACAGGTAAATCCTGATTTTACTAAAGCTGTATCACACATTCTGTAGTCAGTTAAGGTTTTGATATGCACTGCAACCAAAGAACCAGCTGTAAACATGGTTTTAGATATCGCACATCAGGGGTTACCTGTAGTTGTCTCTGGTGGTATTGAGATAAAGGTACTTTCAGATGTTCAGATGGTACCAAAGAAAAATCGGTAGTAATCACCAGGCTTCTGGTTAGATTCTTAGGCCCCAGCAGCTGTAGCTGGTTCCTCCCAGGAAGAAAGTTCTGGCCCAGGTAGAGCCAATTGTAGGTTTGGGGTATCAGATTAAAATAATTTGGGGCAGAAAAAAATGCCTACTTGTATATTTCTACAGTCCCTTGTCTGGAGAGACACTGATTGTGATCACAGGCTATGAGCTCTTTATTATATAAATATTTAATAATATTTAAAGTCTAGTTAAAGCTGTCTGGTGTAGAAAAATGCATTGAATAAAACAATTTTGTCAGACGTACGAATACCTCATTAATATTGATATTTCTAGCAATTGTTTCACATGTGAACACAAACTAAATATTGCTCTATAGACAAATCAATTTGAATGACTATGTTTAACCTAATAAAAAAAGATTGTCCTGCTGAAACCATTCTGCCGTATGGTATGCAGGCCTTGCAGATTTGCTTCCCATAAATCAGCACAGAGCTTGGGTGTGCTTCTTTCTACCATTTATTACTTTGGAATCTCAGAAATTTACAGAAGTACTTATGATGATAAGAAAGTCAGTGTATATCCACCAAACGGCCCCATTACAGAAAATGCATACAGTCAAGTTTTTAGTCGAGCTCTTGACAAAAGTGATTAAGGAGTGGTATGATTTAGAGAAGTCATTTTGTAAAAAAAAAAAAAAAAAAAAGAACATCACCTGAAAAATATTCAGTGTACATTCTGCCTGTGACTGCGTCACAGCTGCTTATGTTTCTGACAAAAAGTGAATGTTTACAACTGTTATTCTACAGAATCAATACAGCTGTGAATGTGGAGCTGAAATCTGTTCTGAGGCAATTGCCATTTCATATCTCAGCATTAATCACATAAGGCTAACATTTTAAAAGTGGTTGCATAAAGGAAAATATCTGATTCCACATATAGGCAACTAAATACAGCTGTGGATGTGGAACTGAAATCTAATCTAAGGCAATTGCCGTCATTGTATCTAAGATTGATTTTCAAAAATGCTGATTATTTATACCCCTGTGAGTTTAGTAAGTATTCTGAAGAGATGAGGTATAGGATTTTAGTAGAAGTGGCTAAGAAACAGATTTTCCATTTTGTAAAAAGTAAGTTCAAAATTTTCTTCTGTTCCAGAACAGAACAAAAGTTTAGATTTCTGATTAAAAACTCTAAAAAATTATTCCTTTTGGCTTGACTCAAAAAGTTTTGCTTTGATTAAATTGAAATATATCATTCCAAGTTCAAGATTTTAAATTCTTTTAGGATAACATGAAAAAAATGAATTGTCCTCTTATGAAAACGTTGAAATGCTTTATGTCAAACTTTTAATGAGCTTTTGCAAAATGTACGTGTTTCCACAAACTTGTTTCACTTTCAGTGAATCAAGATTTTTTTATGAGAAGATACTATGTTGAAAAAATCTTAATCAGTTTGACTTATGCAGCAGTTTTGAAAGGTTGTACCACTTACTTAGGTGCTTGTATGTGGATTTAGATGACTAACTTTCCATACCCTAATTTGATTATAATGGAAAACACAGGAAGAACCTAGTTTGGTATTTAGATTCCAAACAGTCTCTTGCAAAATAAAGAAATGAATAAAATGTTGAATAAAATGCTATATTTCTTCACTCAATAAATTCCAAAAACGACGCTCTTAACTATGCTCGAGGGTAACTTGAGAGTCCAAGAAATTTTCTGCTCATAGTAATATTATTCCTGTGTAAGGATTTTAAGAAATTCACTTACATTGTGTCTAGTAACATTTTCATTATCTACTCACCCTATGCACGTTCACAGAAGGAGCTGTAAAGTGGGGAGATCCTGATAATGTCTTTGGTAAGTTTTTTTCTCCTGAGCAGCGTTCTGTAATATGTAGAGTATTATGCAGTCTTTGTGACCGTTACGTGGTGAGCTCCACTCTCTTCTTTTTAGTTCTTACAATGCTTATTCCAAGAGTATGTCACATACAGTATGAGTCATTAGCATTAGAGTCCTGTAATGGGGCTGTCCATATGGGATCGGAGTCAAGTTTTTTAGTTCTTTCACAAATGCTTACTCAATCCTCAGCTAGAAACTGTCAGGGACTTATCTTCATCAGAAAATTAGGACATACAGTCTATGTTAAAAGGAACATGTTTAATATTATCTTGGCTGGTAATAGAGCCGTAAGTTTAAGAGGGACTAAAGGTATAGAACAGGGGTTTTCAACCTTTTTGGATCAGTGTACTCCTGGTGGCTGGAACCCGGGGGGGCAGGAGTGGGGTGGCACGCGGCTGAATGTGGAATGGTGGCAACCACCATGTGTAAGCTTCCCCCATCCCTTGTATCTGGCCGGGCGGGAAGCACCTATGTGGCAGCAAGGAATGGTGTGTGGCAGCACTCCATCCCCACCTGTGCGTACCCCCTATGACCTTCTCAAATACCCCCAGGGGTGTGCATACCCCTGGTTGACAACCCCTGGCATAGATAGATGTAACAATTGTAGTGATATCAATGGAAACTGATACGTGCTGCTATGCTGCAGATGTTGCATCTGTTTGACTGTAAAGTTACAGGGATAGCAAAACTACTCCAACTTTAACCCTGCTTCATTCAGGGTCAAAGTTAGGATAATTTGGCTAACTTGCATCACTACAGGATCATACAAACCTAACAGATTATAACAGCTATTGTGCGCTCTCAGCTAGTGGCTCTTCTCTAAAATATAAGTTTGTCTTGACACTAACTGACATGATGGGAAAATATAACTTATTTCTGTCAACGTTGTGTGATCAGGCTTAACATCATGTAATTTAATACGATGCCTCAGGATCTAATATTGATAAACTGTCGGTGACTTCAATAGAAGTTGTATCAGAATGAAAGAAAAAATGAGTTAGGACGTCATAATATGGACTATACATTGCCCTTTGTTGTGTGTGAAACTCTCCAAAGTCTTAAGAAGTATGCATCTGTCAAAGGACATAATTTGTCAAGAAATTAATTACAAAGAAAATCCAAACAGAGCCTGGGTGATGAAATATGTCCATACTAAGAGAAGTACACAGAGGCTTCACATATAAAGGGTTCAGTGTTGTTGTTGACTTCAATCACACTTTCTCCTTATTTCTGCATGACCAGTACCCTAAACTATTTTAATTATAGTGCTCTTTGGGTACTATTTGTATATTTTGCAATGCAGTTCACAGAAATAATGGATTTGGGGAGATTTGGAAATGCCATGAGTGCCCTGTGGAGCAACACTGGGAAAACTAAGCAAGTTGTTTTCTTCTGTGTTGATATAAAAATAATTCAAAATTATTCTTAGACCTCTTGCAAGCAAGTCTAATCAAAAGGGCTCTTGGAGCAAACTTTGGCCAGTAGGAGCATGTCTTTGTGAGCTATTTTTTAAGCTTTTTTATAGATTAGAATAGTTCATAAAAGAGGAAATCTATTTAAAAAGAATAAATAAGGCTCTGTGTTTGTGAGGGCTTTCAGGATCATGCTCAGATTGCGTCCGTTTTCATTTCATTTACAAGATGGGAGAATAGTGTAAGTACTATTGTACTTCATGATCCTTCGAACTCTTTGATTGGAAAATGTTAAGAGAGCTTTTTAAATTTGCTTATAAGAGGAGTGGGAACACAAGGAGTGATATAAGTTATTTGGATTAATGTTAATGGGTATTGTGTGTATAAACCTCTCTCGTGAAGAGAATTGAAAGACTTAAGCAATGCAAGTCATTACTATGTGCAGTTGCCCCATTGAACATTTACAATGGGATCACAAGGCAAACAACGAGTATGGTTCTGCTGTGTCCTCTGTATAGTGAGTATATGAATGAAACATGTTTTTCCCCAACAGAAAGCTTCACTGAAAGTTTTTCCTTCACTGAAAAAGTTTTGTCTTCCTGGCAAAATAAATATGCGATGCATCCGTAGCATGATGTTCCATAAAACATCTCATAACTCTGTAGTTGCATGGCATACCCATCATTTTGGTGGGACAGCCTCTGGAAGGCTGTAGGAGAAAACCTGGTTCTCTTAAGGTCAATGAAAATTTTGCCAGTGACTTCAACAAGGCCAGGATTTTATCTTGTCCCTTGATTAGGAGCTACAGAAGCAGTCCAGCTCTTCATTCTTTCTTTAAGGACCGGCGTGGTTCTGCAGCATGTTTATCTTCTCCGACGCTACCCCTTCTTCCTCCTCCTCTCTCCCCATGAAGTAACCATAATTTCTCCCTTGTCCTGATAAAACAGGGTAGAGAAAAATGAGGAGGTGACAGTCTTCTTTGATATTAGCATTTAACCCACATCTAATAGTTTAAAACTTTGGCATTTTTGCAGGATTACTGCAATGTAACTAATATAAGAAGCATGAAAATCTGTTGAAAAAAAGCTGTGAAGTAATCTACTGTGGGTCAAATACTTAGGTTCTTTCTCAGAGAGTGCTCAAGGTTTAACCAAGAAAACTATCAGCTTGCTAGGAAAATGCCTGAGTTGAAATGTAAGTTAAGTCCCTCAGAATGTTTACTTATGACATAGGGCTATAGGTTGTAGCCGTGTTGGTCTAAGGACATAGGCAGACAAGGTTCTTTGGGTGAATCTGGTATCTTTTATTAGAGCAACTTAA
>NW_017728886.1:44093538-44173177 GCF_001723895.1 Crocodylus porosus
CTTCTTTACTTTTCATTCCATCCAGGAAGAGCACACACCAACTGCTGAAACCTCCTCAGCCTGACGAAGGGTTTTTGAACCTGAAAACTTGCTTAATAATTATTTTCCAACTACTTAAGTTGCTCTAATAAAAGATACCAGATTCACCCAAAGAACCTTGTCTCCTTATGACATACACACTTTCACTCAGTGGGGATAAGAAAACATTTGTTGTTATTTTATGTACTTTTAGTTAACCAATACTTTAATAGCTGAAGGTGCTAAAGTTGCTCAATTACATAGTTTGTTTTTCAAAATAAGGAACAATATGTTATATTTTTTGCACATAAAGTATTTGATTCCCATGTAGAGGGGCACAGCTTGGCCTCTATTGCTCTCTGTTTTTCAGAGGGTACAATAGAAGCCAGTTATTGCCAGCCAGAATTGCTACCTTGTTATTGTATAGCTATACAGGTAACATACATATAATTGCTGCGTTATGAATGCTGCATAATTAGAAAAGTATATTAAACTAGTGATTTCTCATACAGTTCGTGTTTCTAGGTATGGGGGGAGACTTGAAGCCATAAGGAATCTGGTTATTTTCTTGACATGAAGTGGGAAAACACAGTTTGATTGGTTCTTATTGCTGTTTTACAAAATGCATACTCTAGCTGAAATATTCAGGCTTCTTTCAAGTCAGAGGTTAAAAGCTTTCTAGAAATACTGCACTAATGGTAACACCATTTGTTGAAACAGTTGTATATTGGAGTGGACTAATAAACTGTGTTCAAAAGATACTTCTGAGTGTATCACCTTTGCACCCAGGTTTGTGTTTTGTGAAAACATAGTTGTTTCATTGTTCATTCTTTGTGTAATATCACTTCTAATCAAAAAGATCAGAGCAGTATAGGATGGAAGCTAAAAGCTCTGAAAATACAAGCCTTCTGCTGCTTGTTTATCAAATTAGTAAGTTTTATGTCTGGCTGTTATGTGTACATGTGACAGATTAGAAGTAGGTGAGAGAATTAGTTATTTTATTAACTGTATCCCTGTAACGTCTTTAGAAATATTCTTTGAGGTCACTACAGGTAAAAACCACTCCTCGCTGCTCAAATTCTAAGAGTGTTCAAGTTTTGTACAGAGATTGAGACAGGGGTTGAGAGATGGAATTTATTTTAAACCTGCAACCTGCATACAGCCCTTCTTGCTGGTTTTTTTCACTTTGTGGAGTGGAATAATAACCACTAGGTCTACATAAGAGATGACAGATTCAGTTCTCCCCCCTTTCCACTCAAAGCAGCCCCTTTTTGTCAGAATCCACCTCTCTCCATCTGTGTTCATCTAGTCTCCTCACCCAGGAGGCTAAAGTAATGCTTCCAAGGTTCAGACAACCTTTCATGGGCACTCCAAGGTGGGTGAAGTTCATCCTGTTTGCTGTATATTGATGAGACTCCTGTAATGTCTTAAGTACTATATTGCCTACAATTTTTATTTCAGTCCTCCCATGGTTTTCTCATACATTTGTTGTATCTTGCTAACAACTTTCCCAAATCATTTTACTGTGAGAATGGTTAAAATCAGATAAGTGGTAAGGAGTTTGTACTTAGGTGATAATCTACAACTGATTTCTCCAGGGTCATGCTAAACAAAGAAGTTTGGAAAACAGGAAATTTACTAGTATTGCTGTGTCACCCACCCAAAATAGGATGTTTGTATTGTGGGCAATTAGTAGAGGTGCACCGATACATAGGTCCCATATCATTGGCACCGATAAAAGGAAAATTGACATTATCAGCAATTGCCTTTTTTTGGCTGATGTGGCTGATAATCTCAGTAAATAATGCATGGCTGATGAGGCCCCCATGGTGAGGGAGGGAGTGAGGCTGGTGCTGGGTCTGGGGGAAGGGCAGGCGCTGCACAGTCGAGGCAGGGTAGGGCGAGGGACAGAACCATAAGCAGCTCGCTCGGAGGACATGGGGATTGTGTGGGGGTGGCTCCTGCTGCTACACGTACCCCGAGAGGGCATGGGGGGTGTGTGCCCCCCAGATCTGTGTACAGGGCAAGGACTGCTGCAGACTGGAGCCCGGGGCAGGCCTGGTTCTTCCTGGCAGTGGGGTTAGACTGGGGCTGCTCTCAGGGCAGGTGACAACAGTGCTATGGGGGGGCAGCTAAAGCCACTCCGAAATTTGCAGTAGCTCCCCTCCCAGCACCACTGCTGCTCAACCCAAGCATAGCCCTAGCCCAGCCCCCTCACCAAGAAGAACCTGGTGCTTCCCCCAGCCCACAGCAGCATCCTATTCTCACCCTGTGGATGACTTTGGGGGGCACACCTTTCAGGGTATGTGCAGCAGCAGGAGCCACCCCCTCCTTCCCCAAACCCCCAGACAAACCATGGCTCTGTCCTGCACCCTGCCCTGCCCCAGCTGTGCAGCACCTGCCCCAGTGCCAGCCCCACTCCCTCCCTCACCCTGGGGGCCTCAGTCTGCCTCCCACCTTACCTCTTCCCTCCCCCCTCGCTCCTTCCCCCACAGCAGACTTACCAGCCAGGTGTTGCTGTCCAAGCTGCCAGGCCTCGTATCTGCAATCGGATCAGTATTGACTAATATGGCTTGTTAAAATTTGCAATCAGTATCAGCCAAAAAAATCTCTATCAGTGCACCCCTAGCAATTAGCATCCTCTCTGTGTTGTGGACTCCATTGGCTTCTGCTTTTAGTAAGCTTCTAATATTGGGAAAACAGTTGAAAATGACAGGGAAACATCCAGGGAGGGGTTATCAGTTCTTAGAAGGCAACAGGAAGAAGACAACATCTGAGGCTGGTGGGGAACAACTGGGAAGATGCTTTTGTTCAGAAGGGGTGGAACAGATAATGAATATGTCGTGATCAAGGATCCAGCTTTTCTGTTCGTCATGGAATAATATGGTAAAACGCAGATTTTCTCTTAAGGAAAAAAGCGTGGATTTTTCTCCTTTTAAGGAGAAAAATGCAAATTTTCAGCTTTTAAAGAGAAATCCATGGGAAAGCTCCCTGCAGGTAAGTCGGGGATGGAGCAGGGATTGAGGCCTCCATAGTGAGGGAGGTAGGGAGTTGGGCAGAGCTGGGGCTGGAGGCACTGGGCGATGCATGGGGCTTGGGGCCTGGGGCTGAGGGTAGAAATCGAAGGCCACAGGGCCTGGCTGGGGTATGGGATGGAGCCACAGGTGGCTTGTCTGGGGATGGCTGGCTCCCTGCCACTGCGCACACTGCCACAGGGGATTATGGGACATCTGCCCCCCCAGATTTGTGCATGGGGTGGAGGCAGCTTTGGACTGGTGGCTGCAGACTCAGGTTTCCCCACCCTGCTGCCCTCCCCACAGGGGCCTCTGCAGCCCACTGTGGCAGGGCAGAGCAGGGTGGGGAGGCTCAGTGCCACTGCCAAGAGCCCCAGGCCACCATGGCGAGGCACCCCCTGCCCACCTGGTGGCAGCAGGGGACACAACTTTGCATTGCCACCCCTGCTGCTGCTGGGCGGGCAAGGGACACCTCACTATGGTGCTGCAGGACTTCTGGCAGCAACCCCAAGCCTCCTCACCCTTCTGCCCTGCTGTGCCAGGTCCCATCTGCTGGGCCGTGGAGGCCTCTGGGGAGGGAGGGCAGCAGGGCAGGGAGCCCTGAGCTCACAGCTGCTAGCCTGCATCCACTCCTGCCATGGGCTCCACTCCAGCCATGCCACTCATGTGGGACAGATAGCTGGACTCCATGCTCTGCTCCAGCCGCAACAACTGCAGCCTCCCATGGTGGCAGCCAGTGCCTGGGCCCTGTAGGCGGGGTGGGGGAGGGGTGAAGGGCCCTGCAGAGCTGGGTCCCTGGCCCTGTAGCCGTGGCAGCTGGGGCCCCCTCTGACAGGGATAGGGGGGCAACGGGCTTTGGGTGGGGAGTGAGGGGCACCAGCAGGGCTAGAAGGCTGGAGGTCAGGAGTGAGGGTCACCAGCAGGCCAGAGGGCTGTGGGTGGGGAGTGAAAGGCATTGGCAGAGCTGGGAGGGGGAGCTGTGGGTACTGAATGAGGGGCACCGGTGGAGGGGGAGGGAGTTGTGGCTTGGGAGTGAGGGTCTCTGGCAGGGCCAGGGAGCTGTAGGTTGGGAGTGAGGGGCACTGGCAGGGCCAGGGGGCTGTGGGTCAGGAATGAGGGACACCAGTAGGGCCAAGGGGCTGTGGCTTGGGAGTGAGGGGCAGTGGTATGGGCAGGGCACTGGCATATCAGGGCTGCTCAGTACCACAAAGCAGTGGGGGGATGGGGAGGACAGGACAGGATAGTCTCAGCTGAACCCATGTTCTGGTGAGTGAAGGGGGCAGAGAGAGCTCTAATTTACCATTTAAAAGCAAAATCAAAGGTCAAAATATATAGGTATCTAGAATTTATTTTACTGTCGTGATTGTGGCACCGGTAGGCTTCCAAAAGGCTATAAAATGGTAAAGATATCAAAACATTGTGTTCAACTGATACCTATATATATATATATAGTGGTGTTTCATTTCAATTGTGGAAAAATGTAGTTTTTAGTCTTTTAATCAGAGAATTGCATATTTTTAATCAGAGAATTTGCAGTTTTTATACAGCAAAAACCAGGATCTTTGTTCATGATTGTGTGGTCAGACATATCACTGAAAACCTAATGTCTTCATTTTCTGAGGCAGACCAGGAATCCTCCCTAGCTTGTCTTTCTGGGAGGAAAATGGCAGAAGGTGGTAGAGGTGTCTCGCTATGAAATGAAAGGCATGATTTTGAGCCTCACTTCAGACTTGTGCCAAAGACCATACCAAGTTAACTCAGCTGTAAATGGGCATGTTGGCAGTCAGGCTGAGGAATCAAAGGTGGCCAGATGTGATGTTAGCTATACCACTTCCTCTTTGCCCTGGACTACAGAAGTTGGTGTGCTGTAACAAAGCTAGCCTGGTCTACTCCCAAGACACAGGAGGAAAGATTACCATTTTGGACGGCATTATTTTTCTCATAAATAGACTTTTAAGTTGATGTAAGTAGTCAATTCCAACTCTTACAACTGCATTGAATTCCAGCAGGATTCAAAAACCACCTAATCAATCTCATCCCTCGTTTTTATAATGCAGATGCATAGATATACTGTGTATATGGGTGTGTGTGTGTGTGCATGCACACACACACACACAATTGGCTGCAGCCCTGTAAAAGTATGCAGAGTACAGAAATATATTTTTATATTTTCTTAGGGCCTCACCATAAACATAACAGGTCAAATTCAGAATTGAAGTTGCACTCATTTACATTCACTTGTATTTTCTTTACACTCGGATGCTCTTAGGCCTGTTTATACTCTGGCATATGGGACCAGATTTTGCCTTGTGACAAGATCTACTTTGTTCTTGAGAAAGATAATCATGGTTTCCTAGTTCTTAACCTGCCTTGGCCCAGATGTAAATTAGAGCAGCCAAGTGGCTGGTCTAACTTGCAGCCATTGGCAGTGGTCCCCACTATTTGCCAGAAATGAAATGGCATAACAGATCTAGAAACTATGAAACTATCGGTGATCTGGTCTGCTTTTCCTTCCCACCTTGCACCTGTGTCTTTGGGAAAGAGTAAGCAAAAACTAGCTTCTTGCCTAGTTGAAAATTCTCCTATGCCCAGGTTTCTTACATTGTTTAGGTAGCAAAAAGGGTCAGAACAAGAACAAATAATTTGGCCCAATAAGTCTAAGTTGGTTTAATTTATTCACCAAGAAGCTGAAAGAAGTTAAAGAACAGTAAACGTTACCTTAATGTATACACTCTTGCTCCTTTTTGCATACAATTACGGTGGTGTAGACCTCCTTGCATGTGGCTAGCATAGAGTGTTAGTAGAGAGTCTAATATCAGTGGTCAGCTTTTTACCACATTGCAAATAATTTCTGTCTTTGCTACTAGGAGTCGTTACATTATTATTATGAATGTTTTCTTATATTCTACTGTCTTACTGAATTTGATTTTTAAATGTTTGCAACTACAGGCCTAATTTCCATGTTGACGTGCGGAAACTGTACATGAAAATTTGCTAATTGTTGTTACAAATAACTGGTATTTTGTGCACGCAGTTAGCAAATTTGTATAGCCAGGTTCGGTAATTACATATGTAGGTAAATTGTACAAAGAGTGCATTCTCTTTCTAATGCACAGTTGCACATCAGGCTTCTGTGTAATCTCAAGAAAATTAAATTGCTATTTTTGCCCCAAAGAGTGCTGGAGTTAAATAGCTTTGAATCCCATTTTTGTAGATTTCAATGAGGCAGTCCCAGAAACAGAGAGGCTGGATTCCAAAGCACTGAAAACACGAGCGCAGCTTTCAGTAAAGAACAAACGGCAGAGACCTACTAGAACAAGGCTCTATGACAGTATCAGTTCAACTGATGGAGAGGATAGCCTTGAACGAAAGGTGAGAAGGTCTCTTCCTTCTGTCTTATGGTATGAGATGGTAGCTTGCCCCTGGTATTTGTTTCATCCTGTACTTTTGTCCTTTCATAGTGGTACAGGCAATGTTTGTTCATCTGCAGCCAGTGTACCATGGGTAACATTTTTTGTATACTCTAAGTCACATTTCTTAGGCAACACATCTGTTTTTTCTCACAGGAGCAGAGATTTCTGACTGACTTCCATGTGTTCCATTGTACTGAGTGGATTATTTAATTTGTATGAGAGTTGAAGCAAAGTTCAATCCTGCATCTGTTTATTTCTCAATGTGAATTATGTGTGATGTCATATTGATCTTTAAATTTCCTTGATCCTGACTCAAACTTGAAAGCCACTTGTTAGTAAGCAACATAGATGTGTGATACTCAAAGGTAACTCTATGAATGACTGCAATATTTATTAAAAAATACAAAGGAACTAAATCATTAAAATAAAGGATTGCATGTTAAAAGTAAACATTTCTTTGATTGGTTACAAAATAGCATAACCTGCTTTATAATCTCTTATACCAACAGCCGTCTGACAGTCCCATGCACATTTCAAAACCACCTCTGCCCATATGCATGAGAGCATCCTCACCAGCATCAGATTCTGGTGCTTCCTCCCTCTCCCCAGCCGCTAGCAGTGCAGCATTCTCATTTGGCGACATAGCTGAAAACGAGGAAAGAGGACAGCAGCACAAACTTCTTTCCTACTGTGCTCAGGGTGGCATTCCACTATCCTCTCCTTCAAAATCCGGTTGCAGCTCAGAAGCATCTCCTTTGCATCATTCAATGGGCAGGATTGTTGTACAAGATGAAGGTATAATCATTTTTCCAAATAAATCAGTGCGTTGTTTCCCTTGCTTATATTTACTTTGTGTGCATGTCCTGTCATCTTAGCGCTGTGACTGTAAAATGGTTGTCTTCTCAGGGTTTTTTTCATCTGCCTTGAAGTCGGGAAGTATCAGTTGTTGTCATTTGGTGGCATGAAGAAAGGTCAGAGTTTAAATCAAGACCAGAAATCATTTTCATTTTCCCTAGAGCTGCTTGAGAAAAGGAGAAAAAAGTCACACTTTTTTTCCATATTATTTTGAAATGTGAACCATTTGGTTGTTGCAAAATTCAAAACATTTCAGGCAGCTGGACATATTCGCTGAGCAGAATACCCAAGACTAGTGTTTGAGAAACTTCTTCAACATTTGTACTAAAATCCTGACTAGCAGTTCTAATAAAGTGTCACTCACTCAAATTGAGTCCAGTGTTGGTCCCTGTTTTCCATGGTGGGGGCACTAGTTAGAAAATAATTCAGTTTTTGGAGTTTGTTACTAGTCAAAAAGCAAAATGGTCTTGATTAAACAAGAAACCAAAAGCTGAACACCCCTCCAATCTAAATGTGACTTGTCCTATGGCTTATTACAAAGCATAGCCAAGTTGTTATTTCTCTGTTTTCTTAGGAATACAATGCATTCCTACCAAAGCATTATTTTGGTAGGCAAAGATTAGTTTGTTCAGCATTTTAAAAGCACAGTACAGACTTCATTTTCTGACACCTGTGTAGATTGTCACATGGATTTACACTGTGTCTATTTACTAAAGTTCCCACCCTGCACTCCTTGTTACTTGAGCAAAATTGCCAATATTGTACAAGAATTGTGGTTAAATTAAGGACTGCAAGACTGAACCTTTAAAATCTTCATAAAAGATTTTGACTTAAAATTAACCAAAAAATAGTGGTTTTTTTCTAGTTTTGTTGACTACTATTGAAAATGTCACTTGCTTTTATACAAGTCAAGTTTTCTTGCCATAATATGTTGATGAACAATGTGAATTTATGAAGCCATACTTGGTTTTAACAGGCAGCCCCAAATGCCCGTATCTTTGCACTGACTGCAGAGATTTGTGATGTATGGTCTAGTACATGATAATAATAATTGTGTGCTTGCTGACAAGTTGGAATAAAATACAAAGTCCTAATGCGTCTTAGTTAGGTGCAGACCTGTAGCAAGTTTGAAATCAGAAGCACTGCATCAGTGAATAGCCTACTGATGGTCGGTTCTGGTATTTTTAGAGTTCAAAATCTACTGAAATATCTGCTTGTGTAGTAAACCCTCCTTCTCCTACTGTCTTCTTCTTGTGTATGTTTAACTAAATCATAAATCCAAACAAAGAGTATTGCATCCCTCCCACCCCAACTTGAGCTTGAGAAATAATCTTTACAATAGTGTAATACAGGTGGGTGAGTGGAGCATGAGCCCCAGGCACTGTGCAAGGTGGGGTGCCAGAATGTGAAGTGGGGAGGGAGGGGTGAGCCTCACCCCCCCTGCACTCAGCATCCTCCTGCAGCAGCTCCAGAAGCCACATCAGAGGTACCACAGGGCAGCAAGTAACAACAAAAGCGTGACATCTAAAGGAAGGTGCTGCTGTGAAAGGAGATGCCAGTGTGACCAGCAGCCAGAGATTTAACCCTGTCCTCTCCTTTCTTTATTGCCCAATTCCAGCTTTTAAACAATTGCTTGACATTCTGGCAGCATTGACTCCCCCAGTAGCAGCTCGGTCTGGGCAAAAATTATATCAAGTTATGTCTCTGAATCTTTTTACTTAATTGATGAAGAATATCAGGTTTTTTTCCACTCTGAGCGTTATATAAAAATCCAGTGATTTTTTTTGGTGCAACTGTCTTTTAACAGTTACATTAAAATCAAAGTAGAACAATTCGGTTTCAAACAGGAACATTTATGTTCAGTAAATTCCCGAGCACAAAGATATCCTCAAGCAATTGTTTTGCAGCCTGTGTTTCAGTGATATTGCTAGATAACATTTAATTGATTACTAACTTGGTTTTACAACTCATAGTTTTAGTGACTAAACATAGTAGAGTTTGGTTTAGATTCTCCCTTGACCTGGGCATTTTATAACATTAGCACAGAGCAGACCAAAAGACAGCCTAGGTGACTATTGAAGGATCATCCCACTTCAGGAAGTTCCTCTAGTGGTGTAGCCCACTCAGGCTAAATACAGACATTCAGAGGGGTTAGGGGGAGGTTAGAAATGGCCACCCAATCTAAGGTAAGTTGGCATGGGGGGGAGGGGTTGGGGGGTTAGAGGGGCAAACAGGCTTGGGGGGATTGGGGGATTAGGGGTGCAATGTCTGTGAGAAGGATCTGGGAGATGGGGGGCAGGTAACATCCATGGGAGGTGCAGGTAGTCTCTATGGAGGTGATTGGGGGGCAGATGGGATCTGTGGGAGTGATCAGGAAGACTGGGGCAGGACGAATCTGCAGGAGGGATTGAAGGAATTGGGTGGGGGGAGGGGCAGGTGGGATCTGCAGGAATGATCGGGGGGATCAGGGAGCAGTTGGCATCCTGAGGTGATTCGGTGGCAGGTGGGATCCACAGGAGTGATGGGGGTGGCAGAATAAGCAGGAGTGATCAGGGAGTTTGTGGGGGGGAGTGCAGGTGGTGTCTGTGGAGGCTTGCTGGGGTCCAGGAGGGTTTGGCAGGTTAAGGGGCCTTGTAAGGTCTGCAGGGGAACTTGGGGAGGACTAGGGGCTATTTTTAGTCCCCTGACCCTACTAACAAATGAACCTACTCCCCCATCCCTCCTGCCCCTCTCCCCACTGATATTTACTATCTTGGCTCCCAGTAGTGGTGAATGTTGATAAAACTGGCACCTAGAGTTGCTTGCAGGATGGGGGATTTGGTAGGGGCAGGCAATTATTTTGGGTGGAGGGCCACTTACTGAGTTTTGGCAAGCCACCAAGGGCCACATGACAGGCAGCCAGGGGCAGATAAATATTTTCTAAATATTTTAGGGGCCCTGTGGGCCAGATAGAATGGCCTGGCGGGCCACATCTAGCCCACAGGCCGAATTTTGCACACCCCTGGCTGGTCTGCGGAGAAGGGGGGTGAGGGTCCAATGGGCAGGTTGGAAAAGTGCCACCCTGATGCTGGGGTCAGCCTGGGGCTTCCCCAGCCTTGGGGCTACACAGTTAACTGCAGAAGTTCCATTCACTGGTCTAACCTAGATCAATTAAGTTTGTGTATATCAATCCAGGTCTATCTTAGACTGGGTTCTGCCATTTTTAGACCAGTCTGTGTGCATGGATCTTCTGTACTGTTATGGGTTTAGACTGATTTCTGATCACTGAGACCAGGTCTAAAAGCATAGACAGAAGTGACAATGTTTGCCTGATCTGGCCTCTGAAAGCACTTTACAGCTGTAACCAAACATAAGTGCATGGCTGTAGACCACTTTAAAAGAACCTAATTCTGTGAAAATCTGAACCCTAATTGCATGGGCCCTCACATCCATTTCTATTTTGGATGAGGGTTCAGATGAAGACATTGCATGAGGGTTCAGATGAAGACACTCCAAAACAGAGTGTCTTCAGTAGCTTGTGTCTGTGCTGCCTCCAGCATTTCACTGTTTTCAGAACGGGAGTGGGAAAAGGGAGTGGAGGGAGTTCAGTCTGGGGTTTTTTCAGCTGGTGCTGGAAGGTGGGACGGGTGCTGGTTGGGGATCCGCTAGAAAGAGTTCCCTCCATTTCCTTTCTTTCCCCACTCCCATTCTAAAAACAGCGCTGGGGCTGGAAGGAAAGATCAGGAGCATGGGTGTTGCTAGGGAAGACCAGCTGCAGGCTTGCAGTCAGCAGCTAGATTTCCCAATTGCCTGGACCCAACAGTGAACTTCTGTTGGGTTTTCTGTTGGGTTCAGGGGATCGTTGTAACTGATAGTACTTCCTGCAAAGTGCTATCACAGCAGGCAGGCACTATTCTGTCTGCTCCTTTTGTGTAAGGTCTGCATCTGGGCGAACTAGGATTGGGTGGCCATTTTTAAAGTGATTTTTTAATTCTAACCTCCTCCTAACACCTCTGAACATCTAGCCATAAAGGTTGATTTTCACCCACAGCAGCTGACTGAAGTGTACAACTCAGAAGAAAGATCTAGGTGTGTACTTCTCTCAGCTCCATCAGTCACTGGTCACTGTATCAGACCTTTCAGGCTGCTGGAAATGGATGTGAATTTAAAGCAACTCTGCCTCTTTGAACTTACTCTAGGCAGCCACCCTTTGTGCAGTTGGCCCTGGATGAAAAGAATGCAAAGGAGTATTTCAAGTTACCTTTGAAAATGCCTCCTCCTGAGTTGTGCTGTGTATGACTCAGCAGTAGCTGTGGATTTAGGCCTTTGTTTATTTAAACAACTGCATGCAAAATTGCAAGTAGTTCAGCAAACAACCAAACTACAGGTAACACCTCATTAAATATCAGGCAAGGGAAGGACAATAGTGCAAAAGTAAACCAAATGGCATTTTTAAAAAGTGACAGAAAATCAGTCTTAAAGAGCAATGTTACTGAGAAGTGCAAATGGCATATTTAGTGACTAAGCACCTTAGTAACTAAGACAGAATCACAAGCACAGTAAATTGGCTCCTATGCTTATAAAATAGTATCCTTTGCTATCATTGGAAAATTAACCTAAAGGTTTAAGTGACCTAGATTTCTGTGCTATTGTACAGGAAATAACACCCAGAAATAACATTCAAGAAATAGCACTAAGGGCAATAATGACAAAACAAATAATAAAACATGCACATTTTAATCTGTTTGTAGGAATATTTAGTCTTCTCATAGTGTCCAGTTGGGGATAAACTCCTGTCTGGACACCACTGCCCCCATTGCTCTTGCTGCTGTTACAACCAATTTCACTTTCACTTCCTTGGGTTTCTTTGACTACTGCTGCCCCTTGTTCACTGAACTAATTACATATGGGCCTACTAAGGGCCTAGACACATGACAAGTTTGCACTGTTGTAATCAGCCTTTACACAGATTTAAACAAGGTACATGATATGCAGCGTTATATCTGTGTAACATACTAAATCTAGTGTAGAATTACCACAAGGAAAATCTGAAGTAAAACTTACCTGGCATAAATTATACTGATTGTTGTTCTACAGTTTATCCTATGACAGTTCATTGCTTCACTTCCATCTAATGCCAAACACTGGGGTCAGACTCGATGATCTAATAGGTCCCTTCTGACCCTAATAACTATGAAACTCTGAAACCAAGATGATGCTCTCTCCTCCACCTGTTGCTTCCTGCCCCTGGGGATAGGGCAGAGTAGCTCATGGGACCTAAGTATTTTGTGGCCTTAGGGGCCCCACAGCCTGTGCAGGGGGGCCACATAGAAGGGGTTCCCAC
This sequence comes from Crocodylus porosus, assembly GCF_001723895.1. NCBI lineage: Eukaryota > Metazoa > Chordata > Crocodylia > Crocodylidae > Crocodylus > Crocodylus porosus. The sequence goes on from NW_017728886.1 coordinate 44,106,162, forward strand.
ACAGCCTGTGGCCTGGGGCATATGCAGCCTGCACAGCGTGCAGCCCCCCAGCCGCTCAGAAGTTGGACAGCTCTGCCTTAAAAAATGCAGGAGGTCTAGCTAGATGATCCCATGTGGCCCCAAACATGCATAAACTATGAATGAATGAATTAATTAAAATGCTAATATATTGTTATTTAATATTCATCCGATGTTGCATGTATTTAAGTTTTATAACAACTATGGCTTAATGACACACCTATCTGGGTGTTGTTCTCTGATCTGCTTAGTAAAAATTATGCAACAGTAATAATCAGTGAGGTGCATGTATTTGCTGGGAGATAGTTGCTGCCTTTTCAGTTAGCCAGGTGTCTGTTTACATCCTTACAGCTCCTGCATGATGTCAAAACTCTCCTCAGTAAACAGCAGTGCAAGCAGGCAGTTCATTTCTGCACTGTATTCCACGGGTTTACCCAGTTCTCATTTTTTGATGCAAGGCCTTCCTGAACCCAGAGGAGGAGAAGGGCAAGCAGTTCTGTGTAATAATGTTGGGAGTCTTCACATTATGTTAATCCACCTTATTCTGAAACATCACCTAACTTTCCAGAAGAGACAATAATTCAGCTTATGCAGAAAGCATTTGTGTAACAAAGTATGCCCCAGTAAAAGACTTGTGACAAAATCTGTACCATCTTGGGGGGGAGGTAGGGGGAGGAAAGGGATTGGTAATTAATTAAATGAATTCATTACTGGCAAGAAAGTAATATAGGATAAGAGAGGAAAGAAAGCACCACATTTCCAATGATAGTGCAGTGAAAAGGGATTATTGTTTGATACACTTCATTAACAAAGGATCAATTCCTTCTCCAATCTACACTTTGCTTACTGCCAATACTAAGCCTATCTGCAAAACTGCACTCCTACAAACGTGGCTTTGCAATTGTTTCACCCTCAAAATTGAGTTCTTCCCAACAGTCATGTTTCAGCTTTTTCATCCTTAATGCTATTTTATTTTAAAATCTCTTATCTTTTTTTTAATGATATACTGTACAACTTAATGTTTGTCTGCCCTGTTATGGATCTACTTTTCCTCTTGTTTTCTTTTTCCTTGTCTCTGAATTATTCTGTTATATTTCTGAAAGAAATACACAAAACCTTTCATAGCTTATTCCTCCATTTCAGAAAGACAGTACTCAAGTGCACAAGCAAGGGCTCTTAGACAGATGTAACATCTGAAATGCTATAAATATTATATTTTCTCACATATAGCATACCCTAGACTATAATATGCATCTTGTTTATGAAAGATAGAATGAAGGAAAAAAGTTCTTTCCTTGTAGTAACAGGGTGCATCTATACATGAATATTAATGCTATGCAATACACAGCTTGTGCCAGAGTTTATTGCTCCCGTGTGCAGCATTTACACATGTTCCTAGGACTGCAGCACACCGAGGTGGCATGGCTCAGCTCTGGCTGGCAGGAGGCTTGTGGGGGTCAGTCTGCAAGCCTGGAACTGCTCCTGGCTCAATGTGCTATAGAGGAGCTGACAGGGGCATGCGGGTGCTATAGTGTGGGGCAAGCCGGCAGGCAGGCCCACACTGTAGTACCCTCAGGCCTGGTTGCCGTCTACATGTGAGCTGAGGTGGAATAAATAACTCTGTTGTAGAATAGTACTTGTTTTGGGCAGTGCTGTTCGACAGCACAGTTAATTAGTTTACTTGGGCCTAATAGCACCACTTGTGTAGACTAGTGATGCTTTACTGCAGCACTACTTAGGCAACTCTGCAGTAAGCGAATAGGGAGCAGAATGTGCTCATTGTTTTGCTCCCTGTAAGTCTGGTGCAAATTTTACTCTCAGTTTTGCCTTTAACCAACAGAAACTGTTCTTACTATATTTCTTGCATATAATGCACACTGTAGTTTCTAACAGCTGGGTTTTGGAGAAAAAGAGTGTTGTATGTGGGGGGAACAGAGTCACAGAACTGAGCAACACCTTGTCATACCCAGCATCTAGAGAGCAAGCCGCTCGCTGTATGTTACTGCAGTGATTTTGAAGCGTTCTGGTGGAGGTTCATGGCAAGGCCTACACATCTGTCCATGACCTGAAGTGCTGTAAAGTGCTCAGGGCCTATCTGTATGTAGCACAGCATTTCAAAATCAGAACATGATTTTGAACGAAAGTGGATGCTGAATTTTGTATTGTCCTCACTGTTTTACTCTAGCTTCAGTCTTAATACTTTCACTCTTTTCTTTTCATGTCTGCATGTCACAAACCCAGCAGTTGTCATTCCCTTAGTTTTGTTCCCTTACTATTAAAATAATACAGCAAACAGAACACTTTTCTAGCACCTAATGTGAAAGCAAGTGCAGCAGGATCTTTGTGCTATGAATCTGACACTTTTTACCATAGTTAACTGACAAGAACACATTAAATACAAAAGAGGCAACCATGCATATAGTTAGTGTACATTCAGTACACTAACTATATGCGTGGTGTTTGCAAAACTGATTCAAGGTACTGGTACAAGTTGCCTAGCAGTCACATCAGCCTTTGTTGTGGGATGGATTGCTGTTTGAGAGAATTTGGCAGGTTGCTTTGTCACTCAGCATACTGCTTTTTTTTAACTCCCCTGTTGGGAGATTGATGCTCATTTTCTGTTTTGGCATAAGCTCATGCATCAGCTCTTTGTGAATGCTGTATTTAAAGCATCAACTGTAATTAGTTAAAATAATTTGTTCTTAAAGTGTGTACATTTTAATGCACTTGCATTTCCTGGCTTCCTACATCATGGCTTATGGGTCCCTTGTGCCTTGAATTTTATTCACGAATGAAAAAAGTACCATCAGAATGTTTCTGCAGTGCAAAATAGTTACGTTGCTCATTATGCTGCATTGCAGCAAGCTGTTTTAGAGAAAGGACCCCTTAGTGATTCTATCAGCTGTTCCATATGAATGAATCCCCACAAATCTAAGGAAGGCAGGGTCTTAGGAGAAGCCTGAAGGATATGGGCCTTTCTCAAAAAGTCCTTCTTATGCTAATTTTTTGGTTTAGCTTTTGATTCTGATGGTCTGATTTATACTGGTTGAATATGGAGTAAATCTATTGAAGCCAGTTAAGTTGTTCCAAATCTTCAAGCAAAAATGGACAAAATGAATGACTGGTCTTCGTTCATTTCCAGTTGAAAACTCATGTCTATTCATGGTAAAAACAGACACTGCCAAATTAAACAAATCATCCTGTAGCATGGTGGAACATGTCCTTCCACAGCTGATCCACTTTAGTGGACAAAACACATGGTGTCCATTGTTCTGCATCTGGCAGGGGCCTGATGCGGGACCATGAGCAAGGTGTTCCCTTTGCATGGGGATTCCCTGCACCTCCTTGCCAGGATCAGGTCTGCACCTACCCATGCCTCACATGGAAACACGGATTTTGGCTTGGGACAGCACAGGACCCAAGCAGTGCCTGGAACCCCACACTTCCATCCCGGGACTCATGCAAGCTTTCCCCGCTTGCAGAAACATGCCCTTGACAGAAAATGGCAGTCCCAGAAGAGATATAAAAAATGACCCTATTCTATTGCTTTACAACTTAGCTAGATTTCAAATTGGCAATGTCTTTTTTAACCAAGACACAAAAACTTAACAAACAGATTATTATTGCGGTAGTATTCCTGCCCTAAAATTAGCCAGTTCTCCAAAGTTGCTGGAATCTTTGAAGAAAGGGTTTCTATAGCCATATTTCACAGTAAAGTGGGCTTAAAACAGAATTTAGTATTGGCAAAAGAAGATACAAGATAATTACAACTAGGTTTAAAAATGCACGTGTTTAATGTTTTTTGTTATTAACCTGCTATGTAATTTGTTTTATTATAAATTCCAATATTAAATTATTAAAATAAGGGCCTCTGTTTTCCCTCTTAATGCCTATTCTCAGGATTCAGAACTATTCATTTAGCTACTTTTTATACCTTTTCAATTCATCTTCATAAAGAAATGGTGGTGTTTATGCATTTGTACCTAATCAAATCATATATCTACATATTGACTCACAGTTGTATGGGTGTATATGTTCATATGTAGAAGCACACATACACAAAGTCTTCTGGATGGAAGATGGAGCTACTGTTAAATATTCGCCAAAACTGATCATGTATACTTTCCAATGTACTGCTGTATCCTAGATGATGCTACAGGCCCCCAATCAGGAAGAACAACCAGACCTATTATGGGGCAAGCAGAAAAAATAAAGCAAAAGCTTGTGGACTTTGGGTAAGCAATTTATTATATAAAACCTAGGTTTTTATTATGAGATAAGAGAAAAAAGTTTCAGATGATGTTCTCTGACATTCTTTGCTCTTGCTATAGGGCTCCCTTGAGGAGGAGTTCCAACAAAGGCAAGAAACGGAGAGAGAAAGAAGCTGTGAGGGTGGCCTGTGGCAGTAGGTATGGGTAAAAGAACAGGGATGTGATCCATCTCAGGCCAGATTTTGTTGGCAAATCTGTGTTATCTAGGAGAGAAAATCATTAGTAGTTAAGCTGTCCTGCATGCAATGCTAGAATAAGTTAATAACCAGGAATCCAATTCTGCTTTTACTAACCTGGATAATTTTTTAACAAATAGCCAAATAATTAATACCTTAAAATACATTGAGATATGTAACACCCTAGATCTGTCTCTACCTCTCCCATTGATACTGATGGACACTGAAGACAGAGATTCCTAGAACTAACATACAATGTGCATGTATAAGAATATGTAAGATTCTATATCCAAAAAAGTTTGACATGTATTCCACCAGTGCTGCAAACCAGATGCCAATGGGAGAGAGGGAAGCAGTTCTTAAATACAGTCCACTATATTTCCATTGAAGAGTTTGTTTTAGGAGGCGAATAGCACCAGATAATTTGCAAGTGTACAGGAAAATTATATGCTAGATTTCGCCACATCAGCAACTCTTGGGAAAAGGGTTGTAAGTTGTTTGCTTATTGAGACAGCATCTCCAACACCTGTATTCACAATGAATGAATAAACAAACAAGCACAAAACACTGAAGTGACAGTACCTTTTCCCACAGCATCTGTAGGAAATTTCTCTTAGAAAGCCTCTCATTCTAGTACTAAAATCATTGCAGACCAAAGAATGTTGGTTCCAGGCACAAAAGGCAAGTCCTTGAATTAAATGCCCAAAAAACCTATACTAGTAAATATACTCCAAATACTATAAAATGACACACAGACCCTAAAATTCATAGAAAGCGACACAAATGCAAAAGAAAAATAATAGTGAAGCAGTCAAATTTATTCACCGTTGAAATATACAGAGACACAATGACAAACATAAAACTTTTTTTTTCATTTGCAAATATTATGGCATGAGGTCTTCTGATTCTGAATTGTCCCTCAGACTCACTGGCCCAGATCCTATTTGACCTACTAAACACCTGAATGTGATCCTATTCCACCCTGCTTGAGTTGTTGGAAAGCTGTTAATGCATCTACTGTATTTTCTTGCATGTAACTCTCACCTTCTCCCCCAAAACCAGCTGGGGAAAATCGGGGTGCACATATACAAGGAAAAAGGCACAGTGCTGGAAATTTGGTGGGAGGGGTGGAAGGTAGTGTGGTGGCAGTATTAATTGCTGTGGACCTGGAACCAGTGCACAGAGTCAGACCTGGGGCACAGCCCCAGCACCCAGAGTGCTAAATTGGGCCCCCACCACACTGTATAGCCTACATAGCAAGGTGGGGCCTGATCTGGCACTCTGGTGATGGGGCTACACAGTGTGTTGGGGCCCAATTCAGCAGTCTGGGTGCTGGGGCCGAGTGCCAGATCAGACCCCAAGCACTACCGCGGTATGTGGCCCTAGCACCAGCATGCTGAATCTGGCTTTGCTATGTAGCCACCAGCCCCAGGCACCCCAAATCTCAGATACCCACATTCTGGTAAGAATTTTTTTCTTTTCTGCTCGGGGCCTTCCAAAAATAGGGTGTATGTTATATTTGTGAGTATGTTATGTGAGAAAAATATGGTACTTTTGGAAAGCATCTTTTTATTAGCCTTAAAACTAAACCGTGAAATGCAGGGAGACGGCAGAGGAAGAGCTCCTTACCATCTTTTCTGTCAACATTTTTAAAGGACATAAGCTGGATGGAATGGGATTGTACTTCAGCACCTAAATTCATTTAAATGTATACAAATATAATACTCTAGATCAGCACATATAACTCTGTGATATCAGTACAAGTAGCTGGCAAGGTCCTTAGTTCATGTAAATCAGCATAGCCCTACTGGAGTCAATAAAGCTGTCAGCTTAAACCATCTGAGGATCTGGTTCAACCTGTGGATGTAGATAGTGGCACATACTATTGTGCATAGGAAAAGAGATAGGTTTGTGAAGGGAAACCCTGTGCAGTGATGCATACTTGCAATGGAATTGAGTGTTCAATTATTATATTTAACATTTGAATGATAAAGAAGAGATGGGGGAAATGAATCTGCACATATTTGTGAGAAGTAGGCTTTAGAGTAGAATTAATTCGTTATTTGGCTGTACAAAATATCTGTTTCTTCTTGGGCAGTGCTGAAAGACTGAGAATCAGTAAATAGTGAAGTGTAAACCCAATCATTCATTTTTAACAGCTTTTCATTTTCCCTACTGAATATGCCTGTCTTGCGATGCAGTTATTGAAGTCAAAGTGCAGAACTCAAGCTTTTACAGCTCTCACTATGTCTTTGTAAATTGGCTGCTATTTCTTCGTAACTTTTTAAAGACCATTTATGCTTTCTCTTTGTTACTGACTCCAAAGAATTTGCTTCGAAAATACAGAAGACTGAAACCAAAACCAAAACCAAAGCTGAGTAAGCTCTTTGAAAAAAGAGGACAGTGATCAAATGACAGTGTCCTATGATGATGATTTATTTCTTTTAGAACAGTTGATTGATGTAGAATTAATTATGTTGTCTGATGGATGCTTTGTGCATTATTTTGGCAATGCTGAAATGGCATTCTGATTGATTTTGGAAAAAACTCCTTTCCCTTCTCCACAGCTACAAGGGCCTAAAAAAAAGTCAGCTCTTCAATAAAGGTAGGAAGCACAGTTTCCTCTGCCTGTACAGCAGAATGCCGCTGCAGATATAGAACCGAGCGGTGTGAGGGGCGCAGCTCTGTAAGGCTAGGGGAAGGAGGGAATGAGCATTAAAACTAGGTGAGTGGCTTTTGTCACTATGTAAATAGCCATTGGGTTTGGGGAGGAGGATTCCCTCTCAGCCACCATGGCAAAGTTAATGCTTGGAAATTAGTTTGAGGATTTGATGTATTAAGTATCATTTCTGTTTTTTTAAGAAATATTGTAACATTCTGCTGTACAGCGGTATATGGAAATTAATTTTTTTAGAAACAGTATGGCTTTAGGTTCTTTAGTCATGCAGTCAAAATACAGCCAGATTTGAAAAAATGTCACCATGCTACAAAATAAACTCATTCCCTTGTGACTTCTGGAACCCCAGTAAACCCTTGGGACCTAGGTATTGTTTAAATCTGGGATAACCAGCAAACATTATTTGTGTGTAGGAGGGATGCGCAGACCCTAGGAATATACAAGCAACATTCAAAAATGGAATTTAAGGCCAAAGCCTGCTCTTCATTACACCAGTTTAGATTCAGAAAATTAATCGATTTCTGTGCAACTGGTGCAGCTAAGTACAGATTTTTGCCATATAGCTGATACATAGAAAGCTTACACATTTGCCACATTTCTAGAAATAATCACTCTTTCTATAGTTCCTTACTTTATTTTATTTATTTATTGAGTTTTATACTCTAACACAGATACGTACTCCTTTCTGTTAAACAGGGCCAACAAAGAAATGCTGGAGCGCTCAGCACACAGTGCAACTTTATCACAGAGATCCTCCTCTCTCCCACCTTGTGTCCCTTTCACATGGTATGGAGAGAGTGACAGGGGATCCAACTCTTCCAGCAACCTGCCTTCGCCTGCCAGTTCAACTGAACCTTCCTCTGAAAATATAAGTCCAGCTAAAAAAGGGTTAAAGGTAGAAAATACAAACTACCTTATTCCCAGTATGTGAAGTAGCATTATTGGCTCAATGTTTCAGGATAAAGAAAGGGCCAATATGTTGATACAATAAGAGTTTTCATTGTACAATAAGAACTCCTCTGAACAACACTTTGTACCATGACAGACTGCACAGAGCTTTTTAAGTTGTCTCTCTCCTGATGTATGTTAAGTCAGTAAGGTAGTTACAATGATATCTAGTATGATACTAAATGGCACTAGTGGAAAATTACAGTCTGATCCATGATTCACAACTGCTAGATTTGCATATTGAGTTGTGGATTTTATCGCATTTTTCAGGACTGATTGGGAATGGATACCTAACCATGTTTAGCATATTAAAATGAGATTTTGCAAAGCTAAGAAATGCTGACATTATACACTGTCAATCATTTGCCTTTTTTTCCCCTGTAACAAAATCTGCTTGTCTCGCATGTTAGTTATCAGATTTAATTGCATTTGTGAAAATCTTTGAACTAAGAAAATTGGATTGTTACTATTTAAAGCATCTGTGTGATTCTTTTCTAGATGCATGAATGTTGTTTTCAGCATGATAATCCTTAAATAACCCTAAGAGTAGTGTACCTAGCTTTCTTGTATTGTTTAATTTATAGCTACCTGTAGGAAATATTTCTCTAACGGTATACCTTTTTCCATAGCCTCTAGCATTCTGCTGCTTGTACTGGGCTGGAAAAGAAACTGAAATGGTTCAGTCCTCATATTCAGCAGTCTGATTACAAATTACTTCAGTTTTATGCCCATAATGAATAGCAGTTTTTGAAGTTTTCAGGGGCATTTAGATTAATTAAGCGCCCTCTTCTAGGAGTAAATTGAGTCTACCTATGTAAGAATCTACACGATCATAGAACCATGGTATGAAACAGGATCATGCCTGGAGCTGTTGGAGAGAAATCCAAGAAAACCTCATGGATTAGGTAAAGATAGGACATGTAAGGCGGGGGGGTGGCATGAAAAGGCCAATTTTCGAAGGTGTGATGAGCATTTAGGACACCTATACACATGCAGCAAGGCTGCTCCGATGCACTGTAATTATGGCACGTCAGAGCAGACCCAATTAATCAAGTCTGCTGGAGCGTGGTAATTACTGTGTTCTAGCAGAGTCCAGCATCATGTGTATCAGTGTCCTTGCCTTGAAAAATGGCTGTGGGGATGTTGCAACTAAAACCTGTTCATTTTTCACCATTTTTCAGTGTGGGGACACTTACATACATGATGCACCGGCGCTTTAATTAAAGCAGCTCTCAGAGCCACCCTAATTAAAGCGCCCCCAGGTTCCTAACTTTCAGTGAATGGCAGTTGAGTTGGGCATGTAGTTCCTCTTGTACCTTTGAAGATCTTTCCTTACAAATAACGTGGAAATAGAATAAACCCTCTTTTTTTGTTTCTCTTAAAGCATTAGAGGTAATATAATTTGTTTGCCTTTGCCCAGCTGCTGTGTTTCCCCTTTCTTATTATATTTTAATGTATTTATTTTATAAGTAAAGGAAAATGCCACTTCACTCTTCTGTTTCAGTTAAAGGATTTTATGATGTCAGTAAGCACTTAAACAGTTATCTAGAGATGCTGTGTAATCTGTATCATTGGAAGCTTTTGAGTGCTAGTTAGATAACTGTCTTGAATGATTTAGATGGAGATGATAATATTTTGAGGAAGGGATTGAACTAGATAACAGTTGATGTTCCTTCCAGCACTAGAACTCAAATGATTTAGAGAAAAAGGAAATAATCTTTGTACTCTGTTTTTGCTACATCAGATTCCTAGGAAACAATTTTAAAGATTCAGTACCTCTATTTTCTCAGTGCAGTGCTAAAAACAGCTCCTCAATTATTCTAGTCCCCCTCAAAAACAAGGGAAAGCAGAGTAATAGTTGTCATGGTTTAAAAAAATATTTTAAAAGAAAATAAAAAAGTTTTGGTCTTTCTTTTTAAAGTGCACAAGCCCTCAAAATGAGCTGTACTGGGAAATAAGCAATTTGGGATTTTACAACCCATTGAGAGGTATTTCACTGATTCCACTAATCGTAAGATGGATAATAAAAAAAAAGGGAAGTCAAGCTTGATAGTCTCCATAAACAATTGAAAAACATGACTGATGTACATATGTTAGTCATGTTTTCATGCTTTATATATGTATATTGCAAAACTTCAAAAACTTGCTCAATTTTTTTAGTTACCTATTTCTTTCCGGATTAGAACCCTAAATATGTGGTTTCTGCACCTATTTAGTTTTTTGTTGAACACCAAAGGGATCCAGAGATACCTTGACCTATTTTTCTTGTTTTTGCATTGGACTGTTTTCCAAAGTCTGTTGAAGATTACTTGCTAACCAAGGATGATTTGGGTAAATTCCTGGGAACGATGTACATGAATTACTGAATAACATTTTGTTCTTCCTTGCTTGTAAAGTGTGATGTTTGTCATTATGTTTTTTATGACAAACGAGTGTCATTTTTGGTTACTATTGCAGTATCACATAAGATCAGATGGTCTTGTTTATATTCTGTCTTGCCTAAAAGTTAGGCAGAAAAGGAAGTTCCGTTCACTTCTAAGAAGTTTATTTGGGGCTGAAGTAGTTCACAAGATATTTTCCTTGTCTTTTCAACAGTAACTTTTATTTCCCCTGATAATCCAACCTTTGTTCTACCCCTTGTATTAGTGCATGTTCTGTGCTTGTCCTAAGTGTTTAGATGATAGGCAAATGCCATTGATCAACCATTAGAGGCAATGAAGTTGATACCCTCATAAAGGGCAGCAGCAGTATATTTAAGTGAAATCTGTAACTTATTCTCAGATAATTGTGTTACTAATTAAGATATTAAGCTGGCAAAAATGTTTCTTAACACATACCATAATAAACGTATAGCACATTATTGTGTAAAGCATTAACAGTGAAAAAGATTGGGGTTCTTTGTGCATCTTCTAACCAGTTCAGCTAATTATCAAAATCACTCCTGAACTATGCCAACCTGGAGGGGAAAGGCAAGTTTCCAGTTAGATATGTATGTAAGATCTTTTGTTCATTTTGACTTGTGCTTTTGTCTACAGAACTTCACATTCAATGATGATTTCAGCCCCAGCAGCACAAGTTCAGCTGATTTAAGTGGTTTGGGAGCAGAACCCAAAACTCTTGGTTTCTCTCACTCCTTAGCACTGTCATCAGATGAGGTATGTCCATGACATTTTTACAGTGAAAAAATAGTTGATTTCTCTCTCAGCTGGCATTTTTCTTAAGAGTTGTTAAAATAATAGTTGATTTCTAGACACTTTCATTAAGAAAAATCTTGATTCCCGGTTTGTCTTTGGTTATAGTTGTCATTCATTATCTTGTTTTGGAAGTAAATGACCAATCGCTCTAAAGCAGGAAAATAACAGAGCAACACTGGTTTCCTCAGAGATGCTTTACCCAAACCTTTGCCAGCATTCTGTTTCAGCATGGTCCTCCTACATTTACATGTAAATACATGCATGTTAACCTGAAGACATTAAACAAAATATAATTGGGCTCCTTTTGAGGGAGTTTAACATGTGAGCAAAGTAGGATATAGGAATACTGTATTGTTTGATCAGGCCTTGGGGTCCTTTATAATTGAATATTAAGGACCAAATTTTAAGGCCAATTGACTCAGCTTCTGTTTGTGCTTCTGTGTAAAAATTGTATGTCTATTAATTTTTGCATATTATTATTTGTGCATAAATTCAGTTCTCATTTGCACTCAATTTATGCTTGATTTTCATGCACAGATCAAGCTCAGTTATTTGGGGCTTGTTTTTTTTGCACAAATGATAGTCTGCAAAAAAATGTGTGTTCAAGAGACTTTGTGCCAGGATTAGATGTGCACATCCAGAGGCAGTGTTTGGAAAACTTGGCCCAAAAACGTTAGTTTAGTAAAGTGACTTGAGTCAAATTCTTAGTGGTGCTACACAGATGTAATTTGACCTGAAGAAACTTTACTGCATTTATCACAGTGAACTCCATGTTTTTCTTGTTTAAGATATGTGCCAGGATTTGCTTTACAGAACTTAATTTCCAAACTTCTATTATTCCTAGGATAATTGACATTTGTTGTTGTTAATATGTGCATGCTTTACACAAATTTAAAAGATGTAACCACAGGTGCCAAAATTTAAGTTTACAGGGCAGAGAGTCCTGTAGCGGTTAGATATTTTAATACTACATGGGCTGTCTTTTGACAATACATTCCCCTAAAACCTACATTTTTAAATGTTTTGCTCTTTTATCATTTTTCATTATTATCATCATGCTAAGTGACAATACTTTGTGCCTGCTAGGTTGAGTTATAAGTTTGAAAATGCTTTCATGTCTTTTCCAGTCTTCTTACATCACACTTCCACGTTGTCACCTGTGAAATATCAAGTACAAACAGGCCTGTAGAAGTAGATAGTGGCCTCTCCACCCTCTGCTGCAATACTGAACTGTAACCTCTGACTCAGCCAGTATCAATTCAGAGCTGCTGTAGGAACTGTACACAAACCTCCTTACTCAGGGCATTGCTAGGATCCATCTTCAGCCATGGCTTACTTGCTCTGTCAGCTGGGATTGTTAGTGAAACTGCTGGAGATCTTTCACCTACACTCCTCTGCTGGGGTTGCCATAACCACTTGAGAGAAACAAAAAGAATGAAAAGCAGGGGGAAGGAAACCACTTTCTTCTTCTATGTGATAGATCATAGACGGGGGTCTTTTGCTGCTTCCAGTGAGGTCCTTGGCAAAGCTCCCATTGCTGTTAGTCCTACACTGCTGGGAGTTCCAGTGAACCTCAGCGGCACAGGATCAGGCCCTAATTACAAATTCATGCATTTGGTTGTTGATCTTTTAACATAACTTTTCTGTTTCTGGAAATAGTTTTTTAAGATCTCTTTGTTTTTCAATAGCCATAACGTTTGCAAATCTTGGTGCTGCCTTTGCTAAACTCTCTTACATGCTGTTACATATTCTCTGTTTTGTTTCTATAATGCTTTTCTTTTCCCATTTCTTTGTTGCTCCCTCACTCAGAGCCTGGATATGATTGATGATGAGGTGAGATACCAGTGAGCTGTTTGTGGTGGACTGTGTGACCTTGGTGCGTTACTTTCTAGTCTCATTTGCAGACTTGCATTTCTTGTCCTACTCCATCATGTGGCAAATTTCCCTGTTCAAACAATAGCACAACCCATAGATTTTACTGGTTCTTCTCTCCTTTTCAAATCCTTCTTGCTATAGTTTTCAAGGCTATAGGCAGTTGTCATCTTTGTGGCGTGTAGGACAGGAAGGACAAAAGTTGTATTTGTAAACAAATACACTGGGCTGTCCTGGTCTCATGCCCGGCATGAGGTAGACAAAAGGTAGAGTCAAGTCATCTTTTTCCATCTCTCATCAAAAAGCATGGCTAAGAGTTGAAACAGCCTCTGGCACCATTTATACCAGTCTGAAGGCTTCTCTTAAGTTATGCCATCTGCAGCTGCTCTCCTGACCAGGGGACATTCAGAGCATTGTGTTTTCCAGCCCCACACTGACATGTCCCCTATGCTGGGGTGGCCAACCTGCAGTACATGTGCCAATAAGTGGCCTGGGTAATCTCTTGTGTGACACATAGCAGATCAGTAAGGAGAAGGGACGCAGTGACAGATGGGGCAGGCAGACTAACTGATAAGACAGTGCAGAAAACAGAGCAGCTGATCAGCCAGGGGAAGGGATCTTGGGGACAGGGAGTGTACAGAACTTAATTTGTGACATGCCTGACAGAAATGCCTGACAGAAAGGCTGGCCCCTGCTGATTTATGCCAGAGCAAACTGGCAGTGAGTGGTGCATTAAGCAGACACCCAGGAATCTCCAGCTGCCTCCTTTAGGATTGCTTTCCTGAGAGGCACAGTGGCTAGAACAGCTTCAAGGATGTGGCTTCTTGGTTTGTTCTGTCCTGTTGCCCTATGTCTTCTTGTAGTCCTCCAGTGATAATAGTGGATCTTTGACTCCATGATACCATCCTGAACTCCAGACTAATCTTCTAAGTACATTCTATGTACTTAGAAACCCACCAACGTGCTAAAGTATTTAAACTTTGAGAGCTAATGGAAAACTAACCATTGTGAATTGTGCCACGTGGCTCTATTGAGTCATCACCTGCTACTTCCTTTTTTGTGTCTGTAAATAGAAAACTAGAATTATTAAGCTATTTTAGTCTCATTAAATTGATTCCTGGATACAGAGGTCGATCCAATTATATGGTGTATCTTGCTGATGTTGTGTAAGGAAGACAATAGAAATTGTTAGTGTGGATGGCGTATGCACAACAATATGCTATTATTAGTGAGTCTTGCTTTTTTAATTATAATGTAGCATATTTCTGACAGATCCTGGATGATGGACAGTCTCCTAAACACAATCAGTGTCAGAATCGTGCTGTTCAGGAATGGAGCATACAGCAGGTTTCTCACTGGTTAACAAGCCTGAATCTTGACCAGTATGTTTCTGAATTCAGTGCCCAAAATATTAATGGAGAGCATCTTCTTCAGCTGGATGGGAATAAACTTAAGGTAATTAAGTCTCTTGACTCAAAAATTATTCATTGTTGCTGGACATAATCCTACAGCAGGAATTCCTCAGGAATACAATGAGTTCTGCATGTGGAATGAAGATAAACTAGAGTAATACATGTAATGCAAAAAGCCAGATTTTTAAATATTTGAGTATTATTTGCTATATAAAAATGGGTTGCATGCAATGTACTCATGTTTACCTGCACAAATCAGATGACTGCATGTGCAAGTGGTATATTTCCATGCATATATATTGCATCCATCACCATTATGTAAAAATTTGATTCACATGGGCTGGAAAACCCCAAAGAGGGATATAGTGCTGGACAACTGGTGATTGGTGCCTTTTTTCACCAGTTGTTTCACATGCTTCATTATTATGTTTCTTCCTCCCACACATTTTTTCTACAAAACATATCAGGCAATGGTTTGACAGCATTTACAGTGAGTAGTACACAGGAACTAGATGTATCGCTTAGAAGCTTTGATGTCTTAAATCTGCTGTAGTGTATTGCAATGAAAACGAATGCATCACTGAATAAAATGGATACAAATTTGAGTTTGGGGAATCAGCATCTCTGAAAATCAAACCCTTGCCTTTATTCAAGTTTAGGCCTTCACCTTTCTGTAGCTCTAAAATTTTTTGTGAAGGAAGATATGGTCTTTTGGCTAAAGCACAGGAATAGGAGCAAGGGAATCTGAGGTTTGAGATCTATCTCAGCCATAGACTTGAGTTGCTCTGAGCAAATCACTTACTTTTTTAATTCCTCAGATTTTCTCTTGATAACATTAAGATAACCAAATTTCCCTACTTTAATGGTTTTTAGTGATGTTCTTGAATATTTTATAAAATAGCTTGAGTGCTTTGTGCAGAAGGTACTCCATGGGCAGAAAGAGCAGAGTATTGTTATTTAACCTGGGATTATGAAGTCCTACTTCCTTTGTGACTTCAACTCAAAATTTGTTCATTTTTTGGTAGTCTACTACTTTAATAGCATTGTTATCAGAAGGTCCATAATCTGTTCATAATATGAAATTCTTTAATTTTCTTTTTATTTCACTTTTTAAATATTAGGCCCTTGGCATGACATCTTCCCAAGACAGAGCAGTTGTTAAAAAAAAGCTAAAAGAAATGAAAGTGTCCATAGAGAAAGCCCGTAAAGCCCAAGAAAAAATGGAAAAGCAAAGGGAGAAGCTTAGGAAGAAAGAACAAGAGCAGCTGCATAGGAAATCAAAGAAAACAGACAAGTCTTTGACAGAAACAACAGGGGGAGCTAATGAGCAATGACAAAGCAGAACCACCAGGATGTTAGTCTCGTGGAGACTCTTCAAGGGAAACAACTCTTCGACTGTGGTGCCCCTCAAATCTTGTGTCCATCACACAGGAATATGTACACAGAAATGATGATATAAACGGA
Organism: Crocodylus porosus; assembly: GCF_001723895.1. Classification (NCBI taxonomy): domain Eukaryota; kingdom Metazoa; phylum Chordata; order Crocodylia; family Crocodylidae; genus Crocodylus; species Crocodylus porosus. The sequence goes on from NW_017728886.1 coordinate 44,122,194, forward strand.
GTGAATGGGGAAGTTCATACTGCGTAACTGCATTTTCCTGCAGGTCCAGATCTTACTCTTGGTATTGACTTGCTAAACAACCAAACTCCATTGTTTTATTTAGATAGCCTGTTTGGGTTCTTTTCCCTTTCAAACTGTTATCCTGCATTGGGCTACTCGTGTTTGATCACCTTGGCAATCATTGTGACAAAACACCACGGGTGATGCATCCCAATGACATTGTGAATGGGATGGTCAATCAGAACGATCAGTGAATATATATGAAACTGGGTAACTGGAGTTATCCCCGTATCTGGTCCAACTGACTCATCTAACTGGAATGCCATCTTCTCTCCATACCCTGTTCTGTCTACTGGAACAGATTTCATCTTACATGAGTACCTTGAAGTGACACTGCTCTGAAAACATAGCTGTTCGGTGACTTCTAATTATACACAGGAGATAAAGATGGAAGAGTAAATATCTTTCCTGAGCAAAAAGATGATAACACTCTTAACTGGACAACACTTAGCCAAGGAAGAATTCAGCGCCTTAAAATGATTATGTGGGTTTACATGGAGATCTGAGGGTAATATTTATCCTCCATATAGTTAAGGAAAATTGAAATTCTAACGTGAGTACAGAAAATTAGTAGAGTCCACTTCTCCTTGTGCTCCCAGCACATGTAAGCAAACCTCTTTGTAGCACACCAGGAGGTTCCTTTTCCAGCTGGCTCTGAACCAGAAATTGTTTTTTTATTTTATGTTGGTTTTTGAGGAAAATTCCACATTTCTAGGTTCGGTCTCCAGTGAGGGTCAGGGAGAATGAGTTTTTCATTCTGGTGTTACAGGACTGTAATCTAATTAAATACTATCTGCTGAAATGATCTCCAAATTTGATTTTGTAAAGGTTTCAGTTTTCAAAGTGCACTTTATAAAAAAGAGGAGGAGGAAATTTCTGGTTGAAATAAAACAAGGTTCATTACTGTTATGATCAACTACTACTGTACAATGCTACAACACAGAAGAAAGCTGCTAAATGCAAACTTGAAATGCACAGCGTGTTTTGAGTAGAGGATCTAGGCAATACCCCCACTAAAAAATTCAACATGGAGGCATACTTTGTAGAACGCTTGGATAGTTTGACTGGTGGTCATGCTACATACTTCAGATTTCTAATGTATAGATTTGTCTAAGAAGCAAATGCTGTAATCTGGCACTGTATGTTATTACAGTCCCTTAATAGCCAGTATTAAAGTAGTTAATAGTCAACACTTCATCAAAGAAGCAAGTTTACATGATGGGAAGTTGAAGATATTACATGATTGTTTTGAAGTTGAAGTTACTTGGTAGTAGCATTTATAAGTTTCAGCAATGTCATTTCCTTTTTTCTGAATCTCATAAATACTGACATGAATCACAATCTCTTAATCAGCGGTTAACTCTTGTCTATCAACATGAAGTTAAAATCATAAGGTTCAGCTGCTTTGAAAATTAACTACAAAAGCTGAATAATTTTAAAGAAACATTTGTTCTGGTTCTGCCTCAGATTTGATGTTCAGAAAGTTGTTTGTAAAACTCTTCTGAAGCTCAGAGTTCTGGAATCTGCAAAGCAGGAGGATATGGTTGTATTCACTAACATGTAATGTTAATTATTCATTTCAATCCTAAAAGTTTATTTTAGAAGTAAAATTCTCTACATAATTTGACACTCCTTGTTTCAGTATTAACACACGACAACTCTACTTAATGGCTTGAGTTCCATTTCCAAATCCAATTTCTACTTGCTTTTTGTTTATGCTTCATTGAACATCGTTGAAATAAGTAGTGAAACTGCCATGAAGGACATGGTATTAAAATGTCTAAACGCTGATATTTCTAGTAGGATAAGTCTTGGTATGTTCCTTTTCTCATGCTGCCTGAGAGGAGGAGTGCCCCTACAGCAGAAGTATAACCACAGAAGTATAATTATATGAAATAATTATTCAGATGACTTTTTCTGTCCCTTCTCTAAAAAAAATTATACTGAAGTGTAGTAGAGACCTGATTAAACTAGTGCTTAGTTGTTTTAGAGGGTATATGGTTATATTTAGGAAAAAACTAATTGTTGGGAAGGACCTGGAAAAGTACTATTTTAAATAAAATGTTGATAAACACATTCAATGATTATTTTCTATGTTGTTTACATTATAATAATGTTTTAAGTGGTTGTATATAGTAGTCTGTGGTTGTATTCTGTTTATGTTTTCTTAAAAGCCTAAGGCAAACTTATATGTGTGATATGTTTGATTTTTCATTTCCTAGTGTCGGTTAATCTTAGCGTCTTATTCTGCAGATAACTAATTTGATTCATGCACTGTAAGTATTCAGATTTTTATTGTTTCAATGAAATGTCAGCTAAATGAAATATTTGAACTTTGTAATTTTTGTTTGAAATTAATTGAATTTTAGAAAAAATGAACTGCTTAGATTGAACAATACATTCTTAAATACAAATTGACTAATGTGTGAAAGCTCAGAGGACCAACCAGAGTCATGAGTTCTACTCTTTCTTGATTGGGTATACTTTTTATTCTTCTTAATAAAGGATAGTACTTGAGGCTTGGGACATACAACAGTGTGACTGGATTACAATGTTTGTGACCAATATGCTTTTTTCACATTTTTCTTTCCCCTCTTTTGAAATGAATGACCTGTCTGAAATAAAGGAGTAGAAATGCATTAACCACTGCCACCTTAAATATCTCATAGGAACAATGCTTATTATAATAGCATGTCACAAGATGGAACAGAATGAGCAAATACCCTGTAGTGAATTAATAGGTGGCTTTTTTCTTCTGTACCCAATACAGCTTGTGATTTGAGATCAGCTGCAAATGTGACTCAGCTAGTTTAGAGTCAGCAGCTCTCTGATACTTGGGCTACCAATCATCAGGACAGAGCAGAAGAGCAACATAGAGCAGCCGCATTTTTGACTGCTAGGTACTCTTGGAGCACATTGGTACCCTGGATACATCCTCAATATTCCAGTCACGTATCCTGTGCCAGCTGTACACAGTTGAGGCAATCCCAGCTGGTGGTTAAACTACTATTCTGTTCTGTAAATTCTGGACCTGCTTTGGTCAATATGCTTGATGCCCCCATTCTCTATTTATGCACATCATCCAGCTGCCAAGGCTGTGACAGAATGGGGCACAATGAAGAAAGGAGAGGGGCAGAGAGTGAGACTTTTAAAATGTACTAAATAGAAGATGCACAGGTGCTCATAGATTTTAGCCTCAGAAAACCCAACTGGCATTGGACCACTCTGGAGCAAGCAGTTATGATTTGGGCTCTCCAAAACTGCCAAATACACAGAGGCCTGGAACTTCATGGAGCCATTAACACCTTGGTTTATGTTGTGGCTGCACAGATATTATATGCTTACTGTACACAGATATAAATGACTACCCCAGGATCAAGACAGTGAGGAACTGGACCCATTTCATTTTGTAATACAGAATAGTATTTCCCATTGGTTTTGCATTTCACTGGGCTGGCCCTGCAGAGCTGATGTTGATAGGAATAAAACCCACCACAGGGAATGGCTAAAACCTGAATAACAGGGGAGGGGGGAGGGAGAAGGAGTAATAAAAAAGCCAAAGGGAGCTGAGTTACGTTTATATCTCAGCTTACGCAGATTGCTTCATATTGACAGACATTTATTGTGCCATGACTCAGAACCTGCTGGGAAGATGCTATTATTTCTAAGGAAGATTTTTTCCCCAGGAACTCTAGAACGGCGTTTCTCAGCACATGCTCAGTTTCAGTGGGAGTTCACAGTGGTCAGTACCTGGCAGCATGGATTCCCCATACCTCAGCTACACAGCAAGGGCTTGCTACTATGGAAACAGTGACAAAGTTGCTAGCTCATCAACAATTGCTGCTTACAGCTTGCACAGCTGCTTATGCTTAAGATGAGATGTGTTCCCATTGACGTCAGAGATAAATACATGTTGTCATCAATAAGGCAGAATGAGGTCTTAATGCAGGCAAAGAAAGAAGTGTCATTTATGTGCATGTGTGGCTGGGAATTACCATTGTAGGCTAGCATCCTACCCAAATGTAGTTGTGAAACTGAAAATCAAAAGGAAGGGTGTGTGATAATTCTGTTCTTTATAGTGTTTTAAAGGGTCATTTGTACTGTTTGGTATTTAAGGAAAGGAAACATTCAGATTCAGGATTAATTTCTTAGCATTTTCAGGTGTATCAAAAATTGTTCTATGTCAGTGGGAGATGCATGCAGTTTTTGATTCTACAATTTTACCACTGAGATCAATGACAATGAGAGTGGATCTTTTAAACAATACATACAAAGTCCAGTGCCAGCCCTCAGATATTAGTGCAGATAATGTTGCTTCTAGCTTTTGACCTAAAGCTTTAAAAATCTCAGGAAACCTATGATGTGGTCCAAAACACTGAAAAAATAGAAGCAGTTGAAAACCCAGATGGCACATGTTTGAAAGTCTGTAGTAGCTGAAATCATAAGGAAAAGGCGGGGGGGTGGGTTTAATAGTTAATCCAGCATAATCAAAGAATGTACTGTTTCTAAAAATGGAAATGTTTAAGTGATGGAATTTGTAGTTTGTGGGGGGTTTTTAACAAGTCTGTATGCATTTGTGTTTGTACAGAAATACACATTGAAATCTATATTAAAGAGGTAGTTTCATAGCAGTTAGGATGTAAGTTAACTGGGAGCTATGGGCTATACAAACATAATACACACATACAGGGGTTCTGATAACATCAGGAAATTTATAAGAGCAATGTGCTGGTAGTTTGTACCACCAGTACTCTAACTCCTAGATATGCTTGGAGCCTGCCTCGTGATTTTCTTGCTATATTTTATATATTTGATGTTTCACAAGATTTTAAACAAAAATGTTTTATTAAAACCACAAAGAGAACATTCCTCAGTAGGTCTTTCTGCCTGTTGTCCTTGTCTTTTTTGGCAGGATTAATTTGTTAGACAATTAGTATTATGCGAAGAAAAACCCTTTTTTATATTTTGTAAACTTGGCTTTGCTTTCCGTCTGTCTGAGTTGTGAGCAGCTCTACAATGGCGCAGGACAGTGACTCAGAAGTCTTATTCAATTGTCACACAGTCAGCTATAGGTCTTTTGCAAACTGAAAGTCTTTTACTTGAAGTTCTCTACATGTTTTATTGTATATTTTCTTACATTTTAAACCTGCCCTGTTTTGAAAGCTGTTGAAGCACAGCCATGAAATTGAGCCCTCAAGGTCCCTCCTGATCATAATATATGGTTTCTTTTGTTAACTGACAGCAGGGCTGGGACTTAGGCTATAGCCATTAAATAATGATTGAAAGGGTGCATGTTATTGGAAGGCTTTGCCCCTAGTTCTTTGTGCTGCTTGTTTTGGGAAATTTGGGCTCTTTGTGAAGAGCAAGTTGTTTAGTTTATTAGGCCTGATCATGTGTGTGCTTTCCGTGCTGTTTGGCTTTGATAGAGAGAGGTGAGAGTGTCAGTCCTTAAGTGGGCAAGCTCTAATCTTGCTCCCATTGCTCTCAGTAAGTTTTGCCATGGACCCCAAAGGAGGCAGAATCAGCTCTAAATGATGAAGTGTCTAAATCAACAACTATGTGGCGCCAAAGAGAAGGAAAAAACAAATCCTTCTAAAATGAAGAGGATTCAGGGCACAATGGACGTCTTTTAAGTATATCTTTATATGTATACTTTCCCTGTTAACACTTACTGTCATAATTACTGCTTTTGTATTTTTCAGTCATATTGCAGTGATCAAACACTGGTAACTTACAAGTGTTATACATATTGCTAGAAGAGCAGGCAGCTAAAACAAAAATGTACTGTGCTCCACTGTAAAAACTGGCTTTATTGTTTCTTTCTTATGGGGAGAGGTGGTTGGCTTCAGACATCTTTTAAAGTCAAATGTGTATGAATTGCATGTTATCCTGAACTTTTAATTTGTACATCTCGGTGTTTAATCATCTGCATGGAAGACACAATAGTGCCATGTCTGAGCTTGTTCTCTTGTGCTTGGTTAATATGTACTTCTCTAGATTGCTGGGTTTCCAAAAATGACATTCTTTAATGTTTGGTTACTTGGAAGCATTCAAAGCAAACCATCATGGTGGCCCTTTGTTTTCTTATGAATTAGGAAAAAAAAATAAAACCTTGTGATTAAACTTTGTTAGTGTAAATAAATTTCTTGCCAACAAGTATTGTTGTTAGACAACGAATGCAATAAAGTAAATTCTGAAACTTATTATTAGGTTTTATTGAGTTGTCATTCCCCATTTCCATCCTATTTCATTTCAGAATGAACGCTAAGTGCTTTAGTCTGTTAGTTCTACTTCGGGTGACTTGCACTTAATTCTTCTTTTCCGCCTTTTCACTAAATCGAAATGTACAATCATGGAAAAGTAGGGACAAGCCCGGCAGGGGCTACTTCCCTGTTCCCTCTCTAAGCGTACCCCAGCTGGGGTCCCTGCAGGCCAGGGTAGGGGTTTGCGCCCCTCCACTTTCATATTTAGTAGCCTGCAGGGAGGGTTGGGGGAGCTGGCTATGCTGATTAGCTTCCCTCCAGCCTTGCAGCTGCAGTGGAAGCGAAGGGAGGGCTTGCTCTAGCGCCATCCAGCTTCGAGCCTGAGCCACTGCAGACATGTGGCTGCATGTCCAGAGTCAACAGTGAATGCCTGTTCACTTGCAAATTGGTTCAATCTACGCAGGTTAAACTAACCTTCAAAGATTGAATCAATTCAGACTCAGGCTTTCTGAATGTCTGTCCCTAGCCTTAATGCTCCCTACTTACTATACAGGGAGCTTAGGCAGCTACTCTGGGTTTTGGATTCCGCTCCAGGTGAATTACCTAATACTGAGGCACCCAAATCTTGATTAATCTAATCCAAAAATTATAGTAATGGCATCTTAAGTACTGCAGCTCTATGCCTCCAGCCTTTTCCCTCTGCAGAAACACTCTTCTTCAGTTGTAGGATCTTTCCAGTCTCTAAGTCACACAGTTTCTGTTCACCCTCAATCCACACTAATTCCGCATAATATATTCCACATCCTTCCAGAGCCTTACCACATTTCTCCTGCTGAGCACAGAAAGTAAGGTTAGATGCCTCACTTTGTGAGTTTCTGGCCCAAGGCCATGGAATACATTTTTTTTATTGGCATTTTCCCTCTGGGAGGATGAGTCAGTCACAGGCCATTCCTGTGTGCTGCAAGTAGCACTTTATGCTATGTTGAACAAAAATATATTCATTCCATAATATTCAATTTAGCATTATATAATGAGGGAAAGAAAATGTCATTATCATGTAGCATTTCTGATCCAAATCTCTCAGGTGTGGAAGGGACTTTTAGAGGCATCTTGTATTCTGTACTATTCCCCCACTTGTTAAGTGCTTCAGCAGCTCCTAAAGTTGTAGCTGTAGCTGTTTGTAGTTAAACTTCTATCTGCAGTATGTCATTCTGTCCACCACATGTTGTGGGGGGAGGGGAACGACAGGAGTCAGAACAGGAATAGTAGCTGCCTTAGAGAGGCACTGAGCACACTCCCAGTATTACTCCTACGCCAGTGGTCTCAGGAAACATGCTGGGCACCTCTCTAAGGTAGTCACATGGCCTAATTCTCAGATTTTCCATGGGTTGGTGCTCCCAGGCACAGTCTAGACATGCCATTTCTTGCCTTGCAATGCAAATTCCAGAAGCACAACCATGAATTCAGACTGCACTGGGGGCAGGGGAGGGGGGACTTCAACAATTTAAGGCAGCTAGGACTGCCTTAAAACTTCTGCAAAAAATGGGGCCCTGGCTCATTTTGCCATGGCACATCCTACTACAAATAACTTTTAAAATACAGTGGTACGTACAAAGTATCATATTTCTATTGTACAATTAAGTTATTTTAAAGATGACTGTGTACATGCAGCCTGAAGGTACTTCGTGAGTTTCTTGGTTATCACTTGATCAAACAATCTAAAAGTAACCCTGATGATGTAAAAGAGGAGCTGCTTTCACCCCTAGAGAACTGAGGCTTAGGACAAAAGCAAGGTCAGCTCTTGTACAAGGCAGAAGACAAACTGAGAGGTCGGGGTAAGCCCAACAGAAATGCTGTGAACAAACATGTACAAAAATGCTTTGTAAGTCTGAACGAGTCTCTACCTGCTGTGAGTTTTCTCCAGCAAATTGCAATTTTTAAAAAAAGAAAATGAATAGCTACAGACACTTCTGCTGCTTCTTCCCATCCTAAACATGACAGAGCAAATTTAGCAACATTTTAGCAACACATACATTTTGCAGTCAGTGGTAGAGTTGCTGCAGAAACAGGTACCAGGGTCAAATACACACTTTATTTAGACTTTGGTCTTGGTGAGAGAATAAAAATGGGAGTGAGGGGGATCTGACAAAAGAGAAAGTTGAAGTGATTAGACATGCACATGATGAGGCTTTAATGTAGAAGAACAACAGGGTGGAACAATTTTTGTCTTCTACAATATAATTCTTTAACAATATTGGAAGAACAGTCACAGTTACCAATATTACAGCTGACTAGGCTAAACAGTAACACTAGTGATGATGGTGCATTTCAGATCACATTTATGGTACCAATGCCACTAGCTATTCTCAAGTAAAATTACAGAAGATTGTCAAGACACATGCATCCTGCATTCATCAGGAACACAGGCAAAGATCTGTGTGAAAACAGACTGCCAGGTTAGGTCACATACTAAATTACTGCCTAAGTGCAATTCTTATGGACTGAAAACAATGCCAGAACTGATTCTACTTCAAGACATGTCATGTTTAGCTTCATACAAAAATAGTAAAGTTTGTCTTTTGGAGAGACGGGAGGTACATGGGGGAAGGAAAGCAGGGAAGAAACTCAGGGGCTGCTTACAAACATCAAAAAACCAAAACTTTAAGCTCAGTACTCCCCCACACCAAGCACAGCACATACCCAGAAGAGGCACTGCGTTAGTTTGACCCAGTTTGCCCAACATCTGTATAAATTGGGCACTTCAGAAGGGCTTTATGGCACTTTTATCTAATACCTGATTGAATCAGCTGTTAGATAAAAGAGCCAAAAAGCCTCACTGAGGCACCCAATCTATATAGACGCTGGGGAGACAGGCTGAGTTAACGCACTTCCTTTTCTGGTAAAGTGTTGTTTTTTTTTCTCTTCATATCTGTCATTGCCTATGACATTCCAACCCTTCCTATTAAGTCAGAGAAAAAAAGTCCTGAGAGAGAAATTTCTGGGAAGACATTTGCAACCTATGAAAGAGTTCCTGCAAGGTGCCTTCTCGGGGTCTGTGGGGGTCAAGTTTGTCATCCAGACAGGCACTCTGGCAGTTCTGGTCTGCAGAAGCCTCATGAGTTTCTGCCAAACAGCAGCAAAGTGATGCCTGAGAGTCTTTATCATACAGTGCAGAGTCACCCACTGAATGTAATGGCCATGGAAGATTGAGGCATTCTGCTTACACCACCCTCTCTCAGAAATGGAGGAATAATCAGGTGGAACTTGGAGGAGCTGCAGGAGTTCACAGATGTTCCCACAAACAGAATATCCTGCTCCATAGGAGATAAATACAAATAGAGAATACTGACCTCCTCTCTTAAATCAGAGGTTCTTACATCTACTTTTGGAGTTAACACCTTGCCATTTGCACTGTATAGCACAAGTACTTCAACACAACTTACCATGTTACACATTTTTCATCCCTTTTATTGGAAGCATGTTATTTAAGCATTTCTCTAAAATGGCACTTCATGGAACTGTAGACAGGTCTTTCCGCAATGCATATTACAACATTACCATTAGAAATTGCTTCATGAAACAAAATAAGTAAGCAAGCTCCATCCAATAATTTACTGATTGGTTTCGACGGCATAAAAGTGAGACAGATGCAATTTACAGAGGTTGAAAAAAAAGATCAATCACACACAGAATACAAACTATACTTAGATCCAGAGGTAGTTTTTGCAGAGAAGCCTTCAAAATCCTGCGTTTTACTGCTAAAAGGGACAACGTAGCCTCCAAGGCACTTTTCACATAAGAGGAAAAGCTGATGCCTTTCCAGAAAGAGATATTTTGAACTGATTTTTGAAGGGTATATTCAGAAACCCCATACTATAATCTCCTACACAAGAAAGTAAATGTCAAACAAGTTCATGAAAAGGAGCAGCATGACAAAAATGCTAGAAATGCCTTTAAAAAAAGGCACCAGTCAGGAAAGAAGAGAAATGAAGACATGGCCCCAGTTCTCCTATAAATAATTTCTGAAGCCTGGAGAAAATGGACAGGAGATTCAAAAATACCTTCAAAAGGATTTTGAATTAATCCTCAAAAGGCACCCACACACTAAGACACCTGGTTGTTCAGCACTCCTTGTATTATTTTAAGCACCAAGAAGATTAACCATCCCAGCACTGGGAAGGAAACAGACTTCTAAATTCTGATCACAGTTGATAACGGCAGGCCCAAAGAATGCTTTATCCATTTTTTGCCTACACCAATAATGGCATAAAACCTCTGCAGGTCAAGAAAGCCCAAAGCCTACTACTTTCTTTTTAAAATCCCATTTCCTATCACTATTGAGTAGTTTTTGTATGTTATTACCTTTTGGAGAGGAAGGCAAGGAATACATGTTATGACCCTGGTTAAACCTTTATTGTAACAGATCTTAGAATTATCAAATTTAGAAGACACGTGCAAAAGTTTGTCAAATTGAACTCTCCCCTCTATAACAAAAGTCTGTCCAGAGCAAACTACAGCTCACAGTAGAGAGCCTTGTGGAAGACTGTGCCTATGAGTAACTTCCCATCATGCATGGCTGCAACAGAACTTCCCTGAAGCACAGAGCCATTCTCAGCGTATACACGGGACACCAGAGGCTTCTCAGACAAAATGTTCTGGATACGGAGTACCTAAGGAGGGAAGAGGTCCATCCAGTTAAGACATATGTTACTTCTGGAGGTATCAAAAGGCTAGCACAGAGGGGATGTTTCATAAGTATTTTAATGTAATTAACTCAAATATCCTATTTACCTGAATTTAACTAACTAGATCATTATGGCTTCTTTTGGCCTTAAAAAAAAGAAAACAGAACCGGTCCGTAACGCAAGTCAGGAATTCACCAAGTTATCCCTGCATCAAGACAACAAATTCTGGGTGACTACAGTATATTTATAGAAAGACAGCCAAATCTTCATTTCAGAGGCTGTAGTGACAGAGAACTGTTCATTCCTTGATAAGTTATGACAGCTAAGTTACCTTCACAGTTATGAAGTTTGCACCTTGTTTCTAGCATGAATTTGCTTTGGCTCTGTTTCCAGCAGCTGGATGTAGGTATTTTCTTATCCACTAAACTAATCCCTCCCCAGTCACCTCCCAATTTCAGAATTTTTTCCCCATAAAGATATTTACAGACCTTAAATAAAGATATTTATGGATCAAGTCACCTCTAAAACCTAGGCTAGGTAGACTGAACTTCTCTAGTCTCTCAGGGGAAAGGACGATTTTCTGGATTCCAAATCCTCTCTTTTCTTTTTTAAGCATTTTCCAATTTTTCAAACATCCTTCAGAAATATGGTCACAGCAGTCCTGTGAAGGGCTCAAAAACTCTGAAGATGAGTTCTCCTGCTATTTAGTGATCCCATTTTGATGTCAAGTTAACCTTTCAGACAGGTCAGATTCTGCCAGAAGTACAGAGTTTCTTGCTAATGGCAAGAGCTCAGAAAAGTTAAAGTCAGCAGGCCAGATTCAACCCACCTTACTCACACCAAGTAGTAGTTCAATCTGCAAGTAATTCTATTGATTTTAGTGGGGAGGCTCACAGATGCAAGGTGTTATTTAATGTAAGCGAGGATTGCAACCTGTTGCTTACAGCTGGTCAGTAAAAACAAAGATTAAACAAGAACAAATTTAACCTCTTCTATCCTGAGCCAACACTGCTTTTGTAAATAATTAAAGTGAGCTTCTTCAAAGTGTAATTATTCTGCAAATGCAGAGAAAGATAACCAAGGATCCCAGTATCAATTAAAGCAGTGCTGCTCAACCATCTGGCCTTGTGCACTGCATCTGGCCATGGATGAGAGACCCCACGCATCAGTGTGATCCAGCATGGGGGTCACATCGTCCAGCCCGCAGAACGTCCCATGGGTTCGGAAATTTGGCAGCAGTAAAGCAGTGGCACTGTGTACTACCACAGCTTCCACAGATGTAGCAATTACTGTTGTTACTACTCCCCTGCTAGCAAATTTCTGGACCTGTAAGGAGCTGTGCAAGTTAGATGTCATGGACCAGATTTGGCATTCAGGCCAGAGGTTGAGCACCAATGAATTAACCTATTAGATTTTTCTAGTGGTCACCAGCACATTTTAACACAATGTTGGCTGGCCAGCTCTAGCTATTTAACCACAGTTAGAGTTGACCCCCCCCTAGTTCAGGAGGAAATAAACAAACAGTCTCTTCTCTTACAAGATCTTTTAGGAGCTATTCTTTTCAATGAGTTGTTAGTTAGGAAACAGGTGTAGAGTTTTTTCAAAGCACACAAGTAATTCAGAAGAACAAACCAACTAGTTGGTACCACCTAAGCTCCCAGCTCACTTCAATGCTTTTAGAGATTACACTTCAATGGATGGGACAGCATCTCTACTCTGGGCAGCTGCCATCTTGTAAACCAAAATGCAAAACAGTCTGCCTATCTGCTTTGCACTTACTTTTCTGTACAAAGGCCCTACTCTTCCACCATCTGGCTGAAAATATATCTTTTGGTTGCTCCCTAACAGGCCACATCCACACATGCGTTTTTGGTGCCACAAACTGCATGCGTTGTATGTTAAACCATGCGTAGCACTGCTAATTTGCGCAGGAGGGGGCGCAGCTTTTGGAACGCTGGTAGCAAAAAACAAAACCCGGGGAAAAAAAGCATCACAAAGTATACAAAGATAGTGTGTGGTGGGACAAACGTAGAGACAGAGGAGCAAACAGCCCATCTCCACACACTGTGGAGCCACCACGCTGATGTCCCATTCACCCACTCCACAGCTGGCTGTGTGTTCCTCAAGATAGGGGAGCAGGCAGCCCTGGGATGGCTGCTCCCGTTTCTGCATGCCTCAGCACAGAGGCTCTACTGCAGAGCCCCCACAGTGAGACACATGGAGACAGGAAGCCCCCACACTGAGGCACCCTGCACACCAACCAGTTGTGGAGTAGCTGGCTGGGGCACAAAGTGCCTTAGCACAGGGGGCTCTGTAGCACACAGAGAAAGGGGAACCCAGGCAGCCCAGACTGTCTACTCCCCCATCTCCCCCACCCCCTGGCTGGTGGGGTGCAGGCTGCTTCAGCATGAGGCACACGGAGCCAGAAAGAGCTGGGCATGGGCAGTCTGCCCATTGCAGAACAATGTGTCCTGCAACAAAGGGCATGTGCACAGGTGTGCACTGCAGCATAAAGTATAAGCACAAATTTGTCCCACTTGAAATGCATGTCCCTTCTCTGGATGAGGCCACAGAGTCCAAGTCAGCCTGGGTTAAAGTTCAAGGCCCAGGCATATTGGGGGATTTTTTCAGCCAAAGCAAATGCCAGGAGCTATAGGACACATGGCACATAGCTTGCAGAGAAAGCTGGATTGAAGCTACGACAGGGCTCTGAAGGGCAGAGCCAACTGCCATGTATTATTAAAATAGAGTATTGCTTAATACACATCAGTCTGGCACAGGATTTAAATGGTGTCAATGTCTGGGACATGACACAGTGATTTTATCTTTCTGGGAAAAATGAGGTCTACAAAAAAGTGTTAAGTAGGAAGCATAGCACAGACAAGACACTACACAATATGCAGTACCATCTCCTTGACCATGTATGTGATGTTCTGAAACACCACTTCACCTCCCGCAAATGATCCACGACCAGTCATTCACTGCGCTATACCAGTTGAATGCCCATGCAGTTTCTTAGAAAGCAGTCAAGTTACTTGACCCCCTATTTGCAATGATACATCAGGTATTTTGACCTGGATCTTCTAAGGAGCCACAGTCAGTTATACCAGCTCCTACTGAAAGTCAAAGGAATATGGATGCCTAACTCTCTCCAGCTCAGACCTCCAAAGAGGACTTCCTGCTCAATTAATCTGCCAGTTCAGACTTATTTAGGTTCCCAAGACATAGTGAGGATTATGGCTCTGGATACTGGATGGTAGGGTTTCCCAGACTACTTTGGCTAATAGACCATCAACTATCAACATTTCTGACAGAGCACTGTGCACCTTTATGCATGCACCACGCAGCTTTTAACTAAATACTCTCCACAGATGCACAAGGCTTAACATAATTTACACACCATTTATGGTTTTCCAGACTACCAACAGGTCAGAAAACAATTTGGACAACATTGGTGTACGGCAGAATTTTAGCTATATGATTTTGGCTCTGAACAGCCAACATTAGCACAGAGGTGTTGCATTAGTTCTCTTCACCATTCAGGAACATTAACTGCAGCTGGGAGAAAAGGCAAAACCTGGTGTTTTGTTGACAAGCTGTATGACTGGTAGCATTACTACTGTCTTTTCCAAACAATGAGATACCAGTTACTTCATGAAAACATACAGACGTGTTCTCTTAGGCTAGGGACAGACATTACATATAAAATGATTTAAGTGATCAGAAACTGACTTAAACCAGTAACAGAACAGATGTTCAGTGTACATAAACCAGTTTGAAAATGGCTGAAACTGGTTTGAGATAAACCTGGTTGAATGTAGTATCAGACTTAACTGATCTGGGTCAAACCAGTTTATGCAATATCTGTCCCAGAACCCTTGCTGGTTTAAGATAAACCAGACTCCCCCAGCATCCTGGCATGCTCTCTGGGCTGGGCAGGGCTCTCTGTTCCACATCAGGGCTGGCCCCTCCCCTCTGCTCCCTGGTTGCTGCTCCAGCAGGGACTTGCAGGCACAGCAGGGTCTGCCTGGCTTCCCCCTGCCCTACCAGCTCTTCGCTGCTCAAGCAGGAAGCCCCCTCTCCTCCCTCCCATCTTCCACAGCATGAACACCAGCCCCATGGACCCTAGGCATGTGGTATGCTAGCTAATGCCAAGAGGTGTCTGTGTGTCTTCAGTATCACTGGGACAGGCAGACAGAACAGTGACAACTTGGGGCTTTTTGGAGCGAAATCAACAGGTCAGCTGGTAAGCTGTTTAAGAGTCTGAACTAATGGAGAGAGGCTATTGTTTTGCTGATGAGGTGATACACACTGTTGTCAGTTCCCTGATGGCTTGCTTGCTTGTCAGTTTGCTGCAGACAGTACAAAGAAGCAGGGAAGGAGATTGAAAAGCTCCATATCATCAACAGATGCATGCACTGCACACCTTTCCTTGCCTCACAGTGTTAGCTGGGGGCTGGCAACACTCCCACCCCTTGAGCAGCAAGCAGGGAAAAGCATGGGATAGTGCAGGCAGGTTGGGGGTTTATACCACCCCCCAATCAGAGGTCTTGCTGGGGCCTGGCCACACCCCCTCCCTTCAGCTCAGCACTATAGAAGGGAAGGGAAGGGAAGGGAAGGCTGCTCTAGTGCCCACCCTGCCTCCAGCTTCTAGCCTGAGCCACTGCAGGCATGTGCCTGAATTTTCTCAGTCCACAGAGAATGTCTGTCTGGTTACAAACTGGTTCAGCCTAGCCAGGTTAGACTAACCTGCAAAGATTGAATCAATTCGGGCTCAGGCTTTTTAAATGTCTGTCCCTAGGCTTAAACATGGCACATTTGCAAAACTACCATACTCCCTGCTAGTCGTGTTCAAAATGCTCCTTTTATTTTCTCTTAGGAGACAGACATTGAGGGTCTATACACAGATTTAGTAACAGCTTAACTATTTTGACCAAGAATAAGTATTGTGGGGGGGGGTGTTGTTTGTTTGTAATGGAGATAGCTAAACCCCTGCTTTGGTAGTTATTTCAGTATAAAAGCGTGTGCTTTTATTCCCCTTCCTGTATCACTGTGGAGACATTTCTCTTCTTCTATAATTGCACCCATAGTGAGAAAGGTGTGTCAATATACCAATATGAGTAATGGCTGTATGATTTTTTTATATATAGTATAGGGAAGGCTTAGTATTTCAATTAGCTCATTTAAAACTAACCTCAGAACCAGGAGGATTCTCAGGATCATAGAAAAACACCTTCATGCCACTGGGATGACACCCTGCCCAAATATCTCCAGTAGAATGATCAATAAATAAGTTATCAATAAGTGTGTCCAATTGCAGCACCTATCAAATAGGGGAGGAAGTAAAAATGAAAAATGCTGAATGTACCAAAGCCCCACAAATTCTATTTACATGGGGGTTTTTCTTTAATTAATTTATAATCAGTACATTTATCCAAGGGATGTATTTTGCAGCAACAACTATATAAGTTTATTATCAAACAGTTTCCCCCTCCGTAGTGAATGTTAACAAAGCAGTATCTGGTGCATGTATTCCATAGTGCACCAGATTTTATGCAGCTTCTATGTTAGCTCCTAGGCCTTGTTTTTACTAAATTGATCAATTACCAAACCATTTTGGGCCATTTATAGAAACATTCATGTTAGCTGGATCCCTCAGCTAATACAGAAGTGTGAAATATGCTACATTTTTATGCTTTTGTAAACTCAAAGCTAGATTACTACAATGTATGCTACCTGGGGCTGCTCTTGAGGACCATTTGAAAGCTGCAACTGCTACAAAATGCAGTGGCCTGACTTCTAACTGGAGGAGATCATCAGGAACATCTTACTCTAATGCTCTAAAGCCTGCACTGGCTTCCAATAGCATTCCAAGTGCAATTCATCTGAGCATGTCAGTTTTGACCAATAAAGTCCTATGTACCATAAGGACCACCTTTTCCTTTATGTTTCATCTGGATTCCTAAGGTCAGCAACAGTGCTTAAAAACACACCCTTGACAAATCTCCTTATTGATGTCAGCAGGAGTTACTTCTAACAAAACGGATAGAGAACTGGCTGGAGCACTGGGCTCAGACAGCAGTAATCAATGGCTGGCTGTCTACTTGGCAGCCAGTATCAAGTGGAGTGCCCCAGGGGTCAGTCCTGGGGCCTGGTCTGTTCAATGTTTTTATCAACAACCTGGAAGATGGCTTAGAGTGCACCTTCAGCAAGTTTGCAGATAGCACCAAGATGAGGGGAGTACTAGATATGCTGGAGAGTAGGGCTAGAATTCAGAGAGACCTAGACAAATTGGAGGATTGAGTCAAAAGGAATCTCATGAAGTTCGACAAGGACAAGTGCAACATCCTGCACTTAGGACTGAACAATCTCATGCACCAGTACAGGCTGGGGGCTAACTGGCTGGGCAGCTGCTCTGCAGGATGGGACCTGGGTGTTACAGTGGACAATAAGCTGAATATAAGCCAGCAGTGTGCCCTTGCCAAGAAGGCTAATGGCATACTGGGCTGCATTGGTAGGTGTGTTGCCAATAGGTCAAGGCAAGTGATTACTCCCCACTATTCAGCACTAATAAGGCAGCATCTGGAGTACTGTGTTCAGTTTAGGGTCCCCACTACAGAAAGGATCTGGAAAAATTGTAGACAGTCCAACGGAGGGCAACAAAAATGGTGAGGGGGCTGGGCACATGATTTCTGAGAAAAGGCTGAGGGAACTGGGCTTATTTAGTCTAGAGGAGAGAAGACCGAGGGGGAAGTGATTATTCCCCTCTATTTGGCACTGGTGAGGCTACTTCTAGAGTTCTGTGCCCAGTTTTTGGCCTCCACTACACCAGGGACAAACTGGAGACAGTCCAGGAGATGGCAGTTCATTTTATTTATTCTGGAGAAGAGGACACTGAGAGGGGATTTAATAGCAGCCTTCAACTACCTGAAGGGGAGTTTAAAAGAGGATGGAGCTAGACTGTTCTCAGTGGTGGCAGATGACAAAACAAGGAGCAACAGTCTCAAGTTGCAGCAAGGGAAGTTTAGGTCAGATATTAGGATGAGTTTTCTCACTAGGAAGGTAGTAAACCACTAGAGCAGGTTACCCACAGAGGTGGTGGTGGAATCTCCATCCTTGGAGGTTTTTAAGACCTGGCTAGACAAAGCTTTCGCTGGGATGATCTGCTTTGAGCAGGGGGTTGGACTAGATGACCTCCTGAGGTCCCTTCCAACCCTAACTTTCTAGGATTATGTATTAGTTGGTCAGGCTGTGCCTCAGCAGAGGCCTTGATCAATGACAAATCTGGAGGTTTATCTTTAAGTTGCTTTTATTAGAAGGAAACAAACAAAAAAATTGGTTCTACTCTCTGTGGCTTTAATATGTTAACAGATGCACTTTTATAAACAATGCTCTAATTTCAGACAGATTAGGCTCTTTTCCTAACTAGAAGACCTTACCTTCACTTGAGTTAAGTTCCAATTAGCATGTTTTTCCATAATGTGAATATTATGATCCAACAGATCAGCAATATAGATATACCTTGAAAAGAAAGAATTAGTATCTATTAATAGAGCAGGAGTTATCAGATCTGGGATAAACTGATTCTGTATGTGCAAGTGCTGCCTTTTAGATGCTTTACCGAATAAACAGTTAGAAACATGTGTAAAATTTGAGGGCATCCACAGCATACCCAGCTTAAGACAGACTGCTGAAAATAGCTTAGTTGCCTGTACCTTTAAATGAACAGAAGACCTTAACACATTTTTAGAAGGAAGTTTATATAAATAATTCTTGCAAGCAATATATAATTTTTATACTAACTGGTTCATGCTACTATGATAACACTGGACATCAAATGTGTCCAAGTATATTACCTACTGTTCCACAATATTTCAAGTTGGAGTTGCAATTTACAAAGAGCATCTCCTACCTGTCGATCATTTTCAACATCTAAACCTACACACCAACAACAACTATAGTAAAAATATTAATCTATGCACAAGTTTTTTTTTTAAATGACAACTCACTAAATGAGATAAAGACAGACTTACTTCTCATCAGGTGACATGTTGATTCCATTGGCTGAATAAAATCCTCCTGCTACCTCTTTAACTTCTGTTGGGCTGTAGTAAACAACATTTGACCAAGTTAAGCCCAAGAACATCTCCAGGAACATCAATACAGAATCAAAGAAATAGTGGTCATTGGTAGCATAGAAACGGTCAGGTCCCACAGCCAGAATATCATTCACACTAAAAATAAAAAGAGAAATAAGCAATTGAGGTTTGCAAAGTATACAGTGATTAGTGCTAGAGAAGAAAAGTCAATAATCTTGCTATCTACATTCTTCCCCCCCGCCCAATGGTCTGTTCAGATAACAAAATTGATTTAAAAGTTGAAAATTGAAAAAGGTATGATTAGTGGCCTTCTATTAAGCCTTTTGGAGCTAGTGGAGATAAAAAGCCTAGATAGCAATAATCTGTAAGATCCCTTCCAGCCCCTAACAACTAGGAATCTATGAAATGCCTCAAGCAGGGGTAAGTAATATTTTTGGCTAGAGTGCTGAAAAAACTGCAATGTCTACCTTATAAGGTGCTGGAGTGCCAGCATGCCAGAAAAACAAAACCAGGACAGGGGTTATTATGGTGGGACGTACTGCAAATGGTTGTTTGGGTTTTTTGTTTTGTTTTGTTTTTTACAGTAAATACCAGGTTTTCTAAAAATTTTAAACCTGGTGACAATAAATAAAACTTCATATATTACCTCTGTTCTTGTGTATTCTTTTTCTGTTAAGCATGACGTGATGAGAGAGGGAAAAGAGAGAAAGAAAGAAAGAAAGGAAGAGGGAAAGAGAAAGAAAAAAGAGGAGAGAAAGAAAGAAGAAAAGGGAGAGAAAAAGAAGAAAGGAGAGAGAAAAAAGGACAAGAGAAAGAAAAGAGTGGAGAAAAAGGAAGCAGAAGAGGGAAAAAAGACAAAGAAAAGGAGAAAAAGGAAAAAAGAAAAAGAACAGAGAAAGAAAAGAGAAAGAAAAAGAGGAGATAAAGGTAAAGAGAGAGGTAAGAGAAAAAGAAAAAAGGAGAGATGGAGAGAAAGAGAGATGGAGAAAAGAGAAGAGAAAAAAGGACACAAGCAGGGAGAAAGAAAAGAGAGACGAGAGGAAAGAAAAAAGGAGAGAAAAAAGAAACAAAAAGAGAAGAAAGGAAAAAAGAGAGGAAAAGAAAGAGAAAAGAAAGGCAAAAGAGAAAGAGGACGTTCTCTTTGCCCCCCCTGCGGCTCGGGCCCAGTGATCCAGGACAATGTCTGGTGAAAGGAGACAGCAACACCACAGCAGCAGCTGCCAGGGTGCTCAGGCCTCCCTGACAGTCCCGGAGCAGAAGGAGCCTGGCCCGAGGGCTGGGAGGGAGGGCCCGGTCAGGCAAGGGCAGCATGGGGAGGTGCCATGAGCAGGCCAGCCTGGCGGGAAGCAAGAGCTGCCTCAGGGCTCCACAGACTCGGGCCACAGCGGGCAGGTGGGTGTGCATGCTGAGGTGGGGCCCGCCTTGTCCTGTGCAGCTCTGTGGGGACAGGCTGCAACCACCCTGCCCATGAAGAGATGCCCCTTGCATGTGGCAAGACACTGGGCTCAGGGGGCTCCTGGCTCTGGGCTTGGCCTCCCTGCAAACTGGGAACAGCATGAGCAGGGCAGAGCTGCCCACAGTGTAAGGGCCCGGCTGCAGGGGCCCCTAGGCCCTGGGAACAGCCAGGGCAGGGCACATCCAGCACAGCCGCCCTCCATGGCCCCTGCCTGTGTCCCGGCCTCACCCACCCACAGCTCCCCTCCAGGGGCCAGGCCAGAGGGCACAACCCAGGGACAGGGGGTGGGGCCAGCTGAGGCAAATGTCTCCATGTGCCACTAACTGGCACAAATGCCAGGGGTTGCCAATTCCTGGCCTAAAGGATAAAATGTTAACTGTAAACAAAAACTCTGTTACCATAGAAAAACAACAGAAAGATGCCAAAGACAATGTTGATCTCATCTGACAGGTATCATCCTGAGCATAGACTATAAGTGTGATTCAGTGCTTATTCAATATTTTTACAGCAATTAAGTCTATTAACAGACAAGACAAGAAAAAACTATAGCCGTCTGGCATTATCCAGAAGGAAGGAATCCATGAAAGTTGTAGAAAAACTTCAAATGGAAAAGCCCTCTTCAGGTTATGTTACCCAATTCATTTACCAAAAATAGCTTTTTACACAGAAAGAATGGTGGTTTGAACCCAGTACCTAGGCAGAAGATCATGTTTGATAGTTTTCAGATGTTTGAGAGAATTATCATCTTCTACAAATGTAAACACCTCTACTGTGCTCTTTTGATGTGGATGATTCACCACAAATAAGTACACTGAATCATCTAAAAGAGAGTAACAAAAATAAATAAATAAAATAAATTGGAATTTAAGTTTCATAAAGGCTACCTTGTAACCTGAATATCCATCCATGAAGCCTCCATTACTAGGGTACCTGGCTACCTTTTTGTTTTTTGGGGGGGGGGGGGGGGGGGGAAGTTAAAAACTTGTTTACCTTCACAAAACACCCCTGTGATGTAAGGCACTGCTATCCTCTGCACTTTACAGGTAGAGAACTTAAGTACAATGTAGCTTGTCTGTGGTCACAAAAGAAGATAATATCCAACCTGTTCTCCAGCCCTTTAAGCTAGCGTCAGCTGAAAGATTTTTACTTCTTGGATACTAAAGCTAAGTGTTTTACGTTACTTGCTTTTAAAGTGGGCCCTCAGATTGCACAGTTATCTTTCAGAGAAGGGCACACACATACTTCCACCAGCAGAAAGCTAAAGTTGGCTTTGTGCTCAACCTTGCCCATGATTGCGTCTTAGCCAGCAGAGACAGGCAAGGTCCAAAAGGTCACTGACCAGCAACAATTTGATTTTATCTGGCTCATGACTCAGAAATGTGTCTTCTAGAAAGGTATGTTTTTTTCTTTTGTACTGCCTATGACTAGGTGGAAGTGTAATATGCTTTGACTGGGATACAAGACATTCTTGTTGGATCTGAGTTTAGCTGTTACTACGCTATTACATCCAATACCACTTCCCCATAAAAACTTAATGGAACTGGCATGCAGCTGTGTTCATTTTTTCCCCTCCAAGTGACAGAACAGGACAGAACACTACTGAAGGCCTTTGGTAGGGGTAGAAGAGAATACCAATGGTCTGAACAGCCTTTTACTGTTAAAAAATAGACATTCTCGTATCAAAAATATTCTCTCTCTTTCTTTCCGACCAAAGGTAATGGAAAAAGAACTTCATTTCAGCCACAAGATAATTAGCTGGTAGAGAGCAGAGATGAGGTTAAGTGAAGTAAAGGAACACTCCTGAGCACAGGTACTATATTATAGACAAAGTTCAGTTAAGGCTTACTGCACCAGAATGACAATATATGAACAGTGGTGGCTGGAGCCACTATGTTCCACAGAATCAGAACAGAAAGGGACCTCAGGGTCACGTAGCACAACCCCATCCGGAGAAACAAGACTGCTGTATATCGGGTGATACACTGACATATTCTACTCCTTTCCCAAAGAACCCAATTCATATTTGAACATTCAAGAAACGAAACTGTTACCATCAGGATATGTTATGCCTCCATACCTTATGCAGGCTTCCTGGGAGCACATCATTAATAGCCCCTGGATGCCTATGTTTCTCAAGGGAGAGACCCAAAACATCAAACCTAGGTTCCCAAGTTCACGGCATTCTGTTTCTCCTAGTGGTCCGTTCAGCAAGCCTAAATGAGCATGTACCCTCAACAGAAGGTATGCAACCAGTCCATCTCTCTCTTACACAGGACAATCATTTCAAAAACAGAAGTAAGTTGTTCACACACACTGGCATTACAAGGAAAGAAAAGCCTAGAATACATAATTCCCCAGGAACCTGTCTAGCATCATTTTGCTTGATCAGGAGGGTACTCTCTCCTCTGGCATGGAAGACAAGTATGCTTACTGGAAGCCCCTCAGCCCTACTCACCTCCATGACTGAAATACCCCTTTTCTGCACAGAGTGGGAGTTCCTTGCAACAACTGCTCAATACAGAGATTCTCTATTTCCAATCTCCATCATGCTTTTTTTATGAGTAATTTTTACCACCCACCATCCACTAATATCAGCTGTGCACAGGAAAGTAATCCTCAATCCATATTAAGTTCCCTTTGGCCAACTTAAAATGCAATGGAGACTAGACAGGGCATTGATCTCCAAGATACCTCTATTCACATACTGATGATTCTTGATATGTCACTTATGACAATTTAAAAAAGGGACTATTTGAAGAAAAATGCAACATTTTCCTTTCCCCCTGCCTCTTCATCTAGTTATCAAGCTCACGTTTTTCATGGCAGGCTATGAGGCAGTACATAACAGCAAAGGGATTAAGATTTACCACTTGTCCAATTTAAAACTCTTACCGTTATCAATATACGTGCTGATCCCATGAGGGTTAAATGATGCCAAATCAAATCCGCGGCTAATTCTCAATTCTCTTGCTTTTGGGTTTTTTTCATTCAAATCCATCAGAAGTATTTCACCTGGCTTGTCTGGTGCAAAGCTTTTAACTCCTGGATATTTTAAACCCTTTAAAAATAAAGCGAACAAACACAATCAGTCTGAGGTAAAAAGATCCTGTTAAGGCTGATTAGACTACAGCCATGATTCTCAACCAGAGTACTGCAAGATCCTTTGAAGGCTGCTGCAAAAAATGCAAGGAGATAGGCTAGAAAAGCAGAAAAGCAAATATGGACAGGCTTAATCTCCCCTTGCCTAGCTGTTCCCCTGCCCACACTGCTTGCCCCTTGTGCAAGGAAGTACGTGCTGTAATAAATAAAATAGTTGGGGGGGTTGTTTTTGTTTTGTTTTGTTTTTTTACAGGGGGTGCAGCTCAACTCACACATTTCTGAAGGGATGCCTTCAGATTCATATGGGGCCCCTTGAGTCAAAAAACTATGGTAACCACTGGACGAAAGCTTTGATTTTGGTTTACACCATGAATCTCTTCTGCTCCAGAGTCTAGCTAAATAGACTCCCAGGACACAGGTGAAGGGGGCATTCCCATACTGTCCTCTTCCACTTTCACACAACATGAAGGCAATGGACAGCCATGGTTCCACAGACAAGGCTTTCAGGCCTTTGCCTAGATATTCAGGACTTTCCTTTGTAAGCAAGAGTGCAACTCCCCCCCAGTTACAGAGAAAAACATTCTTTCCCCAAGTTTAAAGCTTTCCATAAATCAGCGAAGCCCTCCTTAACTCGCTACACCTCCAGAACCCCCACACTGTCTCAAATAAGTGGATTACAGTCATGCAGCCTCCCTATTGAAGCTATCCCACTCTCACCACCAGATGTATGCCTGCCTTCGCTGCTGCCTCACAGGGGTAGGCAACGTTTTTTGGCCGGAGTGCCGAACACCACAATGCCTACCTCGGAAGGTGCTGGAGTGCTGGCATAGCAGAAAAACAAAACGAGGGCAAGGGGTACATGCCTGTGCCCCTTGCCCACCACCCAAAGCCCCTGCCCCCCAGCCCTACTGCCCCCTGCCTCCCACCCAAAGCCCCTGTCCCACAGCCTGGGCTATGTGGCTGCCAACAGCTACCCCGGCTCTGGGTAGCTACTGCAGCCTAGGCTGCTCCCAGCAGGGCTTGCAGCATCCCAGCTGCCTACTGGGAGCAGCCCGGGATCCCGGCTGGCAGCAGCTCCCCAGAGCCAGGGGCGGCTGCAGCCAGGAGGCTCCAAATAGCTGTGCCAGGCTCTGGCATCAGCTCCGCAACAGTGTGTGCAGGCACGCCTCGTAGTGGGCGGTGGGGGAGGGACCTAAGGCAACGCCCCTGTCTCTCCCCTGCTCCTGGCATGGAAGCGATGAGCCCAGTGCAGCTGTCTGGAGCCATCCCAGGCTCTAGGCAGTTGCAGCAAGCAGCGGGCAGAGTGCAAACAGCTCTGGTATCAGCTCCGTGCTGGCAGTGACTGTGTGTGCAACTCGGGACAAACAGCAGGGCAGCACAGCCTGCCCTGAGGTGCCTGTGCAGTCGCCACCAGCACAAAGCTGATGTCAGAGCTGTACAGCCTGGTGGAACTGCTTAGTCTGCCCACTGCTTGCTGCAGCTGCCCAGAGCCCGGGCTGGCTACAAAACAGCTGCACTGGGTTCATCACCCACGTGCCGGGAGCGGGGGAGAGACCAGGGCTGCACTGCCTCAGGCCACCCCCCCCCGGCCCACTCTGAGACACGCCTGCACATGCTGGTGCGGAGCTGATGCTGGAGCCTGGCACAGCTGTTTGGAGCCTCCTGGCTGAACCCCAGCAACACCCATCCTTATTTTTCTTTGGACCTCCCCAGATTACTGATCCATTCATACCTCCATGGAGGTCCAAGATCCTGCTTAAGGGCCAGCAACTCTCTCTAAACAACACCAGCAAATGTTGCTATGCTCAGCTCCCACCCTTCTCTGTTCCAATGGGTTTTTCCAAGGCATCAACCCCAAATGCATGTCTTGCCCCAGAAGAACTTAAAAAAACCTGAATTCACCTATTGCAATCTCACTGCAGCAAATTCAACCAGCAAAGGGTTTTTTTCTAAGCCAACTAGCTGCCCCTTGTGCAGAAAAAGTCTAGCTTGCAATTTGTACTCACTGGTCCTGTAAGTAATGAACTAGTCATGTCCTTGCATCTAATGGGAGACAGATACTTACGGAACTAATGAAAATCAGACCATTAGGAAGAATGTCAATATCTTCTGAACCAGCTTCTGTAGAGGGAAAGAGAGAAGTGTTTTATGCACAAGTATTGAATAGTCACAGTTGATTGCTCACATCTTTGTCTTCTCTTACACAACTCCAGTTCTCAAGAAACAGAGCGATGCTATTTTCAGTTACTGTTATGTTAATGGTACCATGTGCCTGAAGCAATAGCAGCAGCTAGAAAGTGATACCAAAGAGGCATTTTCAACACTCCATAGACACCAAGTTTCCATAGATTTAGGCCCTCCTAGTAAATCTGTCTCAGCACAAGCTTTCCCGTAAAAGTCTGGCTGCTCATAAGGTTTCCTTCCAGTTCCTCCCCCACATCATAGCAAGGGGTACAGGACTGCCTGAAAGCCCCCTGCAGCTGCAAAGGCTGACCTCTGCCACCCAGTCAGCTCCTGCCACACCTGTAGCCCCATAGCAATGGGTGATGAGGCTCCCTGCACAGCTCACTCCTGGGTGGGCTATCAGGGGGGAAAAAAGAGCAGAGCACTGTGGGATACTGGGGAACAAGAAGACCTGTCCACACATTAAATTCGTCACAGAAAGGCTGATTCAAACATCATCTTTGTTGTGGGAAACAATTTCTTTGCCACAGAACTGCCATTTTTCCTAAACTCAAAGAGCTTTAACGCCATGTACGCAACGTGCATCTAGGCCCTCAGTCTGAACTTCTACATAATGCATCCTATTGATTCCTGCCTCTGGCCCAATAACTTCCGGCTGACCTGGAACAACCCATTGAGACAGAACTAGCTCTTGAGTTGAAGTCTCTGGTAATTTCCATGTCAGCTTTGCAGATATCAACATCCAGCCACTGGATACTGCAAAGCATAACTCTGGTAGGACAAAGAAACTTCTGGTAACAGTTATCTTCTCCCTGCATAGGTAATTTTGTGCCTTGATAAAGTCATTTCTCACAGTCCTTAATATGTTAACTGGATTGAGGTCTTTTAATCCATCTGTAAGGTGAATTTTGCAGACCACTCACCCATAGCTCCTCTCAGAACACTGCCCTGCCCTGTTCTTTGGGAAACAAGTATAAGCAGAATTCCAACATTTTTCAAAACTGACAAGGTAAAGCCAAAGTGTTTTTCACCCTCCTCAAGAAGAAAAAATAAATACCCACAAATCAGGCCTTTGGAAGGGTAGCCCTTAGCTAACAACCGGTTGGCTAATTTCTGTTGTACCACAAATGTCCTGTGCCACCCAGGACAAGTCACAAAAGCATTCAATTCCTTTACAGGCTCTGCTCCTTTATGTACCTGGTACCCAAAGTGGATTTCAAAACCCAGAGTTAAGGACCTTGGCTCCATGCAGTGTCTGAGGACAGGTAAACAGAGAGATGATTCAAAACCCTGTGAAGAAATCCTCTGCCTTTCTCTCTGCCTCTCACTTGAGTCAGCCCAGGTGTCCCCTGTCTCCCCTTGCTTTCTTCTTCTTGGTTCAGGCTGGTCAATCAGGTGACCTGGCCAGATAAAATTCCTGGGGGGTGGAGGGAAGCTCCCTCTTCCTTCCAGCAAGCAATTTTGAAAACTGCAAGCAAGGACACCAGGCAGCTGCCTGGTGACTTCTGCAAGCAGAAACCTGCCAGGAGCTAGGAATTATCTGTAGGCCAGTCGTGTTTTGAAAAGCTCCTGTATCCAATCTCTGTAAATACTCAAGTTGCTTTTGGTTGCTCAAAGTATATTCTGACTTCTCTACCCCTCACCTCTGTTCAATAAAGGTGCTGGGTTACAAACTTCATTGTTTTACTGTTGAGGAGGGAGGCCTTCATCCCCCTGCTTGGCCAGCAAAGTTTGTCTTCTTATTTTCCTTCAGTTCTACCTGATGCTATTTTGGGATGCTTCAGGCTTAAAGAAGCACCCAGAAATATTACTGGGTGGGCAAAGAACCCCCTAGATTTGCCGGGTCTGCGCGCCCCAGGCGGCACAGAGCCCTGCCAGAAATTAGTGCCCGGGTGGTGGTGCCATTACCCCAGGCTTACAGGCATTCTCCAGGAAGCAGGACAGCCCGCCATACACTCCCCGAGGGAAACCTCACTTTGGCAGTCTGGGGCCTGGCACAGTGAGGTGGACAGCTCTGTGTAGTAGTGCCCCCTAGTGTGCCACCACAAACCCCGCACACCAAGGTGCAGACAGCTAGTCAGAAGAAATGCCAAACTAAGCTCAGTAGACACGTCTATATATGAAATTAATGCACCTAAATAAACTCTAGCACAACTGTGCCAGAGTTTATTGTTCCCAGCTACCATGTTTACATGTGTGCCTGGGACAGCATCATGTTGAGCCAGGTCATACCAGGTCCAGCTGGCAGGGAGCCTGGGGAGTCCATCTGCAGGCCTGGAACTGCTCCCACTGGCTCAATGTGCTGCAGAGGGACTGGCTGGGGCATGAAGGTGCTTCAGTGCAGGGCTAGCAGCAGGAGTCACAAGGCTGCAGGCCATAGGGATTTTTTTCTGTAGTGAGCCTGCCAAAATCACAGTGCCAAAGACTTGGGGATGGCCCGAAACAACAGCATAATTACCCCAATTAAACCAAGAGAAGCCATTAATCCATGCTTAATATCACATGGATTAATGGATTCCCCAGGTTCAATCAGAGTAATTAAGCCACAATTTCAGGCCACATGGTAATCTGTGGGGAAGGGCAGGACTGCTGGGGCCCCTCAGCCAATCAGAGTATGGAGTAGCCCCACTATGCTTCGCCCATGAAAATGGCGGACAGCCCCATAATCTGCCTGAGAAATCAGCTTCCTTCAGTTTGGTAGACCCCTACCTGGTATATCAGGCCATTCAGGGCACTTCAACTTTCACAAATGTACTTCTGTCCTGTTTTAGGCACCTTTAGGTAGGAGTCAGAGAAGAGGCAAACTAAATGGCCCCTAGCTGGCCCTGGTAACCTAAGTGGGGATGGTCCTCAGTGGCATAATTACCCTCAACTGGCCCTAATTGCCTGCATGGGTGCGGCTGCCTACTTATAAGTGGGGTGACTATATGGAACCATGGGAAATCCAGGAAACTGCACCCCCTACTCTCCCAAGTAAACAGTGATGCTACAGGAAGAGGCAGAGGTGGAAAGGCATGATGGGTGAGGCAGGCAGCAATGATGCCTGCCCACCCACCTGCCTGGAGCACCATGCCACTCTGCCTCCCTGCTGGACTGCGCTCCATGCCCCTGTGATTCCCCCCCAGCCCTATTCATGCACCCTCTCACCTGGTGGAGCCATCCAGCACTCCTCTCACTCCCAGCTGCAGCACCTGGAAAGAATCATGGAGTGGCACACAAGGGGCATCAGCCTCCACACAGACCCAGGTGCACAGTATCCCCACAGCCAGCACAGCTAGGTGCATGTCTCTGCTGCCCCCCCTGTATCCAACCTGCATGGGCAATGCATGCAAGCACCTGGCATGGCAACGGCTGCAGCCAGGTGGGCCTCTTCCTGCTGCTGCTGCTCCTGCAGCCTATTGGCCCAGCCTGGCCAAGACTGCGATTCCAGAGCAGTGCCCAGAGCTGCATCCCCAAATATGGGACCCTGCCATCAGCTGGATGGGTGGGAGAGAGGGAAGGACCTCTGTTCCCCTTGAGGCAGGAGTCTGAGCTGCCCCATCTCCCACCCCTGGGGATGCCACACGCACATGTGCAGCCCATGCTCACAGGAGTGCTCTCCCCCTGGCCCCACCCCAAGCCAATACAGAACTTTTGCTAGTCCAGAATTTTTGTTTCAATTTTCACCAACCAGATGGGACCCTGGGACAGCCTATGAAATCCAGGACTGCCCCCCAGCCAAACTGGGATATATGGTCACCCAACTTATAGCAGCTCTTTTAGTGCCTAGCAGGCTACTTAACAGAACAAAAGTCTTAGGTTGCTGATTTATTGTTGTTGGCTTCCCATTCCTGCCTATTGATTCCCCTAGTTTCCCAGTTAATGTTTACTGCCTCCTTGCTCCAGACTTGCCAGCTCCTGACTCTGCTTCTACCCCCTGACCCTCAGTTCCTGACTCCAGTCTATATCCCTGTCTTCTGACAGCTAGCTCATGGCTTTAGTTTGGCAAGCACCCATGTCCAGGTCCCTAGCAGCTACAGCTGCCTGCTCTGGACCCTCTGGCTTGTCTGGATCCTTGCTTCCTATTCCTCACCCCCCTAACTTGTTTAGCACGAGGTTAGAGGTGCGAGTGAATTTCTTGGTCCCTTATGAACCTTGATCTCCTGAGGCTCCAACCTTTGACTCTAGTCTGGTCTTATTTGCTCCGGATCCTGAGCTGTGACCTTCTAAGTGGTCAGGGCTCAGCCCCATGAACTATAATCCTTTTCTCTCCACTAAAATAAAATTATTTGCCAAGAGCAAAGATAAGAAGGTCAGTTAGGACTGGATATTTAAAGTGACTAAGGTCATGAAATGGATAACCTTGGGAAAGCTGGAATGTACACCACTATTTCAAAAGACACTCCTCAACAAATCACATATTGGCCACTTCTCAATATTCTTCTACTTAGGAAAGAAAGGAGCAACAGCACTATTCAAATATTTGTTGGACTGAAGCTTGCCAAACAATCCCCCTTTGGCACCATTACTGTGAACAAGAAAATGGTTCTTTTATAGCAGAAGTGATGGAGCACATGCTTGGAGCAGTAAGTGAACTGCTGCTCCACTCCTAAGTGCATCCAACATGGCGTTTCTGAAAAATTTTGCTCTGCTGGTATTGCACTAGTGCTTTCTGAACAGGTTTAAGCTCTCCATCTGCACTATTCTAGCAGTGATAAAACTGCATAGATAACAGCCACAGCTGAAGTCCCTCAGCAAAAGAACTAGCATAAGCAAGGCCTAAGAGGGAGTTATAGCTCCGGGACCGAGGTGAGGCGCAGCAACTTGTTTTATTTATTTATTTAATTAATTAATTAAAGAATGACCTCAAAAGGGACACTTTGCTAATCTTTGTTAAACAAAAGGCTCAAGTTGCATTTTTGTTTTAATTAGAATCATTTTAAAGCAGCCTCACAGCATCTCTCAAGAACGAAATGAGCTTCACTTTAGATTGAGATAAGTTATCGGCTTTTGCGTTAGACTGCACTCTCCACAGAGCACATCTAATAGCCTGAAGCACAGTCTTATCTATATATTTTGAACAGGATCCTATCCTCCTCATGCACAATCACCAGACCAGGTACTACCCTGCCACAGATGTCTACATAACATAAATGGCAATTTTGCAACTAAAACTCATAATCTGATTTCTGATTGGCTGAGCAAGTTATTTGTCTCTCTAGGCAGTTACAGTGCAGGAACACTGCAACTTAACTCCACGACTTCTTGAATATACTTCTTGGTGTTAGAAATCAAGAAACCCTATGGCCCTCATAAATCAACAGACTGCAGCAGCACTTTGGTGGTCCTTCCTTATAGCGTACCACACTGTCTTCTCAGAGAAGGCTGCTGTTCAGTTTCTGGTTTGTTATCCTAAGGATGCTGAGCTGGCAGAAGTCTGTGTTTTGTGACAAGAATGCCAATTGCATCATGGGAACATGCATCTTATGGTTTTCAGTTTGTTGCAATTCATGTAGGAATACTGCCTTGCTGTTTCCAGGGAAATATGCTCTCTGATCACGTTTATCATGTTTCAATGGGATTTCAGGCTGCGTATACATTGCAGGCCTGACGGCTACTCCAACAGAGGTGTATTGCAGTACAGTGCTTACATGTATAATATTCCCTTTTTAAGTTTGTATACAGATTGCTCAAACTGCACTCCTGGCAATATTTACTAGTGGCACTGGCACTAACCCTCAAAAAGTCACTGAACAATACCAATCAAAGTACTGAATAAGCACAGCCTACCTTGTGGTAAGTCTAACCTTTGCCTGCACCTACAGTCACCACTATGTTAGAGGTCTGTGAAAAGTTCTGCCCATAATGTACATGGCAAAGAGAGGGCATGGGAAAATGTACACTTGGAGCCACTTCAAAATGAGAGGAAAAGCTGCTGCTTGCCAGTGTGCAGCAGCTGTAACTCGTAGACAGCCAAACCAGGTAAACTGCAGTTTACAAAGGATGCAAACTGCCTTGAGTTTAATCCTGCTTCATTCCAGGTTAGTGCTGGAGTTGTCTGGCTATATTTAAATCACTACAGGCTACTGCACAGGTACTGTTAACAGTGTAAAAGCTGCCGTCTGCAAGGATCATGGTTTTCCCTGATTTAAAAAAAAATCAGAAATTTTCCAATAAAAAAAATACAAGTCAAAATCCACATTTTTCTGTGATCAAAATGAAGCACCATATCAATCCAAATAATATATAGTGGCATTTTGTTTTAATCATGGAAAAATATGGGTTTTGAGTGTGTGTTTTTTTTAAATCAGAGAACTTCTGATTTTTTATCAGAGAAAACCAGGATCGCTGCTGATCTGGAGCAGCTCCCTATCCCCTTTACATAGCTGATCACACCCAGAGTCTGATAAACACTGACAGCCTTTATACATAGTTACAGAACAGTCTCCTTGTAGAAAATAAGCAGTACACTTTCATTTTGAAGGAAAAACAAGATAAAAATTGACATAGTGAAGACAGTAAACTCACAATATCAAAAAAGTACAAATACCTCACAAAAAACTAACCAATTAACAAAATCCACACTAAACTCACACTTCTCCCCCTCCTGCTCCAATTGGTATAGGGAAGGCCAACTAAAACTTGTTGAACTAGTTTTACAATTCAGGTGAAATTCTTAACTGTGGTTTATGGTTTAAAAAAGATCCATTATGCTGTCCTTTAACCCCTCTCTGCTCATTCAAGGTGCAAATAAAAAGCAGCCTGAGAATGAAGCCAAGATGGATCACACTGGACAAATGTTATCATCCTCACCATAACATAACTGTAGAAATAGGGAGACAAAAGAGACATTTCAATTTTTTTTGGAGTTCATCAGTTCAAGCTCCTTGACATTTTGGAAGCAGCTGATCGGAACTATTAGCCCTAGAGCCATATTTAATAGTCACAGTACATAGAAGCAACCAGACCCAGGATGGAGAGGATGCAAGTGCACTCCAAAGTCACAATAAGACCTTTTCCAGAACTCCATCTCCCTCAGAAAATGATGATTCATTGAAACTATCACTTATCACAAGAAGGGTCAAAAATTGGAAAGCTTCAAAAATGCCGAAAAGAACATTCCATGTTTTCAAAATGACAGATCCTTGTTTTCTGATTCAAAATGAGTTTCCATTTCAAAATGTCCAGAGTAATACATATCCATGATATCTACACTACCTGTAACAAAGTTTGCGTGTAACTGCTGGAGGCATACCAAGGCTGCAATTTGAATAATTTACACCAAAAAAAAATGCTATTCTGGGTCCTTTCACTTTCCTTGCTTAATTTAATTTCTAGCAAAAATCATATTTCTTTGTTTACTTTTCTTTTACATTGAAAAATAAAATTAATAAGAGTCTAAACAAACAGAAATGGGAAATTCTGTATAAAAAAACCCCAATGTGCTAGAGCAATCAAGTTACTAAAAGGTTTGCTTTTTTTTTGCTGCTGGTGCATGGTTTTTACATATTCACAACAGACTGAAACAGCTGCTCTCTTCTTCCACAAACAAAACAAGTAGTTTAAGACTATTTTATTCAGAACTGATCCAGTCCCTTAACTACATCCCTCCTCAAGGAGGCAGACTGACCAGTCTCATTTTTCAACTAAATACAGAAGGTTCACAAAATCCAGCTGTCAAGGGATTTAAGAGAAGGGGGGAAAAACACAAAAGGTCCAACACCCTCAGACAAAAGATATCCTTTTGTCATCACATGGACAGATCCTATAAACACGTAAGCAAACATACAACCAAGTAGGGATGTACCAATAAAGATTTTTTGGGCCAATACCAATGGCTGATTATTAATAAGCCGCATCAGCCAACACCAAGCCAAATGACAATATGCAGCCCGGCAGCTTGGAAAGAGGTGTCCACCAAGTAAGTCTGTTGGGCAGGAGGTGCACATCGAGGCCCCTGCTATGAGGAAGGGTATATGGCTGGGGCATGGGCAGGTGCTGCCCAACCAGGGCAGGAAGGCGACAGAGATGTGCTTGGGCTGGACAGTAGCAGTGCTGGAGGGGGGAGGGCTACAGGGTGGGCTACAGCCACACCAAAATTCACTGTAGCTCCCCCCCCAAAGCCTCCCCTCTCAGAGCCAACACCACCCAGTCTGAGCGCAGCTCCAGCCCAACCCCTCGGGGGAAGAACCCAGCTGGAAGGGCCCAGCGCCACTCCTGGCCCCAGCTCGCAACAGTAGCCTGGCCTCCCCCTGTGTACAGATCCTGGGGGCATGTATTCCCCATGACTCCCCTGGAGCTGTGTGTGTAGCAGCAGCAGCAGGATTCTACCCCCCCATCTCTAGGTGAGCTGCTCATAGCTCTGTCTTGCGCTCCAGCCCAGCTGGGCAGCACCTGCCCCTTCCCCAGCCCCAGCCCTACTCCCTCCCTCACCACAGGGGCCTTGATCTGCACCCCTCATGCCCCTTCGCTTCCCCTGCCCCTTCCTCCCCAACAGACTTACCAGCTGGGTACTGCTCTCCAAGCTGCCGGACTGGCTGTGTGCATGCTGAATTTATTGGCGACATCATCGGCCATATCAGCCAAAAAAAGGTGATTGCCAATAAGGCCAATTTTCCTTTTATTGGTGCCAATACACTATGGACTGATGTATTGGTACAGCTCTGCACCCATGCACAGTAGACCCACTCAACTGAACAATGTTACTTGTGTAACATTAGAGGCCTCTCTTTATAAAGGTCACCAGAAAATTCAATCAAGTAAAGCGAATCTGGGAAAGGCATTTGGATAAACACACTGACTTTCTGAACCTCTTGTCATTACTACTTTTGTTACACTGTCATGTCAGAGCCATTAAACCCTTTCTACCCTTTGGTTGTCAGTCTTTTGGCCAGCAGATGACAGCAATGCATATGGAGGCAATGTGCTCAGCAATGTTGGGACTGGGGCATAGGCAGCAAAGACTTGTAATCTACACTCTAATTTACACTCATTGCCACTGGGTCCTAGTTTAAAAAACAGATAACCCTGATTTGGCATTTTTTCAGCTTGCTTTTATTAACATTTCAGTTAGCTTGTGTTTGCTGCATTAGTTTAGAACTTTCACGCTGTATGTCAAATTCTTTACCAGGTGATAGGCATCTGACAATGCACCTTACCTGCAAGGCCACACCTTAGTTAGGCAACAGGGTCGTATTTAGCCCTCACAATTACAGTGGTTATGAAGTCATACTCTTATAGAATTAATTTTCCAGGATATTAGCATATTAGCCTCCTTCTTCAAAATGAAAAAAAAGACTAAACATGTCATAGCTAGCTATTGGGAAGAACTTGCTGCCTTTCCCAGCCTCACCATAATTAAGTATAGCAAATGCTATGCAGCATTTATAAATCACAATTATATCCATCACTCAAGTTAGAGTTTTTTAAAAGCTGGCTTAAGCTGCTGATTTCAAGGCAAGGCTCCCTGTATAAGCAGTATATTCAACCTTATTATACATACCAATTCCTTTAATGAGGTGGCAGTTGGGAAGCTCTACTGGCTCTATTTCCCGAGAAGCATTAAGTTTATTTCTGCAAGAAGAAAATATATAGTTTAATGCAACTGATCCTGTTTCAGGACCTGATAACAGGATAATACAGGCAGTCCTCGACTTACAACGTTTCAAGTTATAACGTTTCACACTTACAACCTTTCTAAATTGACACCCTGTTTCAACTTTCTGATGTCAGTTTCAACTTTACAATGCTTGATCTGATATGACGCCAAAATAGCGAACAAGTCACTGTGTCACCCATCTCCCTGGAGAACATATGTCCAAACTTCCTTGGATACTTTCTTTAAGAAAGCAGACAAGACTCAGGAAAAACCTGCAGCCAAGACTCTTGAGAAGAATCCAGCCAAGAACCCTTCAAAAAGTCCAACCAAGAGTCCTTCAAAAAGTCCAGCAAAGTCACCTCAAAGAAGTCCTTCCAAACCTATATGATTGCTATTTACAATATAAATACATTAATGTAGCTATATTACTAATCTACAATTGACTGAATACAAAATTCTGGGTTATTTTTGGTGAAAACAGGGTATTGGGCCTTGGTTCAGGAACCAACCCCCCATTTATAACATTGTTTTCTGTGGGAAAATCGGTTCCAAGTTACAACATTTAGACTTAAGACGCTGTTTTCAGAACCAATTGCATCATAAGTCTGAGAACTGCCTGTACTTAAACTCCTAACTTGCTTTTATTTTAACTTTACCACCAATCGTTTGTCTCAGTAAAATGGCACCTCTCAAATATTTAATGGAATCATAAGTCTGTAACAATCTTCAAGGGTCAACCCTCTACAGACACAAGTTTCACTATCCTAAACCACCTCACAGAGATACCTATATAGCTTCTTCGTGTAAACCTCTAATGGAGGACATTCTACAACTTCCTTGGCCAGTATGTTTTTAAGGTTCTTAAGGTTAGGATTTTTATCCCAAGATTAGAGTTTAAATCCACTGCCATGTATCCTGTCTTTGTGGCAAGGGAGGACAAGTTTTCTCCATCTTTCTCATGGGCCCCTTTAAAGTTTTTGGAAACTACTCTTATATTTAATAAATGCTACTGTTTTTTATATCTAACATTATAAAATTGCAATTGTTACATTTAATATAACAAAATGTTATATTTGTTAATTTATATTATAATTCATTAATTTGTTAATTTATCATATTATAAATTATAATATAACTATATTATAATATAATTATTGGTTTGTTAATTTAGTATATTATAATTATATTTGTTATATTATGTAACAAATTGTTATCACAAATTGTTATATTTAATAAATGCTAAAGTGTTTTTTTTATATCAAACTTTATAAAATTGCAACGTTGTCAATTCCACATTTTTAAACAACAAACAAACCTAAGAGCCAGGCTCCAAATACACCGTATTTATTTATAATAAATTTGGAGATTTTAGTAGTCTTCTGGCTGAGCTTCCAAATGCATTTACATCACATGTAAGCTTTTTTTTCTGCAGCCATGACAACTAGACACTTTCACTTATTTAAAAAACACTTGTCAAATAATTGAACTCCATAACCCGAAGCTTTTAGAAAATCATCCATTAGAGTGAAATTAATGATAAAACTTCAAGAGTTGTCAGGTTACAACATAAAACAAACAACTTTTTCAAAAGTCAGTTGTACTTTGATGCCCAGAAATTAAGCAATTGAAGCTAGAATGCTGATCTGTGGAAGGTTACAAAGCTGACAGGTCACACTTGGAGTCAAACATAAAAAAAACCAATATTTCAGACAGAAAGAAGGTAGATAGAAGGGTCCTCTTCTTTCACCCCATGCCAATAACTCTTTTTGTTAACAAGCAGTTCCACCCTTTCCATATTACTTCTTGCTATTTTTTAACACTAAAGCAATCATCTTTTAAGGCAGGGGCGGGCAATCATTTCAGGCGGAGGACCACTTACTGTGTTTTGGCAAGCCATCCAGGACCGCGTGACAGGCAGCCACGGGCAGATAACTATTCATTTTCTAAATTTTTTAGGGGGCTCACAGGCCAGATAGAATGGCCTGGCGGGCCAGATCTGGCCTCCGGGCCACGTTTTGCCCACCCCTGCTTTAAGGTAACATTCCTTGTAAGTGACAAGTGTTGTTCTTTGCGCGGTACTTTTGATCTACTGCTGTTTCATTCTACCCATTTTCTCCATACCAAGAATTACCTCTTTATTACTGTTGTTCCACTCTCCCTTCCAAACACTTTAGCATCAGCCACAGTGACAAAGACTAAAGTGATGACAAGAAATACCATGGTATTTGCAGGCGGACATTAGTAATGAACAGGCCTCATCTCATTTCTGTCATTCCCCTCACCCCCACCCCACCAATGCATCATAAACTATAGATATTTAATTACGTTCACTTTCTGTTTAAAATATTTAATAGAATTGTGTGGGGGGAGGGACTGCAGATATGTTGAAAAAAAATCTTAGAATGTTGATACAATTTTTAATCAAATCAAAACTGAAATCAACCTGATAAGTTTGAATAAACATTATTTTAAAATAGTCTTCAGCTAGCATAAATAGTAGTTTCATTAACTTCAAAAGAGTTTGTACTGTAGTAGCTGAATTTCTGGACCAGCATTTAACCTGATGATGTCCCTCCCTCAAATTATTTTACCGTCTAAATAGGGTAATAGCTAGGGGTTTACCCAACTGGAGGAGATGGTCGACCAATTTGAATATATGCTCCCTCAATACCATATCCAAAGGAACTTATGAAAAGAAGGTGTGTCAACTACAAGATTAGAATGTTTCTTCTTAAAGAAAGTTATTACTTCAGATATTCCCCAAATACATGCGCAGCTGGAGCTGAAGATTTACATGTTGAGTCAAAGAATTAAAAATTTAAATATCCTGTAGCAACATGCTACTCCAGTGGTTTTTTTGAAAGCACAGATTTATCTACAGGATCAGTATAAAACAGCAGATGTGCAATATGGTTGGCACTGCTACTTTACTTTTTTGTCTCCTGACCTGCATCCATTTAAATTCTCACCCTATTGTTGTCATTTATGGATTTACATTCAAAAAATATTTTTCTGCATTGTGAATGTTTCCTACATGAGTGGGAGAGGTTAAGGCAAAATGCTAAATCTCAGAAGTTTTTCCAACAGCCCTCAAGGCAAGTTATCCCTGCTCATGGGAAGTTACACAAAGCACAACTGGTAAATGCTCCAGGGTTAAAAGAGATTTAGCACAGTAGTATTTACTCAGGTCTTTGGCTCTCCCATTGAAGAACAACTCAGGCAGGTTTGATCAGTCAAGCACAATTTATTATTTAATCTCCTTATTTAATAATAATTTATTATTTAAGTATTTTCCTTCCCTATTTTACCCACATCTTCCTTATTCTTGCACTGCTCTCACCCTTCCCTACTTACTAGTTTCATTCTGACACACATGGGCCACATCTACACAGGACACCGACTGCGCAGTTGTTACTGCGCAGTCATTTAGCACTTGTACACCTAAGTATTAAATGACTGCACAGTAACCGGATTTACTTCACAGTGGCATCCCCACAAGTCTTCCTGGTGATGCTGACAGCATAGGATCTCATTACTATACTGTATTTAAGAAAAAATATTTTAAGATAACACAAGTGAAATTTTTTGTAAGTGGTATAAACAATAGTGTACCTGAAGCCCAGGAGGCAAACTTCACGTGCAGTATAAGCATCTTAGCTGGATTTCAGGTGGCTGTTGAAGGATCTGTATATTGTACAGTTTGTGCCATGCGATGCTAGTAATGAGCTATTACACAGTAGTAGCAAGCTACTGCACAGTAAGTATCTTGTGTAGACATGGCCACGAGGATACTATGTTTTTATAAGCTGAATAAGACTGACAGCAAACTAAATGCAAGGATATGCAGCACTCTCTCAGGATGGCTGCAGTATTATTTACATGATACAGAAGGGGATTTACCAATCATTTTCAAGCTTCCTTAAGTAATTCTGTAATACCAGGGGTACCATGCAGACAAAGACTGCAGGCAACAACAGAACGCAAAATTCCCAGAGTTTTCGTGGAAGGCATTTCAAAAACTGGAAGAAGAATACTTAGACAGGGCACTAATAAAGAACCATAGAGCATTACTGTGAGAAGCTTCCAAACTACTGCATCTTGCTCACCTCAGATACATGAGATGCCTACTCTGAAATGAAACATGCCAGGTCTGCTGATGGTAGG
Source organism: Crocodylus porosus (assembly GCF_001723895.1). Classification (NCBI taxonomy): domain Eukaryota; kingdom Metazoa; phylum Chordata; order Crocodylia; family Crocodylidae; genus Crocodylus; species Crocodylus porosus. Next base: position 44,161,721 of record NW_017728886.1, read on the forward strand.
GGCTCATTCAAGACACACCAACTACGGAGAAAACAGACCAGTGTTCCTGGTTCCTGCAAGGAGCCTACCTTGTATATTATCACCCTCATTCTGTTTGCAAGAATCTAGAAGTGCCTGCAGTTCTTCAGATCTAAAACATGTTAGCGAAGTAAATAGCATGTAAAAAACAGAGGCATGGGTGGAAATTTAAGTATGAAAAATCAGTTTATGGACATTTAAAGTGATAGAGACCCTAACAATGCACAATATACAGCTCCCTCAACAGTCACCTTAAGCCCAGCTAAAATGCTTGTACTGCACATGAAGTTTGCCACCTGGGCTTCAGGCACACTACTGTTTATTCCACTTAAAAAAAAAATTCATTTGTGTCATCTTAAAAGATTTTTTTCTTAAATACACTGAGTGCATACTGCTATACCCCACCACAGCAGTTGAATCTTTCTGTCATTTTAATAGTTATCACATTTAAGATATTTCTACTTGTTGTAAATAATCTTCAATTTATAAGCTATTTCTTCTACATTAACTGGGAAGTATTCCAACAGCACAAACAAAAAAACACGAAGACATTGATAAGATAGATCCTTCTCAGCATTATAACATAAAACATAAATGAAAAAGTCAAGCAGAATACTAGCAGGTCTATAGAGAATGCTTTTTTTTTTTTTTTGCTTTTTGGGGTTCTTATTGTTGCCGATGGGGGGGCAACCAAGGATAGCTGGCTCAAGCAGAGGGAGGTTTGGCTTAAAATAAATCAAACATCTTCCCTTCCTCTTCCACCTCCCCCACACACATACTCTCCTTCTAGTACAAGGGTGGCCAACCTGTGGTACATGTGCCACAAATGGCAGCCTGAGTGTATGGCATGCAACTGGTCGGGGAGTGAACCGGCAGCACAGCAGCAGTTAGGACCAGAAGCAAAAGGTAGAGCAGCAAATTGGGCAGGGAGCACAGGACAGGGGATAGGTTGGGTAGGAGAGAGCGATCAGAGTGGCACTTGGGGAGTGCGCTGGATAAAGCTGTGCCATACTTGCGAAAAAGAATGGCCCCCATTGCTCTACTACATGCTAGCAGAACAGGGGTGGGCAACATGCGGCCCACCAGGCAATTCTATCCATCCAGTGGGACCTCTAAATATTAATTTTCTAAATTTTTTATCTGCCCCTGGCTGCCTGTCATGCAGCCCTCGATGGCTTGCCAAAACTCAGTAAGTGGCCCTCCACCCAAAATAATTGCCAGTCCCTTACAGGTTTATTCTGAAGGCTCAAATGTTATCTGAACTCTTATTTAGCCTTTACTCTTACTGCTGCATCAGCAACGTTGCAATGTAGCATGCTGATAAGACAGCACTGTCAGGAAAAAAAAAGTTTAAAAAACCATGCTTGCAAGTATATTTCTATAGTGCCTTTAGTCTGATATAATTTTATTTTTTAAAGTTTCCTATCTTATTTACCTTGAGCTTTTGTTTGTTTGTTGGGATTTTTGCCAGGGTTTTCTCTAGCGACTATATTCTGAAAAAACTTGCACAAAACAATTGTAAATTAGAAATTCATTAAGAATCCTGTTTCACAAAAAGTTGTCATATCTGATTCCCTATCTAGTTCACACTGTACACAACTCTACAGAAGTATAATGCAGCGTATGCTTGTACTGCAAGCTACAAGAACTACATGTTCCTTTGCCATTAGCTACAGTTAGCAGAGGCAAGAATTTGGTTTCACATTGCTACTGGGGAACACACACAATTATCAGAGAAACACAGAGAAGTAGGCCTGGAATGAACCTCCAGAGTCATTTAGTGCAGTGTTTTTCAACCAGTGGGTTGCGAGGGGCTGCTCGCGCCCCCCTCCCCCCCCATGCACTGGAGGGCTGTGGTCTGAGGGGCAGCAGATTGGCCATTGATGTTTACAAATGGGTCATGATACAAAAGAGGTTGAGAACCACTGATTGAATGCAACCACCTGCCTCAGGAAGAATCACCCCATTCAAGTCATCATCTAAACTCTGCATAGAAGGAAAGCAAAATTGTGAGCAGGAGCAAAATTAGTTACTGGATTGCCAGGGAACGGACCAATTCCCTTTCATTTATCTTTCCTTAAGCAAGACAGGATGCATGGCTGGGGTTTAAGAAATGAACTATTATTGTAATACAAAAAAAACTGAACCCCCCCCCAACCTCCTCCCTCCCTCCACAAGGTTTTGCTTCACATTGTGTAACTGCTCACGTTCACACCTTCGATTCTGCTTTACAAGTCGGGGAAAATAAATTGCAGAAAACTGCAATAAGGCATTCCCTTACTGAAGGCAACTTAGCTTATCCCTTGGCAAGCTCTAGGCTTGAAAAAAAAAAAAAAGCAGCAGAGTGTTAGTTATAAGTGCTTAACAAGAAGAGCAGTTGTGCTCACAATGTACCAGGGGTACAAAGAGAGGGCAGGGCAGGACAGGACAGGACGGCCGCGCTCGGCTCGCCCGGACACTGCCGAACTCGTGTGTGTAGCCTGGTCGGGGGCAGCGAGGAGATGGGTTTGCTGCTCTAGACGGTGCTTCAGCAGAGGCGAGTCCTTAAGGGGGGCCGGGAACAAACGAGATGAATGAACCTTGTGACGGGCGCCCCCCCGACAGCTCATCAGCTCGCGAGGATTAGGCCACCTCAGCTCGGGGGCGGGGGTCTGCGCGCACCCGCTCCACGAGCAGCCCAGCTCTTCCCTGACGCGGCTGGGAAGCAGCCCTGGCCCGAGAGCCTTTTTTTTTTTTTTTCTTTTTCCCCCTGTTTTTTTGCACCAGTCCTGGAAGCACTGCAATACCAGGTCAATGCATGGAGTGGATGGAGCACGCTCCAGTTCCACCACCCAATACCAAAAAGAATCTGCTCAATATAGACCTCCTATGGACAAGGACAGGTTAGTGCAGCCCATCTGAATACGAGCCAGGCACCTGCCCGAGGCGGGACGGCGCGCGGGGGACTCACCGAAAGGCCACGAACCTCCCGGCCAGGAAGGCGGCCGCTATCCCGGCCAGGGCGAGCGACACCAGCTTCCCCATGGCCGCGGCGGAGACTGCCCGGCCGGCGACCGCCCCCCCGCCCGCGGGAGTGGTGCGCGGGGCGGGGCCGCTCCCTGCCCCTGCGGCTGCGAGGTCGTCCCACGCCGTGCTGCGAGCGAGCGACGGGTCCTCGGCCTGCGAGGGAGTCTGACCTCTGCCCAGTTATTTTCCCGTGGGCAGAAAAAGCAAGAGCGAAAACGACGAGGTGGAGTTGTCTGAGGGGTGACTCGGTCTAACGCGAGTCTCAAAAGGCTGAGAACCACTGGCAGAGATACCCCAGGCTCAGCCAGGCTGCCCACACACCAAGAGACTGACTTAAAAACCCAGAAACTTTTTCTTTCTATAAGAGAAGCCGGGTTATGGGCTTCCCTGGTTGGTTTCTGCGCCTTTGGGGGGGTCTCACTCGACGTGTTCAAGCCTTTCTCTGATACCACACGGCTGCCAGTCTCATGCAAGCTCTCCCCCACACCGTCATCTCGAGCGCACCTGCAAGGAAGCCCCTCTGCTTCCCCTCCTCCCGTCTGTGCCCGTGTTGAAGGAAGGGCTCCTCAGCCTGGCTTCAGGACTCAGCACTCCATCTGCAGCCCTGATCTTTGCTCCAGCTGTTGAACCAAGGCACAGTGAGCCGCCTATTCTGCCTGGTAGAAACCTTGCCCCAAATTAGTCAGGCAGGTTTCCAACATATTGTGTACTACGGGTGAAGTGCCTAAAACCAGTGGATCCATATTTGGTTTAGGCATGAGATAGACTTCTCAGCCCTGTCAACAGCGAGGGCGCTGGCAGAAGTGACAATTTTCACGCGATCTGGCCACAGACAGCCATTTATAGCCATGACCAAATGCAAGTGCATGGCTGCAGACAGCTTCAAAAACGGCCAGTTGGGTGAAAATCTGACCCCTCATTGCATGAGGGGTCAAAGGAAGCAGTTTCAAAACACGGCAGTTTCTGTAACAGAGTGTTTTCATGCCAGCCTGGAGCTGTTTTCAACATGGGAGGGGGGAAAGGGAGCAGAGAGCATTGTGTCTGGGTGACAGATGGGGGACTGGCTCCAATTCACCCAGCCCACCCTCCAGGGCCCTCCCCTTCTGACAACAGGAACAAGCTGGGATAGGGGAATAGAGGAGTGGGTGTTGCTAGGGCAAGCCAGACTCCCCTCTCTCCTGGAACAAACAGGGAACTTCTGCTTGGTCCTGGGGATCCTTGTAACTCAGAACACTTCCTGCAAAGCATTCGCAGTTACAGCAAGGAGCTGTGCTTCTGTCTGAGCCTCGTGACTGCAGAGCACTAGAGGGCACACAGGTATATAGGTAGATCAGCTTTGACATGATGCAAAATAGTGTAAAATAGCAGTGGGAAGACTGCTAAACTAGTATGAAATAGTGCATAATAAGGTTTGTGGGAATCCCTCTAAGTCAGGGGTGTCAAATTCAACCAGCAACGTGGGCTACATGAGTGGTGTAGGGCCAGTCTGCAGGCCAGATTGGGTCCATGGTTTCCTCTGGCATCTAAGCTGATAATGGATGCCGAGAAAAATATTGGATAAGGGATAGATCACTAGAGATATCGAGTTCAATGTTCTCCCTCTTGTGTCACTGTTGGAGACTGGTGCTGCACTAGATCAAACACAGCCTGCGGGCCAAATGCAGCCCACCAGGCCATTCTATCCAGCCCACGGAGCCCCTAGAAATTTAGAAAATTAATATTTATCTGCCCCTGGCTGCCTGTCATGTGGCCCTCAATGGCTTGCCAAAACTTAGTAAGTGGCCCTCTACCCAAAATAACTGCCCACCCATGCACTAGATGGACCATTAGTCTGAACCAGTATGGAACTTAGGACATTTGTATACATGCTTGTCCCACAGCAGCAGCCACTTTTCAAAGTGCCCAGCACTCTGGCACATACATTTGTATAAATGATGAAATGCATGCAGCACTGAGAAAATGGTGGCAGCGTGCTTTTGACCTAAAACACATCAAAAGTGTCAGTTGCCATTTTCATGGGCTAATCATGATGGGGACCCTGTATGCCTCTGATTGCCCAAGGAGCCCCTGCAGTCCTGCCACAGATTGCCAGATGGCCTGAAACCACAGCTTAATTGCTTAATAAAGTTTCCCTTAATGGCTTCCACAGGCTTAATCAAGGGATTAAACCTGTGGAAGCCATTAATTGATGCATTAAGTAATCTAAGCATTTAATTAAACTCTAAACTGAAATGTCTTATGAAATTAAAGCTATACACAACATGGATTGTAACTAACACCATGACTACTTTATTGAACATTGTTAAAAGTTTATCAGTGCTTTTCAGAAAACAGGCAATTCATGCTAGCTATTAAGTGTTAGCATGCTGCATTCAGCAGCAGTACCTGCAGACATTTTCTCTCTCTATGGGGTGAACAGTTGTTCATACACTGAGATGGCATGTTCAGCATCCACTGAGTTTGTTGGGATTGCAAGACACTGTCTTGCCAGGGTGTAGATATGTGAAAATTATTCTCAGACAGAGTCCCAAAACACAGGCAGAGGTATCTGGCACATTTGTTGTCATGCTCTTTCCACCAACCAGGGATCAATTTCAGTAGCTAAGGGTCACAGCTCAGAAGATGCATTTATTTGGGGGCCAAAATGCGAACAGCACAAAGGAAGGAGGCAGCCAGCTGTCTGAACTTCAGTGGCAGTAACAGGTCATATCTGTAGTACTGGTTCAGCTTCACAGCTATTGCTTAGAACTGGTCCCTTCTCTGCTGGTTTTCATGAGGACAGCTTGACAGTTCTTGTGATTCCTGTCTTCAACCCAGTTTATCAAATCCATCAGCTTGTTGTTTGTGTGGTGGATCACAGTCTGCCAGCCTTCAAACCACATTAGAAGCTGCATAAACCAGGTAGCATTTTCTGCTATAAACTTCACTTGTTCTTAAATGGCATGTCTCTTTAGATCTCTTGTCTTAAGAGATTGTGAAGTTTAAGCATGCACTGTGTGCTGGGTGTAATTTCCAACTCCTCACTCACAAATTGCTGGTAGTACTGCATATGCTTGGCATATGGTAATGGACCATGCTGAACCACAAATTCCACCTTGTGAACACAGATTCTGGTGGCAATGGCACAGTCACATCTGCATCCCCACTTGGCAATGGATTCTGTGTACTGGAGCTTATGGCCTGAACAATGCTTGAAGGCTTTTTTGAAGGTGGACACTAGGCTAGCCACATCAGGGAACTACATGTACCAGATGTCACTTACTAAAGATTGAATGTGCGCATTACAGGTGACATGAATTGCACTGGCTAGCATTCCTTGGAGCACATCAGAGAAAGCCTTGCACATATACATGGCATTCTCAGAAATGCTGAGATCTTGTTAAATTATAAACTGTAGTTCATAATTGACTTCACAATGGCCTGAGACATAGTAGCAAAACTGACAGAGGTGGGGTGGATCAGCTGTCTTTGAAACACAGGGAGGTCCTGGTCTGTCCAGCTCCCTGGAACAAATAAAATTTGCAGCAGGTAGTTATCTTGACACTCAGTGGCTTTGTCTGCCACAATGAGGAAGAAGTCATACCTACCAGTTCAGCCTTTGTGGACCGGTCATGTGAAGCAATCACTGCAGGGAGATGGCATTGGTGAAGCTTGTTGGCACACAGAAAACTGTCAGCATTTGGCATCCTTCGGTTCAGGTAGCACCTTCACTCAGGGTGATCAAGTTTCTTCATCAGGAAAAAACCTCCATGAGGGAAAATGCCAGCTCTCACCTTTCCAAGCTGCTCTCTGTGGTCCTTTTAAAGAGCAAGAATATGGTCACTTGCTCCTTTCTCTGATATTCAGCCTCCTCAGCAGCTTTTCACTTCATGTGTGCCTTGGACTCTAAGGTTGCATCCAGATGAGCATGGCTCTGTGGTACGTGATGCCACAGACACACTTGCCACACACCACACATTAAGGTGTTTTCCATACTGCAAGGTAGCATGCGGGGGAGGGGCGATGTTGACCCCAGGAGATCCCAGATCAAAAAAAATCCAAGCAAAAAAAAAAAGCAGGGCAGTACACACGGGGTAGTGCGTGCTCGCTAAGCTCTGAGCAGGAGGATTGCCACAGCTGCAGCCCCAGGAGGCCCCCAGGTAAGGCTGCTGGGGCCTGCCTCATGCTGGCCCCAGCCTCCCCTACCCCACCTGGGGATCCTGATTCATGCCAGAGGGCACATGGCACAGGCATTCTCTGAGGACAAATAACAGCAGCACAAGGTGTGCCACTGCTTCTTGTCCCCATGGAAACAAATGTCCATGCTCATGTACATGTGGCCTAAGGGCAGTTGTACATGCCACATTTTTTGCCCTTTCTTGTACTGCAACGGCATGACTGTTTGCATGAGCGGGTTTTCTGTATGCTTTAGAAGTCTTTCTGGTGCATTAAAAACTCCTTAGATGTAGTTTAGTTTGGCTCACCGTGAATTAAAACATCATGTCCATGAATTTGTTGAGTGCAAACACAAAGGCACTCAAAGATTTGTACTGAGCCTCTTTGTCCACCAGATGGCACTGAAACTTTTTTTTATAGTTCAGCCTTTTGAATTACTGCTGCTTTCTATTTTCCTGTGCTATGTGCCTGCTCCACTATGTGCCTGCTCCCACAGCTGCATGGCAGGGCATGGGTTGGAGGGCCAAGGCCAGGGGGGCAGTATGGGACTGTCTCACTGTTTTGCAGCGCTGGCTGGGGACCAGGCTTAATTTGTGTGAAAACCTAGTACGTGCAAACACTGATGTGATGCTCCAAAATAAGTTTAAAATTTTTAAACCTATTTAATTTAATGAGGATTTAACCCCATGATTTGTACAGGCACCCTAAGTGTCTATACTGATATTCCTTGACACATATTGAGTCACATTGCAGGTGTGAAAGAAGCCAGTTTTCTACTGCCTCCACTTGTGTGCAAGGTCCCTACAGGATAGTGCCATGTACAGTCCAGAGCTGAAATACATTTGGCTTTCTTGGAGGAGTTCTTCTCAGTGTTCATGCTCAATCCTCCTCAGGCTGCAGCATGCTGTACCAGAATATCTATGGCTGCTTAAAAGCTGGTGCCAAAACCCTCTTGCTTCCCTGACTGGCTCCTGTACTGAGGCTACATCACAGGCTCACCCTCTGATTTGCTCCCTTCCCCTCACTCCACCCTCCACCCGCCAGTGCTTCAGCACTGCAGGGCTTCCTGCCCTTTTCTTTGCTGGCCAGTAATTTTTTTTTTTTTTTTGGTGTGGTGAGTCCGCCAAAATTGCAGAGCCTGCCATTTTTCATGGAGCCCTCCCAATTTCACATTTTGCATAAACAATGAAAGATTGCGATTTTGGTAGGTCCCCAGTAATAGCATTGTCATTTTGGCAGAAGTAACCCAGTATAAATACACAGACGTTGCAGTTAATGTCTTTAACACCGTTAATCAATAATTTGAATAGTTGCCTTTGCTTAGTGAGTATTCCCTTAAAAATCTTTACATGTATCTTTGTTTGGGAATTTAAGAGCAAATAGCTTATTGGAGAAATAAAACGGACAATTGTATGTAGAGTTAAATTAATAATCAGGCTTTCTATTTTTGCCAAATGTTCTACCTACAGACAAAAATATCTGCACTACTAATTTAGTTTGTAGAAAAAAATAATTGTAGGTTTGAGGTGTAGACTTCTTTGGATATTGCTCTTATTATGTCTAAGTAACATGATAATCACAAACTAAATACAGAGGATGCAGATATTTTTGTCTGTAGGTAGAACATTTGGCAAAAATAGAAAGTCTGATTATTAATTTAACTCTACATACAATTGTCCGTTTTATTTCTCCAGTAAGCAGTGTTTAGGGCATGTGGATGGGATTAGAAACCTAAGTCCCAGTCCCTGCTCTCAGGTTGAATTAATGATTCTCTAATGTACGATATACAAGCAGTCCAGATCTCCCCTCTCCCAGCTAAATGCCCAAACCACTTAAAATGAAATTAGTGTGGATTTGCATGAGTATAACAGAGAAAAATAGTCTAGTCCTAGATCCTTTTGTTGTTGTTGTTGTTGTTAGAACCTACTGCTTTTGCATTTCATTATGACAGAAGCTGATTAGTTTTGAAAGGGTCTGTGTTAAACTGATAAGCTATGTGTACAATACATACAATCCTGTACAGTTTATTTCATTAAAAGAGAGACTTTCACTAAAATGCAACACTGGGGAAGTAAATGTAACTGGCATGCAAAATAAACTAAACTCACAGTCTTTAATCTGTTATTTTGCCAATATCAATTAAGAATACCATAGATCTATTCTAAAATTATTCTGATTTGTGGAACAATATTAAATATTGGATAATTAATTGCATGGTGCACTACCACGGCTGGGAGCCCCATCAACTGACGGGCAATAAGGTATGATGGGATCTGAAACTTGATCCCACAATTACACCTTCTGCCATACATTAGCAACCTTCTGCCATTCATTAGTGACCTGGACAAGGGTGTGGAGAGCATCCTGTTCAAGTTCGCTGATGACACCAAGCTGTGGGGTAAAGTGAATACACCGGCAGGCAGGGTCAGCATCCAGGCAGACCTGGATAGGTTAAAGAAGTGGATGGATCTGAACAGGATGAGGCTCAACAAGGACAAGTGCAGGGTGCTGCACCTGGGAAGAGGGAACCAGCATTATAGTTATAGGTTAGGGGCCGACCCTCTCAGCAGCACAGAGGCTGAGAGGGATCTTGGAGTCAGGATTGACTCCAGGATGAATATGAGTCGCCAATGCAACGAAGCAATAGGCAGAGCCAACCGCACCCTGTCATGCATCAACAGGGGCATCACTAACAGGTCCAGAAAGGTCTTGCTCCCCCTCTATGCGACACTGGTCAGGCCACAGCTGGAGTACTGTGTCCAGTTCTGGGCACCGCACTTCAAGAGGGACGTGGAGAACCTGGAGAGGGTCCAGAGGAGGCCACTCGTATGGTTGAGGGCCTCTGTGGCAAGCCCTATGAGGAGAAGCTGAGGGACCTGAATCTCTTCAGTCTCTGCAAGAGGAGACTGAGGGAGGATCTTGTGGCTGCCTACAACTTTATCAGGGGCCACCAGCAGGGACTCAGGGAAAGTCTGTTCACCAGGGCCCCCCTTGGAGTCACCAGGAACAATGGCCACAAGCTGAGGGAGGATAGGTTTAGGTTAGATATTAGGAAGAACTACTTCACTGTAAGGGTGGCCAGAGCCTGGAATAGGCTTCCCAGAGAGGTGGTACTCTTACCTAGAAATCTTCAAGGAGAGACTGGATAGGCACCTTCCTGGGGTCTTATGACCCCTGCCACCCCCAGTGCTCCTTCCCACCCATGGCAGGGGGTCGGACTAGATGATCTGTGTAGGTTCCTTCCGACTCATTGATTCTATGATATCACACATGCATGGCAGGAGATGTGATTGTGTGAATCATGCATCAAATCACACTGCACCTTTACCTGCATGTGTGGTCAGTGCCTAATACTATCTTCAAAATTGACATGACCATGACCCATTTAATTTCAAAGCTACTGCTAGTATAATAATACTGAAAGCATTGAGATAAACTAAGATTAGCTATGCTGGCCATTTTTTGAGTACCCAATAAACCCACTGTATACAGTTTAGTCTGTAGTCGCAGATCATATCATTTCTAATTTACAATACAGGACATTTAGAAAGCCGTTTCAATATATTATTCTATGAGTACAAAATTAATAGAAGAATATTACAAAAATCATTAGGACACGATATGTAAGTGTAAATGTCTCATATGAGTTTAAAAATCCAACACATTTTACAATATTTACTACTTTGTGTCAGTTTTCCACCTGCCCAAGGGGGTCACAGTGTCAGACAGGATGCAAAGCATCCAGGGCTCACGATGAACCCACAATTGGCATAGAACAAGTGAGAGAACACCTCGAGAGGCTTGACACTCATGGGTCCACGGGCCCAGATGGACCGCACCCGAGAGTCTTAAACAAGCTGGCAGACATCATAGCATGCCCTATGGCCAATATATTTGAAAGCTCATGCTTCGGTGATATACTGGAAGACTGGAAAAGAGCCAACATGATCCCAATCTTCAAGAAAGGGAGGAAGGCAGATCAAGGGAATTACAACCTATCAGTCTGATGTCCATCCCTGGAAAGATCTTGGAGAAATTTACCAAGGGATCCATCTGCAACAGGCTAATGGAATGCAATCTACTGAATGCCAACCAACATGGTTTTCATAGATTTCATAGACATTAGGGCTGGAAGGGACCTTGGAAAATAATCGAGTCCAGTCCCCCACCCAAAGGGCAGGAAGTCAGCTGGGGTCATAGGATCCCAGCAAGATAGGCATCCAATTTGCTTTTGAAGGTGTTCAATGTAGGTGCTTGAACCACTTCCGATGGCAGGCT
>NW_017728886.1:44173702-44191463 GCF_001723895.1 Crocodylus porosus
GCACTGCCGAGCCTATAAGGATGCTGCAGGTTTTTCTTCCCAAGGTGGAGAACCTTGCATTTTTCAGTGTTAAACACCATCAGGTTCTTGTCTGCCCATTTGCTGAGCCTGTCCAGGTCAGCCTGGATCACCCGCCTGTCTGGCGGAACAGTTGTTCACCAGGGCTCCCCAAGGGATAATTAGGTCTAACAGCCACAAATTTATAGAAGGCCAATTCAGACTTGATAGAAGGAAAAACCTGAGTCTGAGCGTCTAGGGTCTGGAACACACTTCCCCCAGAGGTGGTGCAAGCACCTACTCTGAGCTCATTCAAAAAGGCATTTGGACGTTTATCTTGCTGGGATCATTTGATCCCTGTAGACTTCCTGCCTCTGGCAGCCAGGGCTGGACTCGATCTCACGAGGTCCCTTCCAGCCCCTAATGTCTATGAAATCTAGTATTATTAGAAAGGAGAAAGATATAAATATCTCCATATTAAAAAACAAACAAACCTGAAGAGTGGTTTGTAAACTGACATGCCTAAAAAGAAATCTGTGGGTTCAGAGTTTTAGTATACACAATTTATTTATGAATCTTTGCTTTCTTAAGGTCTTTTCAATAGCATAAAGAAGATTCATTGGTTTTCATTCCATTCTGAACTGTCCTAGATGTGCAGCAAAATTCTACTCTTAGTTTACACCTGCATTTATCCAGAATAACTCCAGAGATGCCAGTTTTCTACTGTCTTGAAGTGCTCTGTATTATTGTTTGCTCTGTATTATTGTCCTGTCCATGGACTGCTACCTTGATAGGGTGGAAAGGCTTGTGTGTACTGATGACTCTAAGAGCAACACCCTCAGGAGTCTTGTACTTTGTAGCAAGGCCAAAGGAGAGGTATCAGATGAAGAGCAGCCCAACATAACATAAAGACCTCAGTGGTGAAGCAGGCAGATGAAGAAATCATATCTCTCAATGGCTGTGAAGACAGATGAAGGCTGCAATGAAATAGTAACTCCAGTCATCTTGGATTTCCTTGCCACTGGACACAGGTTTCTCCTCTGCCAAGGTCCTTGTGATTGTTGATGCACAATGGCCTCCTCACAAAAAATAAGTCACTCACAGGCTTCTTCCTCTAGATCTAACACCTACCATAATAACCAATCACAAATACCCATAATTTCTACAAAGTCCTCCAGTACTGGATGAGTGGCAATGGGGACAAAGTGATCTCTGGTAATTCTTAGTCACAGATTCACATGCAGGTTGCTTCACCCTTGGAATGGGACATTTGCCTGTGATTGAGACTGAGAAGTCCTTTTCAGCACCCCCCTCTGCTCACTCTACATTGGGAGGGGGCTAGAAAAGGTGCCCTAAACATAGGCTGCCCCTCGCCTTATCTTACCAACTGGATAGCCACTTCTAGGGGGATTACTCAAATTGTGGTTGAAACACAAAATTGTCCTTTGCATCTGAGAATGTACAAACTCTACTAGACGAACCAAACAGTGACAGACCTGAACAGAGAAGATCTATTGTCACGTGAGAACTCTCATGATACAGCATCGATATTGCTACTTTCAATCAGACCAGATGTGCATATGAAGGCCATCTGAGGGAGGAGAGGGTGGCTATACATTCTTCTGGAAAGGGAAACATGAAAACAACAGGCAAATATACAACATTGGTTTCACCATTAAGAACCAGATTATCAACCAGTGACCGAATTCCCTGTTGGAATTCATGAGCACCTCATGACTCTCCACCTCCAAGTGACCAACAGTCCATTTGCTACCATCATCAGTTGCATAAACCCCAACACTCAATGCCAAGGAAGAAGAAAACAGAAAAAACAGTTTTATGGTGACCTCGATGAAATCCTTACTATGATCCTGAAAGAGGATAAGATCATCTTCCTTGGAGATTTCAGTGGAAGAGGTAGCCAAGACTAACATGTGGAGGAGCACCATCAGGAAGGAAGGAGTGGGCAAGGCCAATTCTAACAGGATTGTCTTAGTAAATGTGCAGAACATGACCTTGTCATTACTAACACTATCTTCAGACAATGTGACAGGTACAAGACCTGGCAACACCCCTGCTGAAAACAATGGCACTTCCTCATCTATGTCATCATAAACATAGGTGACACATAGGGTAAGCACGGGGGGGCACATGTCCCCCCCAAAACTGGAAACCACCGACGCTGCCACCAGTGTCTGTGGGTGGTAACTGCTTGCCACCCCAACCCTTGCTGCTGACACTTGCGCAGCCACCTACGGGCTATCCCTGCTCGGCCCACCCTCACCACCAACATCCTGTGGCCACCTGTCAACAGTTTTATTGAAATGATTTTTCTCTCTCCATCTAAAAAAATGGATTGTCCTTGTGGCATGCATCCAGCTCTTCAGGCTTCTTACAGACAGTCGGGGAGGTTAGAGGAGTGGTTAGATCATGTTAAAAATAGCCATCCAATCTAAGGTAATGGGGGGCTAGCATAATGCAGTAATTGAGATGGGGGGACTAGTGAGGAGTGTTGAGGAGACTGGTGGGAGATCATAGGATCCATGGGGGAGCTTGGGAGGTGGGGAGCTCTGTCCCTCACCCCCTGGGACCAGGGGCTATTAAGAGCCCCCTGAACCCCTACCCACAGGCAAACAAACCCTCCAGTGAACGTACCTCCCCATCCCTCTTGGTCCTCCCCCCCACTTGAACTTACTCCCTCAGCTCCCAGCATAGGCTAACGCTGATAAAACTGGCACTGGGAGCAGGGTTTGGTGGCCTCAGGGGGTGGGGGCTGATGGTCTTTGGGGTTGGGTGTCCACCTGGGGCTGGGAAAGAGGGGCTAGGGGGACTAAAAATAGCCTGGGGCCAGGGACGGGTAGGAAAAGCACAGCCACAGGGTTGGGGCCAGTGGCTGGACTTTCCCAGCCCTGGGGCTGCACTGGGAACTGTGCAGAAGCTCAGTTAGATCAGTCTTCACAGACCCAAGATAAGTTAGACTACCTCAGATGTACACTTAACTTCGATCAGGTCAGCCATTTTTAGACTGATCTAACTGTCCTGAACTTCTGTATAATTCACACATGGATCCACTTAACTAGTGTGAAGTCCACACCTGGGTGAACTAAGTTAGATCCTGTGGCCATTTTTAATGCAATCTAACCTCCCCCTAACCTTCCCAAATGTTTGTGCACAGCCTTAGTGAGAGCAAAATAACAACAAGTAGAGTTTAATTACTTTTCCAGAAAGCATAATTTTTATTGTATTATTTGCTGTTCACTGATCTTTGAGAGTTTCAAAAATTATTTCAGTATTTCATTGTAATCTCCATTCTCCATTTATAAAGCCCCCCATTTCTAACCTGGATGATTAACACAACATTGGACCTTCACTCTGTCATTGACCTTAAATTAACCATTCCACGTTTGAATTTGAATGTGATTTAGAGGGAGGAAAGTGAAAGTGATTTTGTTTGTTTCTTTGTTTGTTTATAAACTTGGCTGGTGTTTAAAAGTTGCTGTGAAGTTTGGAATGTAAGTAGTAAGCCAGCTGCAAGGCTGGAGTGTTTGGCAGAGGGCTGATAAGGGTATTACAATTGCAGGATAAATGGAACTGAGAAGTTGCCATGTGATCCACTAGATACTGGGACTGTCTTAAGATATGCTTGCACCATGAGTGCTTAAGAAATAGGGCCTTTAGTTTAAAAACAACATGGCAAACATTGCATTTGAATTATTGTTCCTTATACCCATGAGCCTGTTAAGACAAGGATGAAAGCAACATTGTTTTCTTCCCATTGCTTTCCAACACTAAATAGAAAGATCTTTCTACAAATCTCACATCTGTTTGCTTTGTTTGATTTGTTTTCATAATCCTGCTAGCAGATCTGCTGTCACATGAGCTACTTTTTAAACAATGCTAGTATTTAGATATTCAAAAGGAAATAATAAAAAGATTGTAGAGGATTTAATGTCAGTAGTTTACTACAAATGATGTAATAACCCACATTTCTAAAGTGAGAATAGACAAATATATTGGATCTCTCACTTAAAAACCTGTTTTCTTTTAAGCAACAAAAATATACTGAAAAAATACTGTTCTTCTAGCAAAGGTAATCTGAGTTACAGTGGCAATACAGTTCTATATTATACTTGGAAATTTAATGTAAGCATATGAATAACCAAATGAGGCTATTGCCATGTAAAAACTACTCACTTGCATGTAGGCATATACTTAATGCATTGCTTTCATTTAATTTGTGACCGACTTATACCGTCTGAGGCCAAACTGCTAGGAAGGGTTCTTGAAAAGGAATTAGGACCTAATCCAATACCTGCTTAGATAAAAAATAGCCAGTAACTATTAGTGTCTACCCATGCAAATGCTTTATCATAGTTTAATAGTTTCTAGGGTCGGAAGGGACCTGAGTAGATCATCTAGTCTGACCCCCTGCCATGGCAGGAGAGTACTCGGGAAAAACGACCCCAGCAAGGTGTTCATCTAACCTCCTCTTAAAGACCCCCCAGGGTAGGAGCCTGCACCACTTCTCTTGGAAGTTGGTTCCAGATCCTAGCCGCCCTGACGGTGGAGTAGCGCCTCCCGATATCTAGCCTAAATCTACCCTCTGCCAGCTTGTGACCATTATTCCTGGTCATTCCTGGCAGTGCTCGGGGGAACAAGGACTCCCCCAATGGCTGCTGATCCCCCCTGACTAGTTTATAGCAGGCCACTAGATCCCCCTTAGCCTTCTCTTGTGGAGGCTGAACAGGTTCAGGTCCTGTAGCCTCTCCTCATAGGGCTTGATCATGCAAGTGGCCCTCCTTTGTACCCTCTCCATGTTGTCCACATCCCTCCTGAAGTGCGGCACCCAGAACTGGATGCAGTACTCCAACTGTGACCTGACCAGTGCCACATAGAGGGGGAGGATCACCTCTTTGGATTTGCTCGAGATGCATCTTTGGATGCATGACAAGGTGCGGTTGGCCTTCCTGACTGCCTCCCCACACTGCCGGCCCATGTTCATCTTGGAGTCAGTGATGACCCCCAGATCCTTTTCCACTTCTGTGCTGACAAGAGGGGAGTTCCCCAACCTGTAGGTATGGTGCCTCCCCATATGCATCACTTTGCACTTGTCTGTGTTGAAGTTCAAGTGCAGCCTTTGTGCAGAGTACTTTTCCAATGGAACAAGGAGGAATAACAAAAACAAACAAACTCACATTACTACTCAAAGTCTGTTGACAGACATTTAATATTAAACCATTTTAAGAAAGGGAGGAGGAGTTGCCACTCAGAGGCATACATAAGCAGTTCTGATGTAATTGCTACATCTGTGTGTTTGTATAGGGATACAAGTGAGCTAAATCACTTTAACCATGGGTGAAACAAGGCTCAAGATTTTGTTCTACTTATACTGCAATAGGAACATGCAAATGTAACAGAGCAGAACAGGTTATACTGGTATATCTGTCCATAACCTCAGATTCAGTCTGCTGCAGCCCAACAGTGTGCTGTCTTTGGTGGATCTTCATGGGAAAGGCATAATTTAGCTTTAGCACAAGTCAGGCCATTTTTATATTACAAGCCTATCCCAGAGACACATCAGAGGAAGGCAGCATTGGTTGACCCCAGACATGCAACTGGTGGAAAATGGCTTCACTGTGTTTCTCTCACTCCTCATGCTGTGCTGATCTCTCAAGTGTGCAGGGAAGAGACCACCATATGCTCATAGTAGCATACAGTGATTTGCTACTATGAGCATATGGTGGTCTCTTCCCTGCACACTTGATATGCTACTAAAACCTTCCTCTTGTAAGTGTTTTACCTGCTGGGAACAGGACCCAGGAAGTATTGCATAGAGCAGGAGTGGGCAAAATATGGCCTACTGCGGGATTCAGCTTGCGAGGTCATTCTATCTGCCCCGTGGGGCCTGTCACAGGGTGGGAACTAGGGGTGCTGTGAACTCCCTAGCGCCCCCTACCGTGCCAAGTTGGTATAAATGCACCCTCATTCTTGCCCACCACATCTTTGATGATAAGAGTATTAAGGGAGGCTGCCTTTTGTCCTCGTTGGCGCGGTACCCGACATACTCCAGCCTGTGTCCCATCTATGGTGATTCTGTGCACTCCCGGCTTAAGGGCTATGCGTGGCTCCAACCACCCCTAATACCACGCCCCAAGCCTCTCAGATGTCCCGGATGTTGTCTAGTCGATTACTGTTGCCCACCCTCGTGGAAGCTTTCTGGCTCCCAGGCCCCTCTAGGCCGAGCCCATACCAGGTCCCCCTCGCTCATGCGCCTGCACTGGCGCCTCGCCCCGTGCCCTCATAGCCTGCACTGGTGTCTCGCCCCGTGACTCCTGCAATCGAGGCTCAGGTGACCGTAGCCATGCCTGGCCCCCAGACCCCCTTCTCGGGTCCTGCGCCCCCCTGGGGCTCCTCCCAATCGAGGCTCAGGTGGCCACAGCCATGCCTGGCCTCCAGACCCCCTTTCCAGATCTTGCACCCCACTGGGGCTTCTCACCTGCGCCCACACTGGGGCTTTACTCTCCCGATACTGCCCACACTGGGGCCGGGGTCAATACACCCCAAAATGAGGCGCCCTCTCCGGCGCCAGGAACCCCCACACTACTGGGGAACTCCTATGAGGCCTCCTCCAACCCCTACAGCTTCACCCAGTCCTCTGGTGTAACAACAAAGCAATATCATAAGCCAATCAGCTACAACTCAAGAACTAAGCCACCTGGCTAAACATAAACTCTAAACCATCAGGCCCTTTATCCTTCCAAATCCCTACCAGGGCTTCCTCCACCTGGTCTCCTTCCACTGAAGCTGCTCAGGCCATTGGGCTTCTGTACTCTGCCTGCTTCAAAAGAGCTTCTACTTCCTCAGCTGCCAGAGGAGAACTGCCTGCTTGGCCTCAGCCTGGGCTGCTTATATAGGCCAGGCCCTGTCCCCTTCTGGTCAGCTGACCAACTGCAGTTGCCCCGGCTACTGGCACCTGTCCTTCTTTCTAGGAGCAGGGCACTTCAGGACACACCTCCCCCCTTAAGTTCGAGTCTCACTAGGAGTGGGGCGTGGAAGTGCCCTGCAACAGGCCCCCTAAAAAATTTAGAAAATTAATACTTATCTGCCCTTGGTTCCCATCAAAAATGACGGGAACCAAGGGCACTAGGACCCAGACGAAGCCTGGCGGGCTCCCACAACAGCAGGGCCCACCCAGCCCTGCCCCCCAAGCCAGAAGCCCCAGCCCAGGCTTCTGGCCTGAGACCAGTGGCTGCCCTGCGCCGGACCCGCAGGTAAGGGGGAAGGGAGGGGGAAGGGGAGGACCCCAGGCAGGGAAGGAGCCCAGGGAAAAGAGGCCTGGAGAAAAGCTGAGCACAGCGGGGGGAAAAAGTGGCCCCTTGCCTGCCCCGTGGCTGGCACCCCGTGCTGCAGCTGCTCACAGCCCGCCTGGGGCTGCCTGTGCCTGCTCTGGACAGCCCCGCGTGGGCTGCGAGCAGCTGCAGCAGGGAGTGCTGGCCAAGGGGGTGGGGAGGGTGTGGGAGGGGCTTCTTTCCCCCCCACCCTGCGCTCAGCTTTTCCCCGGGTTCCTTCCTGACGTGGAGGAAAGCAGCCCCTCCCCTGCCTTGCGGCCAGTGCCCCAACTGCAGCTGCTTGCAGCCCACATGGGGCTGTCTGGAGCAGGCAGCCCCACGTGGGCTGTGAGTGGCTGCAGCATGGGGAACCAGCTATGGGGTGGGTGAGGGGCTGCTTTTCCCCCCACCCATGCTCCACACCAGCTTTTAACCTGCCCCTACAGCCAGCCTGAGCCTCATGTCGGCTCTGGGCTCACCCATTGTGGCTGCATGTGGCGACAGCAGCTGTAGTTCCCCCTGCTTGCTGCACTGGGCAGTGTTTACCACTGCTGCCTGTGGGCTGCCCAGCATGCGAGCTCTGGCTGGCAGCAGCGGCCAACACTGCCCAGCGTGGCAAGTGGGGGGGCCACAGCTGCTGCCGCCATGCACAGCTCTGACGGGCAAGCCCGGAGCTGGCAGGCCTAGGTTGGCAGCAGGGCTGGGTTACAAGCTGGTGTTGAGCATGGGGTGTGGGGGAGAAGCCCCACACTGTAGCTGCTTGCAGCTCACATGGGGCTGCCTGTGCCTGCTCTAGATAGCCCCATGTGGGCTGCGAGCAGCTGCAATAAGGAGCGCCAGCCATGGGGCTGGCAAGGGGCTGCTTTTCCCTGCACTCAGCACCAGCTCAGCCCCTGCCAGTGAGCAGGGGGTCAGGGCTGTGCGCCACCCTCCACCTGTACCACAGGGTTTGGGGGCACTGGGAGTGAGCGGGTTGAGAGCCAGCGGGAGCACGGGGCCCACACCAATGTCCCGGGGCCAATGCCGGCAGGGCCCAGAACAGGGTGGCAGGAACGCGGCTTCCCAGCCAGCAGGGGCTCTATGGAGCCAGGCCAGATCCCCCCTTTCCCTGCTGGTACTGCCCAGCCTGGCACCACAGACCCCTGCCAGCTTGCACCCCGCTTTGGGCCCCACCATTGGTGGCCCTGGGACATTGGTCCCAAGACATTGGGACATTGGTCCCAAGATGATGACCAGGAGGCAGGGCACCTGTCAAGGGGCAGGGCTACCCATGTGGCCCTTGACAACCTGCCAAAACTGAGCAAGCAGCTCGCTGCCCGAAGTAATTGCCTGCTCCTGGCATAGAGAGATAATGGCGAAACTGGGAAGAGGACATGAATAACTGCCTTTGAATCCTGTAGAGGCAGCTCCTCAATGACAAATGGAGTTGGCAGCAAAGATAGGGAAGGAGACAACCTGGAGTAGCAGAAGAACAGATAGGCACTTGGAGATGCTTGATGGTTTCAAGTTGGCAGGGCTGCATGGGATGCACCCTAAGGCTGGATCCAGGCATGCAGGCCGGTAATTTGCAGCATGAGCACAAAATTTGTTATTAGGATTTCCCGGTAGCAAAAAAAATAAAATAAAATAAAAAATCTGGAAAAAAAGTTACGCACACCACACCAAAGTGGTGGGCAGTGGGACAAATGCAAAGATGGGGGAGCAGGCAATGCAGGACTGCTTGCTCTTTTGTCTCCGCACACTGTAGACCCCCTACGCTGAGGCACTGTGTGTGCTAGCCAGCAGCTAACCAGCTGACTGGGGCTCAGGATGGAGGAGCAGGCAGCCATAGCCTGGCTGCTTCCCTGTCTTCTTGTGCCTCAATGCAGGGGTCCACATACATACAAAACATACTACTGATATACAAACTATACCAGTATACAACAATATACAAATGCTGAGGCATGTGGAGTCTCTGTACTAAGGCACACTGAGCCTCAAGACAGGAGAGCAGGCAGCCTTGGGCTGCTTGCTCCCCTGTCTCCTTGTGCTTCAGTGTGAGGCACATTGAGGCACGTGGACCCCCGCATTGAGGTACCCGGTGGCCCAGCCAGCTGCTCCCTGGCTGGCTGGGGCTTAGTGTGCCCCAAGACAGGGGAACAAACAGCCTTGGGTTGGCTGCTTGCTTCCCTGACTTGAAGCACAACTGCACCCCAGCCAGCCAGGGAATAGCTTGCTGGGGCACAGGGTGCCTCAGCATGGGGGCTCCACAATGCGCGGAGATGGGGGAGCAGGCAGATCTGGGTGCCTTAGCCTGAGCACCCTGTGCCCCAGCCAGCCTCCCTCCCTGTAGCAAATGGAGCAGCGGGACATTGTCCCACCGCAAAGCACATGGGCAGGGGCATATACTGCCGCACAAAGTATCAGCACAAATTTGTACCACTACTATTCGTCCTGCTGCAAAGGCACACCCCTGCTTGTGTGGATGCAGCCTAGGGTACTGAAGACATTGGGCTAAGGTAATTTCAGAGCCATTGGCTATCATCTTTGAGACCTCGTAGAGATCAGGTGAGGTCCCAGATGACTAGAAAAGGTTATATATAGTGCCTGTATTTAGGAAAGAGAAGAAGGAGGATCCAGGGGCTTACAGACCAGTCAGCCAGCCTGACCTCAGTACTTGGAAAGATCCTGGAACAGGTCCTCAAGAAATCTATTGTAAAGCACTGAGAAGAGAACAAGGTGTTCAGGAACAGCTAGCACGGATTCACCAAGAGCAAGTCATACCTAGCCAACCTCATTTCCTTCTATGATAAGCAGGGATCTTTGAAATCCATTTTCCATGGAAAAATGTGGAATTTGTATTTTTATAGAGAATCTTTACAATTGCTGGGGTGGGAGGAACTTTGCTGAAAATAAAATGCTGGCTCCCCAGTGGGAGTCAGTGATTCTCATGGCCACTGCAGCAGCCTGCCAGGGGGGAGAAGCTGCTGGCATACAGCTGCAGTGCATACAAGATGGTGGCTGCCCCCTCCTCCCTCTGCCACTTATTGGCCAAAAGGTTTGCCTGTCATGTAACCCCACCCCTCTTTGCCAATGAGCAGCAAGGGGTGATGGTACCACCACTAGGCAACCAGCTAGGAAGTAGAGGGGCAGGGCCAGCCCTGCTCTCTGGAGCAGACAGCACAGCCTCAGCCTATGGCCGAAAAGCGTGCTGGGATGCTGGGGGACTCTGATTTAACTTCAACTAGGAAGGGGTCTGGGAAAAGTTTATAAACTGGTTTGGCCTAAATCTGTTACGTTTGATACCACATTCAACCAGGTTTGTCTTAAACCAGTTTCAGCCATTTTGAAACTGATTCATGTGCACTGAACGTCTGTTCTGTTACAGGTTTAAACCAGTTTCTGATCACTTAAATCAGTTTATGTGTAACTTCTGTCCCTAGCCTAGAGGAAAAATTTCACATTCATCATCTCAGTTTTGCGGAAATGTAATATTCAGAACCAAATGCTAAAGTTCCAAGGATAGCTTATTATGAGTTTTTGTTCCTCAGCCAGTTGGACTGTAAGACTTGTTCATTCCACTCCTACTATGAACAGGATAAAAGAGTTGGAAAAAAGCTCCAGTTCAGAAAAGTTCATATCCCACATTCAGTTACAGCAGAAAAGTAAGGGCTTGCTCCTGTTAACAAAACTATTCCATAGGTAGGGGTCTTCAAAACTTGAAGAGGCAGCCAGCTGATTTTGTGAGCAGATCCCAGGGCCAGCCACCATTTTTGTGGCCTGTGCATGGTGGGGCCATTCCATGCCTCTGACTGGCTGAGGGGCCTCAGCAGTCCTGCCCCTCCTCCAGATTTTCAGATGACCAGAAACCTTAGTTTAATTGCTTACCATTAATGGCTTCAGTGGATTTCATCAAGGGAATTAAGGGAGTAATCCCACTGAAGCCATTAATTTATGTGCTATTAAGCAATCTAAGTATTTAATTCAAGTATTGAATTCAAGAATTTAAGAATTCAAAATTCAAGAATTTAAACAATCTAAGTAATTCAACTTTAAGCTGAAATATTTTATCAAATTAAAGTTATACACAACATGAATTGTAACTAATACCAACTATATACACTTTGTTAAAGGACATTGTAAAAAGGAGTTTACTGAATGCTAACCTTGAGACAGAAAATTCATGCTAACTATTAAATATTAGCATGCTGCATCCAGCAGCAATTGCTGCAGACCTTCTCTGTCTCTGTGGGATGAACATTTGTCTATACACTGAGATGGCATGCTCAGTGTCCACTGAGTTCACTGAAATGGTGAGACAGCATTTTGCCAGGGCGTAGAGATGTAGAAACCAGTCGCAGAGTCCCAGATCACAAGCACGGGCATCTGGTACTCTGACAAAGTTCACATAAGCACCACATTTGTTGTCATGCTCTTTCTGCCATCTGGGAATTGATTTCAGTAGCTGAGGGTCACAGCTCAGAAGATACACCTGGCTGGGGTCCAAAATGAGCACTAAGGAAGGTGGCAGCTAGTTGTCTGAACTGTGGTGGCAGTGATGGGTCATACCTGTAGTACTGGTTCAGCTTCACAGCTATGGCTTGGAACAGGTCCCTTCTCTGCTGGTTTTCACAAGGACAGCTTGACAGCCTTTAGACCACATTAGAAGCTCCATGAATGAGGTGGTCGCAAACTTCACATAATCTTAAATGTTCCTGATCTTGATCTCCTGTTCCTGGAGCTTGCAAAGCTTAAGCATACATTATGTGCTGGGTGTGATTTCCAGCTCCTCACTAACAAACTGCTGATAGTACTGCATATGCTCAGCATGGTAACAGACCACGTTGAACTGTGAATTCAGCCTTGTGAGCACAGGCTCCGATGGCAGTGGCACAGTTGCATTTGAGCCCCCACTTTGACTAGTGAGGAACTTCCTGTATTGGAACTTACGGTCTGGACAGTGCTTGAAGAGTTTCTTGAGGGGGAACACCAGGCTATCTATATCAGAAAACTGTGTGCACCAGATGTTACTTACTAAAAGATAGAATGTGCACATTGCAGGTGACATGAACTGCATTGGGCAGCATTCTTTGGAGCACATCAGAGAAAGCCTTGCACATATACATGGTATTGTCAGACACAAATGCTGAATTTGTGTTAGTTTCTAAGCTTTCATTGCAGCCTGAGCCATGGTAGAAAAATTGATGGACATGAGGTGGAACAGCTCTGTTTGAAAGACGAGCGGCAGATCCTGGTCTGTCCACCTCCCCTGTACAAATAACATGTGAAGCATATAGTTATTTTGAGGGTCGTTGGCTTCATCTGCCACAATGGAGAAGGAATCATACTCTGCCAATGCAGCCTTTGTGGACTGTACATGTAAGCAATAATCACTGCAGGGAGAGAGTCTTGGCAATTTTATTGGCATAAGGAAAACTGTCAGCATTTGGCATGTTTTGGTTAAGGGGGGTACTTAGAGTGATGCAGTTTCTCCAGTGGGATATTTCCTGCCACAAAAGCCTCCATGATGTAAAACGCCAGATCTTGCCTTGCCAGGTTGCTTTCCATGGTCCTTTTAAAGAGAAAGAACATGGTTGTTTGTTTATTGCTCTGACCTTCAGCCTCTGCAACAGCTTTTTGCTTCATGTGCACCTTGGCCTCTAAGGGTGCCTATACACATGCGAGGAGGCTGCTTTGATGTGCTCTAATTACAGTGCATCAGAGCAAACTCAATTAATTGAATCTGCTGAAGCATGCTAATTAATGTGCTTCAGCCAGCCTCTGTGTCTCATATATCAGTGTCCCCACACTTCAAAATGGTGGCAGAGACACTTTAAGTACATCTCATTTGACGAACTTTAGCTAAAGCACCCCGGTACCATTTTGAAGCGGGTGGACGCTGATATGTGAGATGCTGTGGGAGCTTTACTTAGAGAAGCTCTCAGAAAGGCTCTCAGAGTGGCTCTAATTAAAGCCCTCCCCCACACCCACATGCCCTAAGTGTCCATCTATACTGATTTTCCTCGACACTTTCAGAGTCACATTGCAGGCAGTACTTAACACTTGTGTGGACACTTTAAAAGCAGAGCCAAAACCCTCTTTCTTTTCTGTCTGACCTTGGACTGGATCCTGGACTGAGCCTATATCATAGTTTCAGCCTCTGATTTTCTCTCTCCCTCCTCTTCCCTGCCCCTTCCCCACCAGCCCACGCTTCAGGATGCAGGGTTTCCTGCCCATTTCTCTACTTGCAGCTAAGTTTTAGGGGGGGGTTGTTTGTGTGTTTTTGGGGGGGGTTGCAGCAAGCCCACCAAAATCATGTAGCCTGCCATTTTTTGTGGAACCCTTCCAATTTCACATTGTGAAAATCATGCATTCGCAAATTCAGCAGGTCCTTATCTATGGGTTAGATGCTTGAGAGTTTGATCATATTGACTTTATTCTGAATTCTGCATTTAACCATATCTGTTTTGCACATGCTAATACTTTTGAAGCATGCCTTCTCAAAAAAGTAGAGTCTACAGGCTTCATATCCAAAGTACACTGTTTGTTGGAACTGTTTTCCGAAAATATCCATGTTCTGCTTTAAAATTTAAGGAAGACGTGGGTATTAAAATTAAAGATGAAAACAAATTGGTTGCTTTGATCTTGTTTTATGTATATCTCTGTAAAGGAAACATACTATTTATTATCTCAACCCCAGTTTAACAAAGATTTTCTTATTCATGGTTTTTAAATGCCTCTCAAACCTAGTAGTTTCTTCGCATCTTAACAAAATTAATTCATATTAGAATTTAGAGCAATGTGGAAAATTAAATAAAAACAACAATTCCCTGAACAGAAAGTACAGAGAAACATTACACAACAAAAATGAAATGGATTCCAAGCCAGCATTAGCTATGTCATTCCCCTGGATCTGTGTAAGCCAGGAGGTAGGTATCCCAGCACAGAACAAAGTGATAAGCTTCCATTACATTATGGTTTAAAAGTATCAGCATCAACACTTGATTTTACAATATATGTGCCTCTAGGTAAAGCAGATGTAGTCCTCCAAGCGCAATCTGCAAGAAGAGAAGAGAAAGGAGGCATACTTTTCTGAATAGGAATATTGCTAAAGCTCGATGACATCTAGTAAATTTGGATTATATTTGATTCTAAGACCACTGTCAAATGGAAGATAAAATCTTGGATATTTAAGTAGTTTAAGAACATGGGCCTAATTTCTTTACAGCTTCATTAGAATGGAGAACAATGAAAGAGTGATAAAGGGAGGAAGGAGAATTACTAAGCAAATGTGGAGGAAAAAAGTCAATAATTATTTCCGTTTTTTGTATTCAAGCCTATTTTGTGGCAGAGTGAATTCACTTTGAAGTATGCATCCAGAGACAGAAACTAGTCTCGTTAATCAACAGATCTCCTATGATGAGATTGTGTTCATGAACGCAGTGCCCCTGGCGGCTGGGGATAGGGGAATGGTGCCGGTGGTGATGTTAGGAGCCTGGCGGCAGCAAGCACAAAACTCCCAAGGACCTCTGGTAAGTGTTAAAGTGTATATAAAATGTGTGTTTCGCATTCACGAATGTTTGAAACTGCGAATGCTGAACCCACGAATACCAAGAGTTTCCTGTATGTCATTATAGGAGGCTTTAACTTGCTGGATATAGATTGGTGAACACATGCTATTGATGATAGTTTCTCTTAGATGTGATTTTAGACAAATTTCTGAACCTGTTACTGTACTGAACCACTCTGGATTTATAAATGAACTAGTCATAGAAAATAATCTTGGATGGAGTGACTGTAAATTGTTATGGTTTAAATTAAAAGTAAAAATAAATTAAAATTTGTCTGTGACTAAAATTCTCAATTTTTAAATGCCAAATGTTGCCAAAATACTGTAACAACCTAAAAAAATTAGATGCACTGGATGAATTCAGGGACTCATAAGTAGAAAAATAATTGGGATTTTTTTACCTAACGGTTAAAAAAATATCCTGACTTTGTACCCAGGAGAAAAAATGGTAGAAAAAAGCTCCAGGCCTAACTGGAAGAAGAACCACCTCAAAAGAGATATCAGGAATAAGCAGACAGCTTGCAAGAAATAGAGGGAAAGACTAATGAGCAAAGAAATGTATGCTTTAGGGGTTAAAAAAAAACAGAGGAAAAGCAATGCCCCTTCTATATACAGACTGTTTCTATGTAGTGGCAAAGGTAGGGTATGAATGGAAGCAGAAATTAGCATACCTGAAGCAAAATGCACCTAGACTGGGAGGTCTAGATGATCTCCACCCCAGAAACCTGAAGGAATTTGCTAATGAAATTAAAATTCTAGTAGCATGTATTTTAATTAATCTATTAAGCTGGGTGTGACAGTATATGGTTGGAGAATGGGAACTATATATTTAAAAATGAAGACAAAAATGATCTTGGCACTTACAGGTTTGCTTGTATGACCTCAATAGTCCGTAAGGCACTAGAAAAAATATTGAAAGAAAGAATAGAGACATGGGGAGAAATAGAAAATAGAATAACTCCTACTGCATTTTTCAAAGGTAGACTATTCCAGACTAATGTTGTATCTTTGATAAGAAAACTGATTTTTAAGAAAGAGGGAAGGTGATTATATTTATCTGGACTTCAGTAGAACATTTGATATGGTGCCATCTATTAGTTAAATGGAGAAGGTGGGAGATATTAAAGAATTGTAAGGTATGCAGGTGAGGGCAGGGTGGATCCAGGGTTGTGTGGTAGCGCAGTCTCACCCCTCTGATTCTTCCTCCACTTTTGCTATCTGCAAGAGCCAAAGGCCTAATCCTACTGGAACTGGGTTGCCTGGCTCATCTTCCTGAGTTGGACAGGCAGCCTGCAACAGCTCTGGATGACAAAGGAGTGATGCCACACTCCTTTTTACAAAATCCTAGATCTGCTGCTAGCCAAGGGCCAACAAGATTCTTTCCACAAAGATTCCTCTGAAAAGATGGGGGTTACTAGTGGAGTTCCTCAAGGAATGGCTTTGGGAATGATCTTTAATTTTCCTCAATGACCTTGACCTTGACAAAAAAAAATGGAAGTGTACTTGTCAAATTTGCAGATGACACAAAGCCTGGAGGTATCACCAGTGCAGACTATTATTATTCAGAATATTATACAGAAGAATTGGATAACTTTAGGTACTGGAGTAACAGAATTGGGACAGAAGTAAATATGCAAGTTCACATACATAGAGATTAAAACAAGCCTTTCTGCTATGAGATGGGAGATCTTCAGCTGGAAATGACTGAGAAGGAGAAGGACCTATATGTGCTAGCTGATCACAGAATGACTTTGAGCCATATTATGGCATGGGGATGAATAAAGCAGACATGGTCCTAGGATGTCTCAGGAGAGATATAAGAATGCCATTATATAAGGCACTGGTAAGAGCTCATCTGGAATACTGTGTACAAAGTTATGGTCACCTGTATTCAAGAAAAATTAATTTAAATAGAGCAGGTGCAGAGAAGTACTGTTAGTATGATCAGGGGAATGGAAGCCTTATCATATGAGAAGAGGCTAAAATAGGTTAGTTTGTGTTGTTTAGCCTAGAGAAATGATAGCTAAGAGAGGACAGGATTGCTGTCTATAATATCTATAATAATAATAATAATCTATAAGGGTAGATACTGGGGTATTTATAGGGAGTGAAAAGAACTTTAAACTGTAGGACTGTATTGGCACAAGAAAAACAGGATATAAACTATAAATTTAGGCTGTAAACTATAAGAAGTTTTCTAATCCTCAAAGCAGTGAGGGTAATTGGCAGTAGTAGTGGCAAAACCTTCACTCAGTTGATAAATTCATTGAGATCTGTTTTATGATGCAGTATCAAGAGACTGGACCCAGGAGATCCCCTCCAGTTCTGTGTTATGTTACTTTTTTAGAATGCATGTAGTTGTGAAAAAGTGAATTGAACTCTTTATCCTTCTGTTGGAGCTGTGCAACTGCACAGGAGTAAAAAGATATTGATTGAAAAAGAGAGAGAATCCATGACTCTGTACCCTAGATAGAGCACTCAGCTGGGAAGAAGGGGGCCTGGATTTTGTCCCTACTCTAAGAATGTAATGAATAGCTCTTGGATAGCTCTTGGACCCGGAGCGGAGGTGAGAGCAGCAGAGGCGAGCGGAGCAGCAGTGGGGGCAGCAGCAGCTGGTCCCCCTAAGGTAAGTGGGGCAGAGGGGCCGAAGCAGCTGAGCCAGATCCGGAGGGGAAGCCCCCCGGATCCCTCTTAGCTGAGCCGGTAGGGAGCCGCGCTCCCAAGCCACGTAAACAGGCGCGGTCTGTTAGAGTGCGCCGGCGTTTGCGCCGGCGTTCGCCCAGGAGGGGCCAAGAGACCAACTCTTGTTAGTGCAGGCCAGAGGACCTGAACTCAGCTAGGAACTCCTACGATGGTGTCGACACGGAGTGCTGCCAGAGCCCCTGCC
>NW_017728886.1:44196240-44209788 GCF_001723895.1 Crocodylus porosus
CTTCCAAGAGAAGTGGTGCAGGCTCCTACCCTGGGGGTGTTTAAGAGGCGGTTAGATGAACATCTTGCTGGGGTCGTTTGACCCCAGTATTCTTTCCTGCCATGGCAGGGGTTCGGATTAGATGATCTGCTCAGGTCCCTTCCGACCCTAGAAACTATGAAACTATAATACAGAAGCAGTCCTCTGACCACAAACCAGAACCCAAAATTCTATGCCTCCCTAGCAAGCGTCCTAATCATTTGGCTATTGAGTCTATCTCATTCTGTCTGTTCACCCAGTAGAGCAGGGGTAGGCAACATTTTTTGGCCGAAGTGCCAAAAACCCCACAATGTCTACCTTGGAAGGTGCCAGAGTCCAACATGCTGGAGCCTGGAGCAGTTGTTTGCAGCCTCCCAGCTGCAGCCAGCCCATGGAGCAGCAGTCTGGGCTCCGTGGCTGGCAGCAGCTACTTAGAGCTCGGGCTGGCAGTGGTGTGCCAAGCAAAATGACCTTGCGTACCATGCTTGGCATGTGTGCTGGGGGTTGCTGACCCCTGCAGTAGAGCTTTAAGGTTTTTCTGCAAAGTGCATCAGCTCTGCAAGCAAGAAGTGAAAACTATCATCCTATAACACCCCAAACAAAATGTGTCCTAATGCATCTGTGGGAGATGTGGTTTTGAAGCTTGTCAAGTAAGGAGAGAACTGAGCTGGGATGAATGCTCTTTCCACTACATAGAAACAGTCAGTATATAGAAGTGGTGCTGCCTTTCCTCTATCTGTATTTTTAAAGAGATGGCTCTATCTTGTTTTCAACAGAATAGACACTTAACTGAAGAATTCATTACTGTGAAACCTGAGTGAGGGTAGTTACTTCCCTGCAGCCCAAAACTAAGAGTTTGAGTCCTGAGGAGAGATGAAACTTAAGACATACCCTTGTGTAATTGCTTTCGGGCTCCTGGGTGCCTGGAATACCCCCTGGAGGCCATGCAACCCCTACCCTGCTCTAGCTCTAGGGTGCTTTCCCCTTCTCACTTGCCCACCATGCCTTTGATGTAATCATGGGTGGCAAGAGAAAATATTACTGGGGGGGTGGGGGTCGATCCCTGCCCCTCCCTCCTGCAGGGCCATTGTGGCCAAATAGGTCCTTCAGCAAGTCCCTGTTTCTCTAGGTGCCAGCTAGTTCTCCCAGGGCACCTGTTAGCCTTAAGAACTAATTACATGGCTCTGGCTGCCCTTTACATCAAGCCTATGCCTTGCAGAAGTTACAGTTAATGACTTGGGTGGGCACTTGGCCCCAATCCAATAGCAGAACACTTAAGGCCCTTATACCCTTGTTGGGGCCTCAGCCTTCCTGACTGCGGCCCCGTTTCTCTTGATGGTTCCCTTAGTCTAGGCCCACTGTGCCAGGCCTGACTTCTGGGTCCCAGCCCAAGTCTCACCCTCTCAGGTTGTGCCCTGCTTGGGCTCTGGACCACCAGCCCTGATCTCACCTCTCTATGGCTGTCTCTGTCCTGCTCTGGGCACTGAGCCTGCTTTGGCTCTGTCTGGGCCCTGGGCCCCTGTCTGTCACTCTTGTGCACAGGACCCCCTGGCCCTGGCTCTGCCCCCCTGGGCACTGGACCCTCTGACCCTTGTCCAGCTCCTGTCCAAGCTAAGCTTCAACCTTCCTTTTCCTCTTTCTAAGCTTGGATCTTCCCTTCACATCTAAGCCTGAATCAGGACCCCTAGCAGGGCTCTAAACACTAGAGCATGCCCCTGGTGCCCTCCCATGGGTTAAACCCCCAGGTGCTCCTGTGATGGCTTCTGCTCACTCCCCTTTCAGCCACTCCCAAACTACCAGTTGAAATTGTAACCCAGGAGTAAGCCTTCTGGCAAGCAAAACTACCCCCTCTGGGTCCAAACATAAACAATGGCTACCTGTTTGCACAACAAGGCTTCCCTTAATCCAGGTAATAGTCCCCTGTAGGGCACCAGCACTCTATTTGCCTTTCTCAAGGCAGCCCCGGTGCCAGCTAGCAGAGCTTCTGCATTTCCCTTGCTCTGGAGCTTGCCCTTGCAGCCTCCAGGGCCAGACTGACCGTCCTGGCTCAGGCCTGAGTTCTTATACCCCCCTGGCCCTGCCCCCTGCTGACCATGTGCCTCCCCCAGCTGCCACAGGGTGTTTCCTGATTTAGCTTGCTGGCTGAGTCTCAGGGTGGCTTACTGCTATCTTACTCCTCCTTGTACTCCTATTTTGTGTCCTATGCCAGGCTGTAGCCCATTGTGCTAATTCAAGCCCAGCTAGTTCAGTGCTAAATGTTTGTATCAGGTAACTCTTCTAGTACATGTTCCTTGACAGCTCATAATAAGTGGCTTTCCCTGCCTGAGGCTCTCTACTGCTCCTTCACCCCTAAAGTAACAGGAGCCTTTGGCTCTCTGTTACACCCTGTCTATAGCATTTTCAATTAGCTGTTTCTCAACAGCTTGCTGATCAATATTTTGGCTGTTTTTGAAAAGGCACATTAGATGCCTCCAACTTAGGGATAACAACACCTAAAAATTAGTTATCTATCCCTAGCAGGGTGATTCAGGGAACTAGTCAGGTGCCTGAGTTCTCTATGTAGTCAATGGGAAAAGTTAGTTACCTCTGAAGAGTGATTCATGAAAATACACACCTTAACTGGAGCTGCCTAGAGTTAGCCAAGAAAGCATTGTGCCTAAGGGTGTATCTGAACATCCACCCCTCTCAGGACCTTACTTGCTTGGCTCAGTGCTTATTAGGATTCAGAGCAGTCTTCTGAGACTATACACTTAACTGAGCAGGGAAGGCTTAGTCACCTTTGGTACAAGAGACAAGTGGTTAGACAACTCACTCAGGAAGTGGAACACCTATGTTTTAGACATCAGCCTCAAGGGATTGAAACCCACATTGCCAACTTCCCAGAAGAATGTCCTAACCTTCAGTTTAGAGAGTAGACTGAATATTGGAGAGTGCTCTCCACTACTCTTTTTGAAGCTGAGCCAAGAATACAAGATTCCTGGGGTCAGAGGACAGCAAACACAAGCAAATATGGCTGTAGCCTAGTGAGGAAGGCTTTCAATTGTGGGAAAACACCTATATCTACATGAGATGCTTAGTGTGCAGTAGCTCGTTAGTACTGTGCAGTAGCATTGAGGGGCACGAACCATGATGTGATGCTACTGTGCAATAGTAACAAGCTACTGCGCAGTAGTAACGACCTACTGCATAGTCAGTGTCACTAGGAAGCCACGTGTGGACACTACTGCACAGTAACTTTGGTTACTGTGCAGTCATTTAGTATTTGGGTATGCATGTACTAAATGACTGCCCAGTAACAGCTGCGCAATCAGCATCTCATGTAGATGCACAAGATGACATCTTTGATCTCTGAATTTTCTGTTTTTCTTCAAAGGACTCTTTGCTCTAAAAATGTAAAGAGTCCTGAGAACAGGGACCAAACACCAGGACTCCCTGCTTCCAGCTCTGTACTCTGTTGCTAGGGTAGAGGATCAGCATTTGACAGCATTTGACAGCATTTGGGCTCAACTCTCATTCATCTTGACTTTCAAAAACAAGCTGCCATCTTGTGGTACAATTGGAGAAGTGTCCATAGAAAATTGGACTCAATGCTGTACTTGCCTCTATTTACAATCAGTTATAAAAGTAAGGCCTGAGTCTCATTAACAATGATGCACCAAATATTAATATCCACTTTTAGCCCCCTTCATAGTATCAGAGTGGAATAAAGGAGTCTTAGGACAATGAAGTCCTTTAGACTTTTCCATGTAGTGCTACATTGAAAAGCTGTGTATTAATTTTATATCTGTAATTAATTTAAAGTAGATGAAAACTACTGGTAATTCACTTCACATACACTTACAAGAATATATTACCTAACAAAAATGAAGCGCAAATACTGCTAACTTTAGGAATTCAGGGAAAGTAGAGTTATAGTTGTATTTTGTAACACCCAATATCCCTACCATTTACCCTGCTTCATAGATACAATAAAAACGTAGGAGACTAAGAAGGAGAGAGATTCTAGGCTTCATGCAAAAGCCATTCTAATTTTATTTCAGGCTCTTCACTGAAACTCATCTCAAGGTATGGCTAGAAAGACTCAGATCATCAGCTGGGAGCACATACTGCAGGACTCTTCTTTTCCCTTCCTTTGGACTACATTAAAAAGAAGTAGAGCTCTAAGCACTCTTACCTGTTGGGAATATTTATTATCTTGTATTCTCTAACTGCTTTTAGGCTAGTTTAGATCCAGAAGAAGCCAGCTGTACTTTCTGGTGTAAGAAGTGACAAATAAATGCCAGAAAAGATAAAGATATACATGTCCAGATTTTTCTGGGTCCCCACTCTCCAAAATACATGTATTTTCCAGTTCTGATTTTTAAGAAGTGCAGAGACCCTTCCTTCTGGCAATCTCACTTAACCTGAAGTAAATGCAAGATTACCTGACACATTTCACTGCAGGTAGGAGCATGCATACAAGTGGTTATCACATAGTAGCTGATGTGCCATAAATTCACACCCTATCTTACATAATTTGTTTGTGTACGCCTACCATCAGTGCTCCTCTTACCGTTGAAATGGACACAAGATGCATAGCTTCATACTGGTGTACATCGTTTTACTTTCCCCCTCAGACAGTGAGTAGTAACTACCTACTAATGTAAATTACCAATGGTGTAGGGATTGTGTGCCAGCAACCCTAGCTGGCTTTATGCCAGGATCACTCCCTCTCCACACAGTGGCCATGTACAGTAATACTGTCTACTGCAGGCAGCCAGCATGGGAAAGCTGGTCATGTGTCTGCACCTATTTTAGTGTATGTGCTACCAAAGCACATATTTACTACACAGTAAATTTACTAGGGAATAAAATCCAGGGCAAATTATTCTGGAGAAATTGTATTGTGTCCTGAACCTAAATGACACAATCAGTCTATATCTGTGATGCACACAGCTTTCATCCACTCAGCACCATTTTTGAGCATTGTTAAACAAGTCCTTCAAGCATGCCCTGTGCATTTATTTCAGCATGAAAAGTTCAAATGCTTTAATGCCTACACATTCAGAAGTAGCCCTGGACCTGGTGTGCCCAAATTAACAAGACCGGGACCAGATTTTAGGGCTAGGGATAGAAGTCACACATAAACTGGTTTAAGTCATCAGAAACTGGTTTAAGCCTATAAACAGAACAAAAGTTCAGTGCACATAAACCAGTTTCAAATGGCTGAAGCTAGTTTAAGATAAACCTGTTTGAATGTAGTATCAAACTAAACTGATTTGGGTCAAACCAGTTTATGAAACTTCTGTCTCAGACCCCTTCCTGGTTCAAGTTAAATCACAGTCCCCCAACATCTCAGCATGCTTTCAAGCCCTGAGCTGGGTTGTGCTGTCTGCTCCAGCAGAGAAGGGTTGGCAGGGGCAGGGGGGAGACAAGGACTGCCCCTCCTGGCAAAACCCTGCTGGGACCTGGGTCCAGGGAGGGGGGTTAAACTTCCCTTCCCCTGAGTACAGAGCTGCCCTGCCATGCTAAAAGCTTACTTCTGGCTGCAGCTGTGGACTACAAATCCCAGGGGCACCTGGAAGCAGAAAGAGGAAGTGATGAGCAGGATCCTGGTTTTCTCTGATTAAAAATTGCAAATTCTCTGCTTAAAAACCCAAAATCGGTGATAAAAGTTAAAGCCCCCCCAACCCGTTCTCCAGCTCTGCTGGTGCTCCACACTCCCCACCACAGTCTCAACAGCCCTCCTGATGCCCCTCGCAACAGCACCCCAGACACAGACATAGAAACTGATACCCAACCCAGCAGGTAAGTGTGTCTGGGGGAAGGGGCGGGGAGGGGCAGGGCGGGGGAAAGGGAAGGTGCTGGAGGGTAGATCAAGAAGGGGGGGAGTGTGCCCCTGTGCCCATTCCCCATAGCAGGACCAGGGGGTGAGGGCAGGGGTGCCATTCTGTGGGCCACACATGTGCTGGTCAGCCTGACAGGAGGTTCGCACATGGAGGCTGCTGCCACAACTCTGCCACTGCACCTTGCACTACAATCCTACAGCCACCTGCGCAGCTTTGTGGGCAAGTGGCGCAGGGCATGGCAATGGCAGTGCAGTGGCAACCACTGTGTGTGGGCCACATATGTGCTGCCCAGACGGGGGGTGAAATGCCTCTCAACCAGTTGCGTGGCTCCATGGTGGTGCAGGGTGGTGGTGGCTGCATGTAGGCTGGGGGGGAGGGGGCTTTGCAGGCAAGTGCTGCTACCACAGAGCCATGCCCTTTGTCCCTGGATCCTAGAGGTAAGTGGGGCTTGGGGGGCTGTGGGGCAGGGCTAGGGAAGATGGTTGGGGGTTGAAGCTGGGAGGGGTGCTGGTGGCCCCAGGCAGCACACCAAAGCTGGGAGCAGGGCTAGGGGGTGAGGGCAGGGGTGCCCCTCTGCAGTGGGGCTTTGTGCGCAAGCAATCCGGAGCACAGTGTGGTGGTGCCTACCATGTGTGGGCCATGCACATGCTGCCCAGCTGCTTGTCCAGTGGAGGGGGAGAGGGAGGCTGGCATGTGGCTGGAGCACAGCTCTGTGGCTGGCTCTGCATCCAAAGTGAAGGATGGTGGGAGTGGGGGCTCGCACATGGGAGTGCCATGATGGCAGCAATGATTGCTGCCTACAAAACCTCCTGCTGCTGCCATGGAGCTGTGCCTGGAGCTGTGGCCAGCTGCCGGGCAGCAGCGTGGTAGTGGCCAGGCACACAGCCATCCCCCCCACCAGCCCGCACCGTGCTGCGCCACTGCCACCAGCCGCACAGCTCCGGGCACAGCTCTGCGGCAACAGCAGGAGGTTTTTTAGGCAGTGGCAGTCACCACTGGCATGGGTGCCCCACAGGTAAGCAGCAGCAGCCATCCATGCCAACAGTGACTGCTGCTGTGTACAAAACCTCCTGCTGCGGAGCTGTGCTCAGAGCTGTGCAGCCGGGAGCCATGACACAGCACAGTGTGGTGGTGGGGATGGGAATGGCTGTGTGCCATCTGACCACCACCAACCTGTGCTGCACTGCTGCTGCCGGCCGCACAGCTCCCTGCACGGCTCCACAGCACCAGCAGGAGGTTTTGTATGCAGCGGCAGTCACTGCTGGCATGGGTGGCTGCTGCCTCTTACCTGTGGGGTTGCCCATGCCAGTGGTAACTGCCACTGCCTACAAAACCTCCCACTGCTGCCGCAGAGCTGTGCCCAGCCACCACCACGCTGTTGCTGCCTCCCGGCAGCTGGCCACACAGCTCCGGGCACAGCTCCACAGCAGTAGTGGGAGGTTTTGTAGGCAGCAGCCATCACTGCTGTCATGGTATTCCAGGTAAGTGGCAGCAGCCACTGCATGTGAGCCCCCGGCCCCCACATTCCTTGCAGTAGATGCAGAACAAGCCAGGAGCTCTGCTCCAGCTGCATGCCAGCCTCCCTCCTCCCCTCCCCTGGGCAGGCAGCCAGGTGGCATGTGCCCCCCAGAGGCACCCCCTGGCCTTGCTCCCAGCTGTGGTGTGCTGCCTGGGGCTGGCAGCATCCCCCACTCTCTCAGCCCCCAACCGTCTTCCCCAGCCCTGCCCCACAGCCCCACTTACCTCTATGTTCCAGGGGTGAAGGGCGAGTCTGAGCCTGAGCCTGAGCCCAGCCTTGGCTGCCTCAGAGGCTCAGGTCCTGCCCTCTTCCCTCTCCCTCCCCCTCTGGCCAGGGCTGGGGGTTTCCCACCCTTTTTGCAATCAGCTCTTGCAGGCTGGAGCTGTGCCAGCCTGCAACAGCTCTTTGCAAAAGTGAAGAATCCAGGAATTTCTCTTCTAAAAAGAAAAATTGATGTTTTCTCCAATAAAAACAGGCCATCCATGGTTTTTTCTGGTTTCCCATGTGAAATGGAAAACTCAGACCCTGGTGATGAGCAAACCTGCAGAGTTTTGTTGTTGTGGTTCTGGACCGCAAATCCCAGAGACCGGTTGGGGGCGGAGGGGGTGGCAGCAGGAAAAGGAAGCAAACACAGCCCATGCTGGCCAGAGAGCTGTGCTGTAGCATCCCCTGGCTTCTGGCCTGAGCCACTGCAGGCATGTGGTTGCATTTCTGGAATCAGAAGCAAATGCCTGGTAAGTTTCTCAGTTTAATCTCTGCAGTTTAGACTAACCTGCAAAGACTGACTCGATTCAGCCTTGGGCTTCTTGACTACCTGTACTTAGCCTAGATGTCCTAAACACCTGAAAACCCACTGACAGGAGTTGAAATTGTAGGTAGCAGGGAGACTTCCAACTGAAGAGGTAGATGCACAGCATCTCTGAAATCTGGCCTACCATGTCTTGAGCTTGAGCTTGAGCAATCAAAAAGGTGAGTCACCCAAAATCAAAGGCCTTTGCTGAAACTGTGATCTTTGCTTTTGGGCATGGCAGTCTGTCAGCAATTCTGTCTCATGTACTATTGAATATATCTAGCTATAGTGACATTTCTACATCTATCTAATGCATCTTTTGTACTTCAGTTATGTGATGACCTTGTCTAAAGTGTCAAAAGTAGATGGTAGTTAGAGTATAGTAATTCTCCTTTCTGGAAATCCCTATAATTACCAAATGGCGAATGAATAGATAACAGATAAAAAGATCATTCTGTTTTGGAGGATTTTAAGGTTTCAAAAAGTAGTTTTACTCAAAAACTCAACATATCTAAATTCTACTTGAAACAAAATTGCTTTGCTCTGTGCTGTTCTCTTCTGAAGCCTGCCTGGAGGACTTTCCCAGAGGCAAGACCCCAGGACCTCAAATTTCCTGTTCTGACAAAATAGGGATTCTGGAATTTGGAAGGCCAGGCTGCTAAGGAACTAGGACTCCCAGTGTTTTTACAGAATCATAGAGAAGTAGGATGGGAAGGGACCTCCATAGGTCATCTAATCCCACACCCTGCCTGAGGCAGGATCATCCCTATCTAAACCATCCTATACAAATCATAAATCTAAATACTTCCTAAAACTAAAGTCAACCCTTACACAACACAAGACACAACACCTGTCATAAGTAAAGCAGGGGAACCATGGCAGCCAATGTCCTGCTTTTATCCAGGGTTGTTAATATATGCTCAAGAGATCCTAGGTAGAGGGCTATGCCCTCCCTGCCCCCCCAGTTTGTACTACTCTTACCATAAAGGAAAACTTTTTTTCTGAACCCAAATGTGGTGAGTCTGACCCTAAGTAAGAAGATCCTTTAGCCAGAAATCTCTGACTTTAAGTCCCAGCAGGAGCTGGCACACCCCAAGTGAAAATTGCCAGCCTTGGCTGCAGCCAACACCCAATGCTTCTGAGGAAGGCGTAAAAATATCCTGACACATGTAGCAGAAAGGGGTGGGGAGAGAGAGCAAAGCCCATAAGCATGGAAAATATCCATAGTAGAACGTAGGTATAGCTATGCCTAGATCATCCCCAACCAATGGCTGTCCAACCATTTTTTTAACATATTCAGTGATGGAGGGTCCACAACTTCCTTAGGGAGTCTGTTCTATTGCCTCCTGGCTCTAACAGTGAAGAAGTTTTTCCTGGTTCAAACTCTGTGCTCTTCAGCAGCCTGCCAGGCAGGTTTCCATTACAGCTTAACCTTTGGAACAATTCACTGAAGATTGTTGTGGATTCTTCATCACTGGTAAATACTAAATCAAGAGGGGTATTGAACTAACATATAAGCTCTAGTTTAAACAGGAATTAAGACCAGAAAGTCCTCTGGCCTATGGTGTTACACAGGAGACCAGACTAGGCAAGCACACCAACCCCTCCTGTGAATGCATGAGACCTGTCTGGCAGTGTTCCAGATGGCTGGAAGAATTGAATCAAAACTGACACAGCCTTGATGGAATTAGTTTAGAAGACTGATTTAATTCCAGTGAAAATGTGCTGGCAAAGTTTTATTCTACCAGGATTAGTCAAAAGGTGCATGTGGAAGATGTTTTTAAACTAAGTGATAAGCCAGATCAGGCAACTGGTGCTCTGGCAAAAAAAACTTGCTCATGGCATTCCTGGAGAAATGATGCTAGGGTTAAGTGTCTTTTAATTAATTTTACCATATTCAAATGAGATAATAGACTGGTCAATGAAATGTAGCATGTATTAAGCCCCTGGTGATATGCTTTATAGTGGTGTCATCAACAAGGCTGTCTGTGCTTGCCTTGACAAAACTAGGATATTCAAGATTGGCATGTCAATGTTTGTAATGCTCCTTATATAAATAGAACACACAGAACAGCATGACCAAGTGCTAAAGTTACCTTCTGGCCTACCAGATCTCTAGCACAGTACTGCACTTATAGGGACCTCAGGGCAGTTCTCTGCCTAACCTAAACAAATACATTGAGAAACAGAGACAAGGGAGACAGACATGGAAAGACGGAGCATGGAAGAAAGAATCACTCGGTGTATGGCTGAGAAGTTAGCGAAAAAAACTTTTCTTGAAGCTCTAAAATCAAATGATTACAAAACCATGGAAGATCTTTTGCTTGAAAAGCAAATAGATGTAGACACAGTGTTCGAAGTGGAAGATGAAAACCTGATTTTGGCATCCTACAAACAAGGTAAAACAGTGGCAGCTATTGCGTTTGCAAAACATGAAACAAACTGGTTTTGGTAACTACATTTTGTAGAAAAAATGGTGTTAGTTTGTTTCTTCAAAACATATAGCTTATACTGAGCTGTACAACTTTTTAATATACTGCTAGCAGGGTTTCAATCTAAGGGATAAATCTAGGGTTGCCAACTCTGACTGAAGCTATTCTGGGAGATTTTTTCCCCCCCAACACAACGTAATGTCATTAATAGGGGTGCACTGATAGAGATTTTTTGGGTTGATACCGGTGGTCAATTTTTAACAAGCCATAGTGGCCAATACCAATCCAATTGCCAATATGCAGCTGAAGGGGCATGGGGGAGGCAAATCAAGGCCCCTACAGTGAGGGAGGGAGTGGAGCTGGGGCAGGGGCAGGCACTGCATAACTGGAACAGCATGCAAGATGGAGCCGTGGGTGGCTTGTCCGGGGGACACTGGGGGGCAGGGGGAGGGAGGGAGGGAGGTGGCTCCTGTCACTATGCAGACCCTGGGAAGGTACAGTGGGTGTGCACCCCTGGCTTTGCATGTGGGGCAAGGGTGGGCTGCCACTGTGGGCTGGAGCCGAGGTGTTGCCAAGCTCTTCCCACTGGGCTGGGCTGGGCTGTGCTCAGGATGGGTGGTGGTGCTGAGAGGGGAGCCATGAGGGGGCTGCAGTTGCCCCAGAATTTTCCATAGCCCCCCTCCCAGTGCTGCCACCACCTGCAGCCATGGCCCAGCCCACAGAGGCAGCCTGCCCTTGCCCCACACACAGATCTGGGGGCACATGCCCCCCATACCCTCCTCGGGTCTGCACAGTGGCGGGAGGTGCCACTCCCTCCCTGCGCACCCTGGATGAGCTGCTCACAGCTCCATCCTGCCCCTGCCCACCCTCCTTCACTCAATCTGGAGACCCAATCTGCCCTGCCCCCCACACCCCTTTCCTCACAACAGACTTACCAGCTAGACCCAGCTGTTCTGCATGCTGCCAGGCTGCACTCCTGCCCACTTGTGTACTGTGCTGTGGCCACACACATGCAGTGGGGATTTATCGGCAACATTGTCAGCCATATCAGCCAAGAAAAGCCAGCTACCAATACTGTCAATTTTCCTATTATCAGTGCTGATTTGGGACTGAAGTATCAGTGTACCTCTAGTCATTAATTGTACTGTTCAACCCATTCACAATATCAATCTCCTGGATTGCTTTCAATAGTCACCAGGAGATTGATGCCGATTCCGATACACTTCCGGCCAATCTGGGATGGTTGGCAACCATAGATAAATCCTGTGCCTAACACTGCAGCTCTGGAAGTCTCCAGAAGCTGTTGAACTGGTGTTATTTAACTGCATTTTGTAGACTATATAGGATTTCCTTACATCTTTTCTGAAAGGGTATCTTAAGGGCAGGCCAAGGATTGATTTTTTTAAAATGTGAGGATGGCTTACTGCTATCCTACTCAGAGTTGTGGAAGTTGCTGCAGGTTCAGTGATGTCTGGGAAGAGGATCCTTTGCTTTTTTCCTGCACAGTGCAGAATATGCATATACATTATATGTATGTCTATGTAAATTCATAATATGTACTTATTCAATCCACATAAAAAGCCCATCCAGAAACATAAGCTGAAAATGGGAAGTATGGAACTACATTTAGTAGAAGTATTATGTCTTCCTCTTAAGCCTGAGGAAATTCCCGAGGCCTGGATGTTATTTGGTAGAGAAAATTTGTTTTTCAAAATCTCAGAAGTGAGATGCTTTGAGATATGTGTCAAGTAAGGCTAAACCATATACTGTCACCCTGGAAATATACAGTCAGAGCTAACATTTGAGCCAAAGAATCCAATTCAGGGTAGAAAAGAAACAAATCATGAGGTACAGACTAAGGCTTTGAGAAATTTCACTGAGTGTTTCATTTCAACACTGCTTTGACCTGGTTCGAGCTCAAAACAGCGAAATCAAAACAAAACAAAAGGCTTTGAAATAGCCTCAAAACAAAATGAGGGCAGTCAAAAAATTTCCGAAGTTTTGAAACATTTCAAGCTTCGAAGCTGGGCTTGCTTGCAGCTAAAGAGAAACTAAGGAGAAGGAGGGGGAAGAGGGGGAAAGGACTGCTCTGATATTGACATGTGTAGCTGGCCAGTGACTATGATCCTTCCCTGAGGTCCCTTCCAATCCCAGTGCTCTGGGGGAGGGACAGAAAAACAGCATAAAAAGCACTGTTTGAACTGAGCTTTCTCCATGTGTTCACACTTACAAGTGACCCGAGTTTTGCTCTGAACAGTTTGAGGTGCAGTTTCCCAGAAACCCCTGCACCTATCTCCTTGAAACTTGACAGGCATTGTGGCCTCAGCAGGGGCTACCCTCCCTGCTGTTTTCAGTTGAATCATGGAAGAAATGACAAACTTTTGGGCATTTTCATGATTCCCCAGTATAGCCTGAAAGGCGAAACATGACAAAACAGTGAAACAATTTTCATAGATTTCATAGACATTAGGGCTGGAAGGGACCTCAGAAGATCAGTGAGTCCAGTACCCTGCCCAGAGGGCAGGAAGTCAGCTGGGGTCATAGGATCCCAGCAAGATAAGCATCCAAATTTGCTCTTGAAGGTGTTCAATGTAAGTGCTTGAACCACCTCCGATGGCAGGCTATTCCAGACCTTGGGGACTCGGACAGTAAAGAAATTCTTCCTTATGGGCAGCCTGAAACGGTCTTCAAGTTGTTTATAACCATTCAACTTTATCATCCCTTGTGGCACTCTGGTAAACAAATGTTCCCCCAGATACTGGCGGTCACCCCGATAAACTTATAGGTAGCCATCAGATCACCCTGAGCCTGCACTTTTCCAGGCTAAAGAGCCCCATGGCTCTCAACCTGTCATCGTATGGTCTGTTTTCCTGACCTCTGATTATGCCCGTGGCTCTTTTCTGGACTCTCTCAAGCTTCTCCACATCCTTTTTGAATTGTGGAGCCCAAAACTGGATGCAG
>NW_017728886.1:44210238-44211316 GCF_001723895.1 Crocodylus porosus
TCGCCAAAATGTCGATACCAGATCGAAGGGTTTTTTTGAAGTCAAGATATATGACATCAATCTCTTCTCCCTTGTCCAGGTGATAGGTCACCTGGTTGTAGAAGGAAATGAGATGGTCAAGCAAGACCTACCTGCAACAAACCCATGCTGGCTATCCCTCAGGATGTTGGGGTTGGCCAGTCCATTAAGGATGGTCTCTTTAATAAACTTTTCTAAGATCTTCCCTGAGTCAGGCTGATGGGACTATAGTTAGCTGGATCCACTTTCCTCCCTTTCTTGAAGATTGGCACCACATTGGCCTTCTTCCAATCTCTGGGCACTACACCAGAGCACCAGGAGTTTTCAAAGATCCGTGCCAGAGGCTGGGCTATGATGCTCGCCAGCTCCTTGAGTACCCTGGGGTGTAGATTGTCAGGGCCAGATAACCTGAAGGTATCCAGCCTTCAAGACAAGGTGTTCCTTCACAAGGTCTGCATTGATGGAGGGCAGGGGATCTCCCTTACCTGGACCACCCTGTCCCGTAGCGGGCATGGGCGTCCCATGGGACTGATGAAAGTATCCATTTAATAGGTTGGTTCTTTCCTGGGTGTCAGCTGTCAGTTGTCCCATCTGGTTCAGCAGGGGTCCAATGTTGCCCTTGCTTTTCCTCCAGCTCCCCACATTTCATTTGATGAAATGAAATGGAACGGTGTTTCAAAATGAAATGAAACATCAAACCAAAATGTTGTCCCTTTGAAATGGCAAAACAAATGTCAAAAAGAAATGGTGTTTCACACAGCCCTAATACAGACCAGTTTCCAACCACTGATGACCTGAAATAATAAAACAAATTTGTGTTCTGCTGAATTCAATACACCCCAGTGTTTACTCTCTGAGAGTAGCTGACAAGTTCTTGTCCTGTTTGTGATGCTTTTCTTTTCTATCATGTCATCTCTGGAAACACAGCCTTTTGGAGCACAGGTAGCTTTCATGATGAACAACTCTCTGATAACATGGAAAATTCCAGAATCCTACCTCCTGTGCAGTACGATGGCACCAGTTACTCTTTGCCCAGAGATCTTGACATCCTAAAATACCT
>NW_017728886.1:44211936-44223791 GCF_001723895.1 Crocodylus porosus
CTCCTGTCACTGTGTGCACCCTGGGAGGGCATGGGGGCAATCCTATGCCCCCAGATTTTCATGGGGGGTTAGCAGGGAGGCTGCAGCTGTGGGCTCTTCCTGGCACTTGGCAGTGGTGACACTGGGAGTGGGGGCTATGGTGAAATTTGGGGAGGCTGAAGCCCCATCTTGTAGCCCCCTCCCAGCACCACTGCTGCCTACCTCAAGCACAGCCTATCCCAGCCCACACCAGGAAGAGCCCCCGATATCTCCCGGGGTGCGTGGGGGGGTTGGATCCTGCCACTGTGCGCACCCTGGGAGCACATGGGGGAGGGCTCTTCCTGGTGGGGGCTGGGCTGGGCTGGGCTGGGCTGTGCTTGGGGTGGGCAGTGGCAGCAGTGGGAGAGGGCTTTAAGGGGGGCTTCAGCCACCCCAAATTT
Source organism: Crocodylus porosus (assembly GCF_001723895.1). Lineage (NCBI taxonomy): Eukaryota > Metazoa > Chordata > Crocodylia > Crocodylidae > Crocodylus > Crocodylus porosus. Next base: position 44,212,356 of record NW_017728886.1, read on the forward strand.
TGCCCTAGCCCCCAGCCCCAGCACAGCTGTCATGTGCACCAAGCAGAACCCTGGCCCAACACCTCCTCCATAAGCGCCAGGAAGAGCCTGGTGCAGCCTCGGCCCCAGCCCGCAGCTGCAGCCTCCCCCCCATGCAGATCTGGGGACATACAGCTGCCCCCATGCCCTCCCAAGATATGCACAGTAGTGGGAGCCACCCCACCACGCTCCCCCAAATGAGCCACAGCTCCACCCCATGCCTGTCCCCACCTCAGCTGGGCAGCTCCTACCCCAGTCCCAGCCCCACTCCCTCCCTCACCACTGGGGGCGGTTGATCTGCCCCCCCCCCGCCCCTTCTCTCACCTTTCCTCTTCCAGCACAACAGACTTACCAGCTGCATGCGGATCGCCAAGCTGCCAGGCTGAGCTCCTTGCTGCCTGCCTGCCATGCTGCGGCTATGTGGACACACAGGCATTTATCAACCAAATTATCACCACATCAGGCTGATTTCTGATACAATCAATTTTCTTTATATCGGTGATGATCCAATATCAGAAAGAGGTATCGATGCACCTCTATTGTTGGCAACAAGAAAAAATCTGGTTTCTTAACCTACCTGACAGATTTTGTAGCTGATATCTAATTCAGACAACTTGCTTTTCTACAATCATACTGAATCTTTTGTGCCAGCAGTGGAAAAGCCAGTAAAACAAATATACCACAGAATACAGATTAGAAGCAGATATGTGCAAGTAATAGGTTGCTGTAGTCAGAGTCACTTTCATGACTATAACCTCTGAATGAAAATCAAGATTTGTAGAGTTTTACAAAAAATGCATTATCAAACAAAGAGCATTCTTGATATGTACTTGAAACTGAATTAGGAGGAGAGTAAATGAATGCACAGAAAGAGAAAAGAGCAGGCTTTTCATCTAAATTATATACTATTTTTTTTCCTGTTCTCTCTCTCCAGTACAATACATTTTTTCAGTGCAATAAACTATGTTAATGTAACATTAAGAGTGAACAGTTGAAGTCATAGAATACAGGAAAAGCAGATATTAAAATTCCAGTTAAACTGGCTATATTGTACATCCTGGAAATTTTGGTATACATTTTACTTTTATTACATTATATAAAGTACATATACTTTACATAACACTTTATATGTATTAAATTAGCCAAGGAAGGAAAAAGAAATGGAAAACTGAGTGTATGTGCACTAAGATTACATTTTAAGAATCTTACATGTTCACCACTGGAATTTTACCTTAAATTTTCTTCTGGTAAGTATTCCTACTACAAAGTGTGCTGCTTACAAGGTAGGATAGCAGTCCTGTATGTCTGCTGCTCATTCTCCAGAATATTATTTTATTTTACTTTATTTACAATTGATTACTGTCATTATTTCTGGGATGATCTATGTGCAGTCATCAAGAATCAGTCCCATTTGGGTACAATGTGGGGTGCTGGTGGGGAGCAGGCCAAATTTGCTAAAGACTATATTCTGCATGTCAGAAGTACACATGCATTTAATCTTGTAAATTCTGTGTTCTTTAGATTTGGGTATTATTATATCTTGCTGAGTGTTGCTCATCTGTACTCAGTACAATTTAAGTTCCATTTCCCCTACCCACTGCTTAATTCAGAACTGGCAAAAGTGTGGGCATTTGATTTGGTTGCCTTGGTGATCTGTGTGAGTCAGATAGATCACTTCAGCACAGAACCAAAGACTGGTCGTTAGACAACTGGCTACAAGAGCACTCCACTTGTTGGACAGTTGTGGGGAGGAAGTTGGGGAAGGGAGATGGGAGGCAGGAGCACCCATCTTCCTTCCCCTTCAAGTCACCGTGCCATTGTGTTTCTGCTTACTGTTTATCACATGAAAGGTACAATGACAAGTGTTACATAATCCTACATGTGTTTAAATGTTTCAGAATAAAAAGGAACCACTGATGCAGAATTTCAGGGGGATGAAGGGGAGTGGCAAAATTGCCATTAAGAAAACAGTGAACATTTTTTAGTCAAGTTTCATGCCATTTCTCTCACAGATCTATGCATGGACTAATTAAGTCCATCATCACTACAGGCAGCTATGTGCCTGGGAGGGGTAGCATTTGACAGTATATGTGTGACTGCTGCAAACACATTGCAAGGGGGCGTCCACAGTATGTGCATCACAAGCCCATTCTCAGGAAGGCTGAAACCAGCTCTTGACATGTGAGATCCTGCCATCTCCCACACAAGAACAGCATGATATGCTATCTGTTGAGTCACAGGCCTAAGTAAATGCTGCTTTTTAATTCTAGTGTACCATTTGCTCAGCTGTTACCAAATCAAAGATCCTATTTTCTCCGTGTGTTTCAGCTGGTGGCATTTCAAATGCTTTAGGCTTTTCTAGTCAGTCTATAGAGGTCACAGGAAGAAAATGCTACTTTCAGAGTACAATGAAGTTGGAGTTAATGTATTCAAAAGTCAATCTATTCAGCATGTGTGGAGAAAGTACTTAATGGAAATGAAGCTATATTCTATGGAATTTTTTATATATTAAACCCTGATTGAATTTTATTACATCAAAGCTGAACTCCAACCACTCCCAAGAAAATTGTTCCCAGTTAGTGACTGCTACAAAAGATCCTTATCCAAGAATGGTAATACACCTTCCTTTTTTTTTTTTTTTTTTTTTACAGGGTATTGGCTGCCTGGTTATAAGCTAAAAACTTCCTGGGCAACCGGACTTCATTTAGCAGTCATGTATGGGCATCTGGAGAGTCTAATGGTACTGCTAAATCACAAAGCTACGATCAACTGCAGGCCAAATGGGAAAGCTGCAATTCACGTGGCTTGTGAAGTGGCAAATGTTGAATGTCTCAAGATCCTTTGCAAGCATGGAGCTAAAATTAATTGCTTTTCAATGAGTGGGCATGCACCCTTGCACTTTTGTACTACAAAATCCTCTGTGCCTTGTGCTCAGCAGCTGATTTGGAGAGGTAAGTCAAAGTATCAATCAGACTGTCATGTACCCCCCTGAGATTCAATCCAAGCTTTGACATCTCACGACAATAGCAGCCCTTAAGCTTCTGTATTATTATTTGGAAAAATAATAGCCATGCTGCACATTTTGAAGCCTTTTTAATCCTTAAGTGCTTTACAAATACAGCTATCTCACCCCTACAGCTCCTTGTGCCCAGCCCCCTGCCCTTTCCCTGCCAGTTTCCCCTTTTCCACTTCCTCATCCAATCCATTTCAGCCTCATGTCCTAGCTTCCCCAGGCTCTTCAACCTGTCCTTCATCCTCTCCCCTGACCCACTCCTTTTAGCAGTCTCTTGATCCAGCCAGTTTCAGTTCCCTTTCTGTACACTGGTTCCTCTCATCCATGTTTTCCTTCCCAGAACCCTGTCCTAATTTCTTTGTCTGATCTCAGTCACCACCCCCCGGCTTCTAGGAACCCTTTTCCCCATTTTCCTACGTGACTTTCTGTTCTAGTCAGGTCCCAGTCTTTTGCAGTTTCCAGCCCCAGTCTCTTGAGCCAGCCAGCCTCAGACACACTCTCATCCCCTAGTCTCAGTTTCTCACCCAGTTTCCTACTCCCTTCAGCACACAGAGTCCCCAGGTCTAGTTCTCCTGTCCCATCTGCAGCTGATACAGCCCACTTCCTTCACAGTGGGGTTTGAGCATGCTGCTGAGAAAGAAAAACAAAGGCTTTGTTCTCAGTACATAGACCCAAACATAGACCTGGCATAGCCTGGAATACCTGGAATTGCAGCCCTCCACAGCTCTGGACCATGTCCATTGCCAATTGGATCCTGGGTAATAACGCTAAGATCTAGCAAACCCTTTGTTTAGCACAAGTGCAAACCACCACTTTTCATAGGCTTATTTATTTGACTAGACATGGGCAATTTTTCAAGGGGATGGCAAAAGGCATATCCCAGCCCCTGCTAAATCTCATGGCCTTGACACTATGAATGGGGGCATTAGAGAATTTCAAAGAAAAATTGGCAGAATTTTTTAATATGAGTGAAACAAAATGATGCCGCCTAGCCTCTGTCTCTCTTCCAGTCAGTTTCCTTCTTCCTCAGCTGGGCCCCCAGACCAGAAGGACCTTTTTATACGAAAGCAATACCCCTCAGTTACACCCACCTTTTTCTGAGAGTCCCTCTGTTCTCTTCACCTTCAGAGTTTTTCTTCTTTTGGCTTCTTAAGACTCAATAACTAAACCTGATTTTTTGTTCTCTTGTTTGTATATTTTCCACCTTTCTACAGATAGGATGGAGAAATGTGGCATTATCTGTACCATTATTGTTTTGCTTTTCTCAGGTCAGAAAGCTCATAACCAGGGCGCCATGTTTACATATGCTATTACTGCACATTAATAAGCTCTGGTGTTTATTGCTCACAGGCAAGCCGTTTACCTGGCTGCAATTAACTCTGGAGTAATAAGCTCTAGAATTTATACATGCATAGTATAAGGAGCCAAGTTGGAGCAGCCCTGGTTGGCAGAGGGCCCTGTGGGTCAGCCTGCCAGCCTGGGGCTACTCCCTCCAGCTCACAGTGCTGAGGAGGGGCTGGCTGGGGTATAAGGGAGCTTCAGCATGGGGCTAGCTGGAAGGCAGCCCCAACACCGAAGCACCCTTGTGCCTCACCCAGTGGGAGCAGCATCTACACACACACTGCTGTGGAGCTTTTTACTCCAGAGCGGGATAGTACTTGTATTTACAAGTACTAATGCAGACCTTTTTCCCAAGGCTAAGTTCTAAGAGCCTGAGTATTTACAAGTACTATCCTGCTGTAGAGTAAATTAGTTTACTCCAGCCTAATAGGGGCGCATATGTAGACACCGAGACATTTACTGGACAGCTAATTAGTCAACTGTGCAGTAAATGTCTCATGTAGATGCACCCCGATGAAGTTGTTCACAGATAGACATGCCAGTGTTACTCCTATACTTTTAGCACAAGGAGCAAGTATTGCACACTGAAAAGTCAGTCAAAAGGCATGTGGACACAGAGGGTTCATCAAATCAAATAGAAATTCATAAATTTCATAGGCAGAGTCCCTGATTGTCACATGCTACCACAGCAAGTGTAAGCGCTTTGGTGTAATTTGCTACATATGCTGTTAATGCAGACCTTTTTCCCAAGGCTAAGTTCTAAGAGCCTGAGTATGTCTCAGGGGCAAAGCAATATGATCTTAATAAATTACTCTATCACTTGCCTTCTGCTGGAAGGATGCATATTATTTTGTTTAGTAGAAAGGAAAATTAATGCAGCCAGTCTTATTCTGCCCAAAGCAAATTACTCTGAGAGCAGGAGTTATATCTGCTACCACAGGAAAGCATAAAAAGTCAAATACACTCTTGCAAAAGGCAGAGTAGGATGAATGCATGTGAAAGGCTGTATTCTAATGGCTTTCTTCCCCAGTATATCAACAACACAGTAATAATACCTTGCAGTTGCAAGTCCCCTTTCATCCCAAAGCTCTTTACAAACTTGAACTCCCATGCAAACTAAATATAGAACCTCAACACAGAGCCGTACGGCCTCTGGAGTGAAACATGGCAGGTGATTAAGAGAGTATAGCGACAGCACACAATAGCTTAGCACAGGGCTTCAGTTATCATCCTTGCACTGAGGACTCACAGATGTGCCTCTCCACCTCTGCCCGCCCTAATGCTTCTCATTCTCACATTACCAATTTCTGCAGTTTTTCTCCACTGCTTCCTCCAACAACATCTTAAGCTGACAAGAACTCAGTTTTTCCTCTTTTGTGTTTTTTCTCTCTTAATGCTTAGAGAGAATTAATGCTTTGTTCCTCAGTCTGACAATGCAATGTCATTTTTGAGTGCCCTCGCCCCTTCCAGCCCATCCTTGATATTGAAAAGAAATCCTAGCCATTATAGCCAGGAATAAGCCTCGAGAGAGAAACCCAGTGTAGACAAAGCCATTGTAGGGGTTTCCCCAGGAGTAAGAAATTTGCTATAGACTTACTTTTGCCCCTCTGTGCCTTATAAATTCTGATGATTGTGGGTCCTTTCCAGTCTAGATGCTGTTACTCTGTCAGTTTTTCTTCTATGTTAGCAGCATGCAATCATGTCTTTTGCACTGGCCTGCAATTATTTAGAGCAGGTTGTATCTAAGAGGCAGCAAGACACTCAGAGACTCTGGCTGCAGCAATTAGAAAAAAAGAGCATTAATATTCTACCAGTAATAATACACAAAATGCAATGTATGTTCCTTTTTCTTTTGCTGCCATGTAGAAAACACATAGCCTGACTGCCCAGTAGATGGTGCAGTTGTTTCAATTGCAATATAAACTTGACACCAAAGGCAGCAGCTGTATGAGCTTAAAAACAGGGTCTGAATCCTTAGTTCATGACTTCAGTACATCTAAACTATTTACATTATTAACAAAATGCTTTTTCACCTAAATTTTCTGTTAAGGAAATACTGGGGCAAGTATGGCAGTGTTGATGTGTGTCCAGGGTGGGGGGCATTTACTAGTGTAGAAAGTCCTGAGCTTTTCTACTGAAGTTTTGCCTTTCCTTTATTTCTTAACAACTTCAGATACAGATCTGGACCTGATTCTGAAGGAACAGAGAGGATGGGGGGCATGCAGAGGTGGAAGTTCTTGCTCATTATGGCAAGAAGTCTAATCTGTGAGGTTTGGCTCTGAACTGTTGAACTTTCAGCTTCTTCAGTGTCATAGGAGACTCAGAGGTCATCTCCACGAACCACGAGCATCACTAGGGAGCACTCATGTTTCCACACCTTTGGTAGTACAGAACCATTACATCTCTACTCTATCTGGCTTGTACTCCTCAAGAGGGTATGATGTACGTAGTACAGTTGGGTCAACTAGTGGTAACTTGTGAAAGGATTATTTTTCATGGGAATCTGCCTGGTCCCAAGGGGCACTTTTGCACATGCTCTGGGGGTTGGGGGAGAACAGCGCTTTAATTAGAGCAGCTCCAAGAGCCACTCTAGTTAAAACATCACAGCGTCTTGTGTATCAGCATCCCCATGCTTCAAAATGGTGGCAGTTCAAGTGCCCTGCCACCATTTTGAAGTGCAGGAACACTAATACATAAGATGTGGGAGGCTGCTGGAGCATGGTAATTACCACGCTTCGGCAGACTCGATTAATTGAGTCGTCACTCGTGCAGAGGCACCCAAGGAAAACAGCAGTATGGTTCATGGTTACTCCAAGCCTTCTCTCTTCCATACTCTTCAAGTAGCACCTAGTGGGAACAGAAGGGTTAGTTTAGCGTAGCTTAGTCTAGCTGGTAAGGGTCACCAGATGGCACTGTTATACAAAGATTTAAAAATTCTTTTTCTTAAGGCTTTGGCTACCTGTATAAGGTCAGAATCTGTGAAATGTTGTGATTTCATAAAATTATGGTGGTTTTAGAGCAGTCTCCAGTGAAAGCTTCATGCCTTTTCAGACCTGCATGGCTGTGACTTGCCACTAGCAGGCTAACAAGCAGGGGTGTGGAGAGGAGCCAGGACTCTTTTCCTCCCCTGTGGTGGGAGAGGAGGGGGAAGGTGGTAATTAGCATGGAGGTCAGGAAAGGGGTCTACAGCTTCTCTCCCTCCACAGCCACCAGGAGCCCAGCCAGAGCGGAGAGTGGGAAGGGAGCAATCTTGAAAAACTGTTTGAAGGGGGTGGGGGGAGTAAAGAGAAAGGAGTGAAAAACAGAAAAAATAGATAATAATAAAGGACTAAAATCTCGCACATGTCTCAGCAGCTTGGGATTGGGCTGGAGACAGGGGAGTTGGGTTAGGGGCAGCAGGGGATATGCTGGCTGGAATGGGAGAGCTCTCCTGGCTCAGGGGACAGGGGGAGGGAAGAAATAGCCAGGGCACAAGGCAAAGAACCAGCATGCTGGCTACATGGTACACATCACTTTTTTTAAAGAGAATTTTTCGTGTTCCAGTCCAAATCAGCCATGAGTTAAGTCAACCAGGACAGAGCTGAAAAACAAAGGGTTTGTGGGGCCTGTGGCACAATGAAGCTTCCCCTGTGTGGCCTCCAGTTAATATTGAGCCCCATGACTCTCTGGGAAGCATGGAGTCCTAGTCAGAGAGACCATGTGGCTGGGACAAGCAAGCTTCCCCCCACTGTAACATCTCCCTTGAATAGAGCCCCAGCAGCTCCATGCTCAGCACAACCCCCAGGCAGTGAGATCATACAAATGGGCTACATGGTCTCTCTGCAATTAAACACTGTTGGCATGTGTACACATGTAATTAATGTGCAAGAAATTTCTCCACAGAAAATTCTGAAGTACACCCATTGGGAACAAATTTGCCCCCACTGCAGCAGCCAAGGGGAGCTCAGGCTTCCCTGAGTGCCAGCCCCTGGCTGGCAGGGGGCACAGGGGCTGGTCCTGAGCTCTACACGGCAGGGGAGAATCCCAGTCTCCATGTAGCTGGGTGGCAGCTACCTGGCAAATGGGACAGCTCTCCCAGCCACATAGAAATCGGGACAGGTCCCAATTTCCACATTGCTGGGAGGCAGCTGCCCTCCAGCCAGGACTGCTCCCCACCCTGCAATATTCTCCTGGTCAGCATCTACATGTGTGCTTTGGCATATGAATTTAATGTGTGGATTTCTAGTATGTGCACTAGACAACAGAGTATTAGACTAATCTACTATTGTAGTAAAGCATCTTGTGTAGACAGGCCCTCTGAGGGTTGTTCTCAGCATGGAAGGAGAGGGAATGAGGAGCCAACTACAGGTTTGGTGGATGGGAAGGGGTAGAGTAGTTGGGACCTATGGATCCTGGGATGCTGGAGGAATGAAAGTAAGGAGTTTTATTTCCCCAGAGGATCCATATAATATCCTGGAATGACCTGGGTAAAACAAATAAAAGATAAACCTCTGTAGTGCCATATCTTTGAAACATTTAGAGAGTACTTAAAGCAGTTTAACACCCATTAACTAATGATTGCTATGATTTTAAATGCCTTTAAGATGTTTTTAAGGGAACCTGTGCCAAACCTGTTAGTCAATAAGCACTTTGCAGGCTTTGGAACTAGTTGTGTGCTGACACTTCTTTTTTGTGTAGAGCTGGAGCCAGCAGAAAAGGAGTTTTCTCTTTGCCTTAATCTCTCTGAATAGAATCCATTCTAGGAGACAGAGCCGTTTACTGGGACAATTTTGCTTGTGCTGAGGTTCCTGGTTGAGGGGACTGACTGTGCACAGTTTGTGCAATGAGATCTGTTTAAAAACTGGCGTATAAAGTATAAAGTTATCTAGGGGTACTAAAAATACACTGACCTGAAAGATTTCAACATTTACTTCTGCTTGACAAAGAAGTGACAAAACTCTGCTGTACTTTTGTTCTGATTCTGTGTCAATTCTAAGGTGCATGGGTGACAGTCTGGAGATCGGGAGTTTGAAGCCTTAGTAGAAGTTCTTATGGCACAGCCTTGTCAAATTTCAACAAAATCTGTTAATTGTGATAAATAACTTGTCACAACGACATGAGAAAGGAAAGTGCAGTAGTTAAATAGGAATGCTACTAATTACCACTTTCCACTATTTTTCGTACTGCATCCTTGCTACATTTCCCTATCCTGTCCACCAAAGTATGTTCTGGAGAAGATTAGATGTTGATATATATATATGTGTGTATGTATGTATGTGTGTGTGTGTATGTATATATATATGTGTATATGTGTATGTATGTATGTATGTATAGTATGTATAAAATAAGTCTTGAGAGAGAGAGATTTGTGTCTGTGATTTGTGCAATGTGCTTGTAATGATGAAAAAAAACCTTATGAAAATATAGACAAGTAAAGCTGCATAAAAAGAAGAGACTATGAGATTTGAGAGGAGGCATATAATAAATGGAGCTTTGAACAAGACAAACGAGAAAATTACTGCATTGTTCTCAAATTGTTTTGATGAGGTTATTTTAATATTATTAGTGTGTTTAACCTTTTGGGTCCTTTCTTTAATTATTTAATCCCCTGTGGGATTTTTGAAGAGCAATAGCAGTTCAAAGTTTTATCTGTAGTTATCAGCTAACTTTCTGAGGACCCCGCCCCCCACTGTTTTTCCTAAAATTGGACCTGAAATTTTGGGGTTGACTTATTTATAATGGGAACAATACGGTAGAGGTCTTTGAAAAACAGGCTTATAAAAGCAATGGATGCTTGTGTAACTGTTTTCTGTCATTCTTCTTAACAGGAGCAAATGTGAACATAAAAACAAACAATCAAGATGAAGAAACTCCCCTGCATACAGTTGCACGCTTTGGCATCCCTGAACTGGTGGCATTTTATGTGGAACAAGGAGCAAATGTGGACGCTATCAATGCACACATGGAAACCCCCCTGGCTTATGCTGCTTACTGGGCCCTTCAGTATAAAGAGCAAATATACAGTACAGAACACCATCTAATCTGCAGGATGCTCTTGGACTATAAAGCAGAAGTAAACTCTCGAGATGAGGATTTTAAGTCACCACTCCACAAAGCTGCATGGAACTGTGATCATGTGCTGCTGAACATGTTGTTGGAAGCAGGAGCTGAAGCCAACATCATGGATGTCAATGGCTGTGCCCCCATACAATACGTTCTGAAAGTGACACCTGTGCGACCAGCTGCCCAGCCTGAAATCTGTTATCAGTTGTTGCTGAATCATGGAGCAGCTAGAATATATCCTTTGCAGTTCCACAAGGTTAAGTAGTTAGGGTACAATATGCTGCTCCATATAAAGGTCGGGGGAGAATTGGTGTTGTGATCTAGATCACCTTTGGGATGATTTTCAGCTAGGGTTTGAAGCTGGATTTGGTGGCATCAAAATTTTGTGCAACCCTTTTGCCAGGTACCAGATGGCAACAACACAGGCCGAGTTCACTTTAGGGCTTTTACACAAGTTGATTATCTTGGCTTGAGCTCTCACCTAGCAATCTGAGAAAATTGCCTGGGCATAGGCAATGCATGCCTCCTGAGACTGTTGGGGGGCACAGTGACCACCCACAGGCAGTGATGCAGGCATCGGAAGCGAGGGTGGGCTGAACGGGGACTCTCTGCAGGTGGCCATGGCAGTATCAAAGGCAGGAAGGGGCAGGGGTGTCCCCACAGCCAGATGCCGAGCCCAGAACTGCTGGCAGTGTGTCTGGAAGTGCCAGCAGCACTTTGGTGGGGGGGAGGGGGAAGTAGGGCAGCACCAGCGCTCTGTCTGCCCCCCCCACATAAGCCAAGAGCGCTCGCTCCTGGGGGGGGGGAGCACCAGTGCTCTCAGGGGGTGCATGTGCACTCCCATGCACCCTCTATGCATTGCCTACATGTCTGGGTGTTCCAGCATGCACAAACTGTTCCTCATCGCTCCTCACTGCTGCTGGGCGGCAGGGTACTGCTCCTTGCCACTGCTGGGGCCCTGTTCCTAGTCACACCTCACCACCCCCATTGCTGCTCCTCATCACTGCTGGCCTGTTACTCCT
>NW_017728886.1:44224677-44227993 GCF_001723895.1 Crocodylus porosus
GTAGCACTGCTGAGCCTATAAGGATGCTGCAGGTTTTTCTTCCCAAGGTGGAGAACCTTGCATTTTTCGGTGTTAAACACCATCAGGTTCTTGTCTGCCCATTTCCTGAACCTGTCCATGTCAGCCTTGATCGCCCTCCTGTCTTCAGGTGTGGATGCTTTGCCCCGAAGTTTGGTGTCATCAGCAAACTTGGCCAGTCTACTTCTGACTCCAATGTCCACATCATGAATGAAGATGTTGAACAATATGGGTCCAAGGACAGAGCCTTGGGGGACCCCACTGGTCACATTTCCATCCATGAGTCCAACCCTGATATGGGCCAATAGTCAGGGCTGTTGACTGGGCACTGAGAGACAGTTATTTCGACTCACAGACTCTGGAACTGATCTGCTGCGACGTGGGGCAGCCATTTTCTTTCCCTCTCCCACCTTTATTTGTCTCTCAATGATTGTCTTTTATTATGGCTTTGCATAGTACCTGATGCAAAGGGCATCATCTCAGCTGGGACCTGTAACTCCTACTGAAATGTAATTAGTGTATATTCCCTCTTGCAGGTGTTACAGGCCTGTCATTCCCACCCAAAAGCTGTTGAGGTTGTCATCAATTCATATGAGCACATCAGATCAACGTCCAAGTGGAAAGCTGCTATACCTGATGATGTCTTTGAGGTAAGCCTTTAAAACATACAATTGACTAATAGCACAAAGTTTGTATCCCTCTCGTATCTGCCCAGACAAAGAAAAGTGGTTATGATTACAGATAAGGCTTTTGAGAACCTAATCCAGATGAACAGATTGAGCATGTTCTAAAATGGGCTGCTCTTAGAAATAAAGAGGAAGTTCTTAATGATTTGTTTCTAGATTTGCCAGATGTGCCAGAATAAGAAACTTATGCCTGGAAAAGACCTCCTGGGCCTCCTCATTCACAGGCAAATGTTTACCCAAGAATCTTCCAAATCTCCACTTCAAACTATTATGCATGATGAACATACTTATTGACCAAAAACACATTTTTTTTTTTTGCTTTGCAGAGGCACCAGGATTTCTATAACTCTTTATTCAGTGTGTGCAGCAACTCACCACGGTCACTCATGCACTTATGTAGATGTGCTATTCGAAGGACATTATTCAAAAGATGCCACAGAGGAGTCCCTTTACTTACCATTCCACCTTCATTAAAGAAGTATTTACTTTTGGAGCCAGAAGGAATAGTGTATTAAGTCTCATTAGAAAAGCTCAGCAATTTTATTTGTGACAGAAATCTGTGGACCTGCATGAATGAAGAAGGCAAGCCAGAGATCTTGGCAAAAACCAAACAAAACAACAAAAACCCTTCTGCAAAGGTTCTGCTTACAACCAACTGCTGCTTGGCTAAGGAACAGATTGGGGTTTACTAGTTAGTCTCAGTCTAACTACTGGAACTTTTTCCCAGTAGCCCTGAGGAGTCTACAATGAAATATTTGCACAATAGATAGTGCTAGAAAAGGCTTTTAAAGCTGTCTTATCCATTAGTGGCAAGGCAGGATTGCTCTCTGTAATATATATATATATATAAATACTTTTCTCTTCAATTTCTATTATCTGCCTATGGGATATCCCCCTTTGGAAGCCTTTCCAAATTTTCAATACACACTGCTTTTCTATATTTTATCAGTATAATATTTGCCAACCATCTTAGGAAGAGGAAAAAGAGTAGCCAGAGAAAAATCTCTCCTTTTTATGAAGGCCAGCTAACTCTTTTCTGAGGAGGAAACCAGCCAAGGGCTTTACCCATAAATTGCATTACAGTATTTTCAAGATACTTTCCTGTGGATCTACACTGAAATAGTGGACCAACTGTTTATTGGACCAACTGTATGGTTGGGTAGCTTGTCTAAGTTTATCCCAACCATGCAGTTGATCTAATGAGAGATATCAGCCACAAAAATCCTTGCCTCTTTCATACTAGTCTGTACTAAGATTTATGCTTGTATCATATACATCAGGGCTGTCCAACTTCTTGTGGGAATGGGGGGGGAGGCGCAAGTCACATGGGGCCCAGATTGCTGGGGTCCCTTGTTGTGTGTATAGCCTGGGAAGATGGGCTCCCCCCACCCCCGGGAACCTGGGCAGCCTGGCTTTCCTCTGCCGCAGGAGCAGCATGGACTTGCTCCAAGCCACATATGTACAGCTCCCCTCTTGTGGCGTGGGCAGCTCGGATTTCTCCTTGCCACATGTGCAGGGGCCTCCCACTGCACAGTCCCACTCCACCACAACCCCAGGAGTGGAGGCAGGAAGCAGAAGCAGGGGGAGGGTGGGAGAGCCTGGACGCTGTAGTCACCTACGTTACTGGAGTGGTGGGGGCAGCAGCAGCTAAGTGGGAACTCAGGCAAGCCCCTAAAGTGTTAACATGCCCCACATGAGCCTCCAGTTGGACAGCCCTGCCTGGCATTGTTCATAAAACCTGTACAATGGAGGTGTGCTCTCCATCGGTCAGCCATCAGCCACTGGGGGGACCCCCCCGTCAACGATTGCCTGCCGGTGCCCCCCAGAGTCAGGAGCCACCAGTTGCCCAAGTTTATACACATACCTTTTCATCCTTCGATGCGCCAGAGATCCACCGCTTCGGAGCAGACTCAATTAATCGCGTCTGCTCCACACGCGAGCTGGTGTGCACTGCGTTGTGCCTCATGCAGTTGTATAAGCAGCAAAATGCACGGTGCACAGAAAATGGTGGCAATGCACTTTTGAACTAAAGTACCTTCTTTCTTCTTTAGTTCAAAAGCGTGCTGCTGCCATTTTCTCAGTGCTGACGCGCATTTTGCCAATGATACAACTTTTCAGAGCACCCAGCACTGCAGCGCTCACATGTGTTCATCATAGAATCATAGCAGTAGGGTCAGAAGGGACCTTGTTGATCTTCAAGTCCGATCCCCCGCCTGAGCAGGAGAAAAACTGGGCTCAAATGACTCCAGCCAGGTAGGTATCAAGCCTTTTCTTAAAGATCCCCAGGGTAGAAGCCAGCACCACTTCCCTTGGAAGTTGGTTCCAGATCCTAGCTGCCCTGACTGTGAAGCAGTTCTTACGGATGTCTAATCTAAACCCTTCTGGTCCCCCCTAGTGAGTTTATAGACAGTCACCAGGTCCCCCCTCAGCCTTCTCTTGTGAAGACTGAACAGGTTCAGGTCCCGCACTCTCTCATTGTAGGGTTTGCCTTGTTGTCCCCGGATCATGCGGGTGGCCCTCCTCTGGACCCTCTCAATGTTGTCCACATCTCTCCTGAAATGGGGCGCACAGAACTGGACACAGTACTCCAGCTGCGGCCTGACCAGTGTCAC
>NW_017728886.1:44228093-44230219 GCF_001723895.1 Crocodylus porosus
AAACAAGGTCTCTCCCAAACCCTTCTGGTCCCCCCTAGTGAGTTTATAGATGGTCACCAGGTCTCCCCTCAGCCTTCTCCTGTGAAGGCTGAACAGGTTCAGGTCCCGCAGTCTCTCATGGTAGGATATGCCCTGTTGTCCCCAGATCATGTGGGTGGCTCCCCTCTGGACCCTCTCAATGTTGTCCACATCTCTTCTGAAGTGCGGCGCACAGAACTGGACACAGTACTCCAGCTGTGGCCTGACCAGTGTCGCGTAGAGGGGGAGGTGTTGGGCCCTGAGTATCATCTCCTTTGCCCTACTTGAGATGCACCTGTGGATGCAAGACAAGGCCCGGTTAGCCCTGTCAACTGTGACCTCGCATTGTCGGCCCATGTTCATCTTGGAGTTAATAATGACTCCAAGATCCCTTTCTGCCTCTGTGCTCTCAAGAAGGGACTTTCCCATCTTATAAGCGTGATGCTGGTTACTACTGCCCAAGTGCAGCACCCTGCACTTGTCAGTATTGAAACGCATCCTGTTTTTGTTAGCCCACCCGTGTAACCTGTCCAGGTCCTGCTGCAGTCTTTCCCTCCCTACTAGCGTGCTCACCTCACCCCAAATTTTGGTATCATCAGCAAATTTAAACAGGTTGCTTTTTATCCCATCGTCCAAATCGCTGATAAAGGAATTGAACAGCGTGGGCCCAAGGACTGAGCCCCGGGGGACTCCACTGCCCACTTCCCCCCAGGTCGAATATGTCCCGTCCACCACCACCCTCTGAGTATGACCCTTCAGCCAATCTGCAATCCATCTGACTGTGTAGGCATCAATGCCACAGTTGCCTAGTTTTTTAATGAGGATGGGGTGGGAGATGGTGTCAAATGCCTTGCTGAAGTCCAGAAAGACTATGTCCATGGCATCACCTGCATCTAATGCTTTTGTGACCTGATCATAAAAGGCAATCAGGTTGGTTTGACATGACCTGCCCCTAATGAAACTGTGCTGGTTGCCCTTAAGCATCATCTCTGAAGCTGGCCCATTGCAGATGTGCTCCTTGATGATCTTCTCAAAGAGTTTCCCTAGGATTGAGGTAAGACTGACGGGCCTATAGTTGCCCGGGTCCTCTCTCTTCCCTTTTTTAAAGATGGGGACCACGTTGGTTATCTTCCAATCATCTGGCACCCAGCCCGAGCACCATGAGCGCTTGTAAAGCCGTGCCAAGGGCCCTGCAATAACCTCTGCTAGCTCCCTCAACACCCTGGGGTGGAGAGCATCTGGACCCGCTGACTTGAACACGTCCAGCCCCTCCAGAAGCTCTCTAACCCGGTCCTCCCCAACCTGAGGTCTGGAGACGTTCCCCTCAAGTCCATCTTGCATCACGGTGGGGGAAGTCCCGGTCACGGCACAAGAAAATGGAGGTGAAGAATTGGTTAAAGAGGTCTGCTTTTTCCTCTGACGCAACCACCAGATTGCCCAGAGTATCTTGCAGGGGCCCCACGTTTCCTGATGCTTTCTTCATCCTCCCTATATATTTGAAAACGGACTTTTTATTATCTTTGATCTTGGACGCTAGTCCTAGCTCTAAGTCCACCTTAGCTTTTCTGACAGCTCCCCTACAGGCCCAAACAGAGGAGGTATACTCCTCTTTGGTGATAGCACCCCCCTTCCACCAGGTGTATGCCGCCTTTTTGGCAATCAGGCATTCCCAGATGCCCTTGGTGAGCCAGGGGGGCTTTCGGGCACTCTTGTCCCCCTTGCTTCTTGTTGAGGTGGTCACCCCTTGGGCCCTGAGTATCGTCTCCTTAAGGAACGACCACTCATCTTGGGCACTGAGTTCCCCTGCTTTTGAGAACCCCAGCACCTCTCCCACTAATCTCAACTCGTTGAAGTTGGCCCTCTTGAAGTCTAGGGCTACTGCCCTGCTTCAGGCCCTTGACACCCTGCACTGGATAGTGAATTCCAGCAACTGATGATCACTATCACCCAGGTGGTCCAGAACCTGGAGGCTCCTTATCAGGTCGTCACCTGTGGCCAGGACCAGGTCCTACAGGGCATTTCCTCTGGTGGGACTGTACACCTTCTGAATTAAGTGGAGGTCCTGTATCTCGGCCAGGAACCTCCTGGAACAGTCCGACCTGGCTGAC
>NW_017728886.1:44230319-44250636 GCF_001723895.1 Crocodylus porosus
CAGGTTGGTTTGACATGACCTGCCCCTAATGAAACTGTGCTGGTTGCCCTTAAGCATCATCTCTGAAGCTGGCCCATTGCAGATGTGCTCCTTGATGATCTTCTCAAAGAGTTTCCCCAGGATTGAGGTAAAACTGACGGGCCTATAGTTGCCCGGGTCCTCTCTCTTCCCTTTTTTAAAGATGGGGACCACGTTGGTTATCTTCCAATCATCTGGCACCCAGCCCGAGCACCATGAGCGCTTGTAAAGCCGTGCCAAGGGCCCTGCAATAACCTCTGCTAGCTCCCTCAACACCCTGGGGTGGAGAGCATCTGGACCCGCTGACTTGAACACGTCCAGCCCCTCCAGAAGCTCTCTAACCCGGTCCTCCCCAACCTGAGGTCTGGAGACGTTCCCCTCAAGTCCATCTTGCATCACGGTGGGGGAAGTCCCGGTCACGGCACAAGAAAATGGAGGTGAAGAATTGGTTAAAGAGGTCTGCTTTTTCCTCTGACGCAACCACCAGATTGCCCAGAGTATCTTGCAGGGGCCCCACGTTTCCTGATGCTTTCTTCATCCTCCCTATATATTTGAAAACGGACTTTTTATTATCTTTGATCTTGGACGCTAGTCCTAGCTCTAAGTCCACCTTAGCTTTTCTGACAGCTCCCCTACAGGCCCAAACAGAGGAGGTATACTCCTCTTTGGTGATAGCACCCCCCTTCCACCAGGTGTATGCCGCCTTTTTGGCAATCAGGCATTCCCAGATGCCCTTGGTGAGCCAGGGGGGCTTTCGGGCACTCTTGTCCCCCTTGCTTCTTGTTGAGGTGGTCACCCCTTGGGCCCTGAGTATCGTCTCCTTAAGGAACGACCACTCATCTTGGGCACTGAGTTCCCCTGCTTTTGAGAACCCCAGCACCTCTCCCACTAATCTCAACTCGTTGAAGTTGGCCCTCTTGAAGTCTAGGGCTACTGCCCTGCTTCAGGCCCTTGACACCCTGCACTGGATAGTGAATTCCAGCAACTGATGATCACTATCACCCAGGTGGTCCAGAACCTGGAGGCTCCTTATCAGGTCGTCACCTGTGGCCAGGACCAGGTCCTACAGGGCATTTCCTCTGGTGGGACTGTACACCTTCTGAATTAAGTGGAGGTCCTGTATCTCGGCCAGGAACCTCCTGGAACAGTCCGACCTGGCTGACCGTTCCTCCCAGCAGATGTCCGGGTAATTTAAATCACCCATGACAACTGCATCCCTTGCTTTAAGTGCCTCTGCAAGCTGGCCCGAAAATTCCTGGTCTAGCTCCTCCCCTTGGTTGGGGGGTCCAGAGTAGACACCAACCATTAAATCCCTCTCCCCACATCCCCCTTGTATTTTGACTCAGAGCACTTCAGCTTGCCCCTCCTCTGACTTCATTCTGCTGGCAGAGGATGTGTATTGCTCCTTGACATAGAGCTCCACACCCCCACCTTTCCTTCCTTCTCTATCCCACCTGTAAAGCCTATAGCCCCTAATGCTAACTGCCCAGTCGTGGGATGAATCCCATCACGTTTCTGTAAGCCCTATTATGTCTGGGTTTGAACTGGCTACTCTGAGGGCAAGTTCCTCCTATTTGTTCCCCATACCAAGAGCATTGGTATATAGGCATTTAAGGCCTTGCCTAGCTGTGTGTGCCACCCTCTGATTTGGGAGACTGTCTAGACCCCTGTTTCTTACCTGGGCACTCCTTGCATTTGTCACCTGTCCTGCTCAGGTGGTGTCTCCTCGTCTTCCTGCGGCCGCCTCCCCTGATGAGGCTAGTTTAAAGCTTGCCGTACAAGATCAGGCAACCTGGAAGAGAAGTCACGCTTAAAATGCCCTAAGGCTAGGTACAGACAGTCACAAAACCCAAGGTGGAAGTGTGTTTTTCTGTAAGTGGTGTGGTTTCAATTGGTAGCAAACAGAAGGTACATTTACCCTTGAGGGTGTAGGGTGGTGTGAACTTAACTGGGTTCTGCCATTTTTAAACCAGTCTGTGTGTGCCAGATTTCTCTTCTGTTACATATATAGATCTGTTTCTGATCATTTATACTGGTAAAAATGTAATGTCTGTTCCTGGCCTATGGTTATGTCGATAAGGCACAAAACTCTGTAGAGGTTGCTTAAGTTAACAATTTGTGCTCTAGATCTAGAACTAGAAGCGGTATGATCAGGCAACCCAGCTAATTGGCTCTCCTTAGAAATACGGCTTCTTAGCTCTGGAACAGTATTGAAGCACAGAGCACCAGGCCAGGTGTCTCACTAAGTTGCAGGTATCTCAGTAAGTACCCTATTATTCCGTTTGCTTCAGTTTCTCTACCTGTAACAATGGGAAAATAATTCTTGTCTGACAGGGTGTCATGAAAATTAATTAATTCAAATCACTGAAGCACTTTGATGATAAGCACTCTATAACAACAGGCTACGGACTGCTTGGGGGATGGCTGTAGTTCCTGGCTATGCTCTCCTCTGCAGGAAGTTGCTACTTCTGATTGTATTCATTCTCTTCATCCCAGGATAACGAGATGGATTCTATGGCAGAGGGAGAACACACTATGTTACAGTATGGACAGTAGTAACATGACCTACAAATACAGCAAATCCTGATTTTGTTGGTTTGTTTCAGTCACCCTGGGTTTTACCAATCATTTTCGACTTGAAACAAAAGGGAACATGGTAACACAGGAATCCCAAGGTCCTGTTACATCTCTGACTTAGTATTATTTCTTTGCAACAGATCCCATTACATGCTGGGCATTTTCCAGAGATAGAAGAAGGGACAAGCTACCTAGTTTCTCAGCCCCAATTTGTACATTGGCAAAATCTATGAGTAATATCTCTTAAAGAGATGTTTTGCTAGTTCATTAATATTGTAAAGCACCTTCATAATTGAAAAACAGTATAAATAAGGACTAATTATTAAAGTACTTAGGTCAAGTGACTAAGTTACTTTAAGTTACTGCAGTAAGTTCCCAGCTTCCAAATGCCTGAATTATATATTTGAAGGTGTCTTTACTGTAGGCCTAATTAAAAAAGCATTAGTCTGAATAACTTTCCTTTCATCTATTGTGAACAACTGGGAGCTTTGGTTCTGTGTTACAGGAGAAACTGGGAATGCTGGCTTGTTTACATGCAGTCAAACTGTAACTTTGGTTGTTATTTAGTATTTTCTGCTTCTAGCAAAGAACTGTATAGTGAACAATGATGACTATTAAATATATTTCCCCTTGTGAATAAAATGATAGCTATGCACATTCGAGTGAGAGTCTGTTGGCATCCTTATTCATTTAAGTTAACCTATGATTTTTGAAAAGTCTCAAAGATACTGAGTTATTATTAACCCTTTCACAGAATAGCACTTAGGTGAGCAGACTTTTTCAGTGTTCTGTTCTGTTTACCTACCATATGAATAACCTGTGTGATGTAGCCCCACAGAGAATAAAACAGCTGAAATTTGCCTCAGAGAGCATTAGAGTTTGAAAGAAGAACTGCAAATATTATGTTATCTAAAAATAAAGCTTTAAGAGGAAAGATATCTGTGCCAAATGAACATCACAGAAAGAATTTGCAATAAAAGGTGTAAGATAGACTTATTTTTAAAAAACAAAAATTATGTATAAATCTGTCTCTGGGTGGGCCTTTACTATTAAAGTACTTCCTTATTTGACCCAAGTACTTCAGTAAGAAAAAGACAGAATTTTATTTCAAATTATTTTATTTAAAATACATTTCTGTTTTAGTTGGTTATGAAACTTAAATTCTACATCTGGAAGGGGAGGTCTAAGGCAGAACAATAGGAGCTTTTTTGACCTGTCATAGTTAGGACTCCCTTGCTGAGAGAGAAGAAAAAGGGCTGTCACCACTGCTCCTC
The DNA here is from genome assembly GCF_001723895.1 of Crocodylus porosus. Lineage (NCBI taxonomy): Eukaryota > Metazoa > Chordata > Crocodylia > Crocodylidae > Crocodylus > Crocodylus porosus. The sequence goes on from NW_017728886.1 coordinate 44,234,189, forward strand.
AATTCCCTCCTTTCTTCCTCCTTTGCAGTACACACACTTATTTTTTATTCTGTGGGCACACAGCCCCAATACTAAGCTTTGTACCAAGCAGGTGCCAGATTATAGCCATTGTGGTATCTGACAGGGAACACAGTAGGATCAGGGTGATTATAGTCATAGGAATTTACAAGATGTGAAAAACATCACTATCACATAAGAAACTGATTGATTCGCTTTAATTGCTTTCCTTGTTAGAAAAAACAATGGCAAATGAACTGTATTATTTGTTACCTTATACCTTTCCAGGAGTTCTTTTATTCCATTCTGCACTTCCCCAGACTTGCTGGAAACTCCCAAGTCACACAGTGGTACCTGAAGTTGGTTGATTTTTGTATCTAGTTTAGACATTACCCTTTATTGTTTATTCTAATTTCCTGAAATTCTTAGAACTTGCCAATTGTCACACAAAAGCCTATTCTTACATAATGTTAGAAATGAAGCCCCAGTGAACAGAATGGTGCTGGGTGGCACCGTGGCAGGAAAAGGAGGTAAAGCTATTCACCTGAAGTTTGTGAGGGCATGGTCTAGGCTTAGTGGTGGCTTATATGAAATGTGTTGCTTTTCCCATTTGGCTTCCTAGCAGAGATACATGTATATTACAAAAGTCTCTATCACAAACAACAGCCTAACTAGAATATCTATAGTTTAAAGAGTCATGAAAGCTGGATTATGCTTTTATTCCCTAGGATGTAAGTGCTTGCACACTAGGAGCAGATGTCACAATATGCGATTTACCAATGGACAAGAATCAGAGGAAAACAATCTTCAGTCATCATTCTTATAAAAATTGCATATTAAATGCTGCATTTGGAATGTCACCCGTTTGCAATGGATAACAGCAGCATGTAGGCGATGCATGTTCTTGTGGGATGGTAGGTGGCAATCGTTTCATTATCTACGTTAATACAGACATGTCTTTTATAGGGCACTTTTGTAAAATTTATTAACTCAGATGCCTGATTTTGTAATGTCTCTGTGTGGGTGTACGCTTTTATCTGTGTGGGCTCCATTGACTCACCCCCATGATGTAGGTCAGGGAACGGGGAGTGTTTGTCTAGTCTGTCTGGCTGCATTCAGGACTGCATTTTTCTCTGAAGTTTTTTTTTTTTTTTAACGATTCATATTTGATCAGCACTTAGGTCTGATGGTGATGAACCTGAAACAAACCAGGTCAGCTTGTCAGTACCTATTGGGGCCATTACTGATAATGCTGCTCGTCTAGTGCCTATTGTGACACCATACCGTGAGCAGAAGGAAGAGACTACAAAGCAGTGGCTCCAGATACTTGCGGAAATGGTAGTCTAAAACCTTGGTAAATTCTTGCTAATTCTCTTGACTATCTAACCATCACTATAAAGTCTTTTCTTAAAAACCTTTGAAGTTCATGCTTAGCACAGGATATTCTTTTGATATTGGCACCTACACAGACACTGTGATAGCACTGGGTTTAAGATATCAAACATAAGGAGCCAAATTTGGAGCTGATTCATGTTGTATAAAACAGCATTGAGGTCAATGTGGTGGGAGGGTCAGAGAACAATGAAAGTACCACAAGTGAATAAATATATGGCATTATTTCAGAACTCACATTTTATTAAGATAAGTGGTTGCCTACTGCTGCTGTTGTTTCTACTGCTGTTTGAGAAGGGACTACCAATGCACAGCAAATTACAGGAAGAAAAGACACAGTGTCTACATCACCAATTTATCATTCAAACAGAAACTGGACTACAAATCTGACCACTGCTTGACCAAAGATATATAGTGAACATACTCTATTAAGGGTATGGTGGAAGATAAAGGAGTGAGTAGGGAAGTTTAAAGTGCATCTGGTCAGATATAGATCATGATTTTTCTGTCATCAACTATTTTGTAAGTGGTCATTTCAGGAGAAATCAAAGGCCGGATTTTATTCCATCTGTTATGCACTGAAGCTATGGTCAGGCATTGCATTTGTAACACTCCTACAAAAAGTGAATTGGCATCCATTCAAGCTATTTGTAACACTACAAAGATGCTCAGAATGCCACAGAATATTGTCACTTTTAATGAAAAATGTCTTTGTAGGACTATGTTTTGCAGGGCTACATGCTATATGTAATACTACAGGGGTTTCTAGGACATCCAGTCTCCCACAGTCCTCTGCTCCCCACACCCCTCACAAGGGATGGGAAGGGAGGGAGAGCAACTGGCTTCCCGATAACCCATCTAGTGGTCCTGCTGGGACCTTAATGCCACTGCTGCTTAAACAATCCTGGGCAGAACTGGAACTCTTCAAGTGGTTGCACTAATTCCCTCACCCTAGAGGGTGATGTGGAGTAGGATCTAGCCCCTAGCATTTAAGGAGGAAAGGGTGGATTCATAGGGCACTTCTGTAACAATTATTGACTCATCAGAGCCTTGATTTTCAAATGGCTCTGTGTGGGTGAATACTTCTATCTGCATGGGCTCCCATTGACTCATCCATGTAATATAAGTCAGGGGAGCAGGGAGTCTTTGACGTGAAAGTCTGTCTAGGTACATTCAGGAATCTGTTTTCCTCTAGCCTTTTTTTCCATATCATGTTTTTCTAGTTCAGGGTACAGGTCTCAAACCTATGATTGAGCCCAACACCTTTACCACCTATTCGGGATGGGCAACCAAATGCTGAAGTAGGTATTTCAGTGTGTCTTGGTCTTTAGTATCACTTCTGTGGAGTAAGGAGAAGGGGACATTTTACAGCAGCCTTCAAAATTTTGAAATTTCATTCTTCATTGCAATGTAACTGGAACATATTGAATATTTTTGTAGGAACAGAACTGCATTGGATTTTGGATTGGGGAAAAATTGAGTTTGTGTGTGTGTGTCTGTACATGCAGGCATGCATGTGCAGCTAATGGTACGGGAGACCCAGGTCTTAGTTCTTGCTCTGAGTCAGAGCAGAATTTTACAGTCCTGACCACCAAATCTTTCCACTAAATGTTTTGGGTTAAGCAATTTTTTTTTAGTCAGAAATACTTCAACCAATTCTAATAATCAGTTCCCTTACTTTCCCATGCCAGAATGTTATAGCTATCCACAGAGTTTAACAGAAACTCAGCTTAACTTATCTTAGTGAATTCATGTGGCTCTCAGAAGGCAGCAACTTTGAGGCTGTCTTGGAGCGGATATTGGACATACCTAAAATACTACTCATTAAGGACTTCTATTCCTGTTGGAAAATGACAACCATTCTTAGTTTAGTTTCGAGGGAAGAAGTCTGTCCTAGCTTACAGGTAGCCTCACAGCCTCCAATGATGTTTCACAGGCAACAGAGTACCTCATTCCAATTCTCATTAAGCCAGCAGGCTTTGCTACAAACCCAGATGCCATTTGTGCCCCCCATTAATGCAGGTGACACCATTACTGGACAGTGGCTCTTTCACTTGCTTTTCCAGCATCACCTGCTTATAGCACCCATCTGCTTTCTACATTGGCTAGATGGGACAATCCCTATAGAAACTGCTGAATGGAAACTGATTCAACATCAGAACCAGAAATATAAAAGCCCATGACAGAACACGTTAACCTTCCTGGGCATTCTTTAAACCAAAAAAAAAAAACTTTAAAAACACCCCAGGTGGAACATGAAATGGTGGAACAAGAAATCATCCATAGACTGGATTGCATCATCTATGGTCTCAGCAGGGACTACGGATTCTTATCTTATTACCTAAACTAGCTGTTTACTCTGGTGTTAACTGCCTTATTCATTTCAATTAAGATAAACAACTCAATATTACCTCTCTTGGCAGCCTCTCCTCCCCTTGTTCCTTTCCCTTTTCTTTTTACTGAAGTAAGCTATTGTCTACAAATGCTCATGCCTCTCTGAATCAGTTTGTTTCTAACAACGGATGAAGTTACACATAACGCTCAGACCACACTAAATCTGTGGAATGTGAAATGGTGTTAAAGTTAGAATGTGTTGTGAGAAGTTGCACATTAAGGGTTAATACTATGTCTTGCTGGCACAGCTCTGACTCACCGCTACAGCCCTGGTAAGTAGGGGCATGACTAGGAGCCATCACTGTTCTGGGTGGTGGTAGAGGTGGGGAGCAGTGCATCCTGGGATGCTAGATGATTACAGATTGCTCATTTTATCTCCATGGAGCAGACTGAAGTTACCCTAATATGAGCTGGGTAGCACCATCCATAGCTAACCCTTGCTTAAAGCTATGTAGCTTTGAGATGCTTGGAGCACAAGTTAATGACATTTCATGTGCGGATACTTGCATTTTAAGTGCCTTTAGTTTGGTCTAAATGTAACGTGTAACCTCAACCTAAGGTGCCACCCTGCATGCCTTTACCTAAAATAGTAAGAGATCTTTGGCTCTCATGTTGGGGAAGACAGGAAAAGCTTCTTTTTCATTATCACAGAGTTCAGCTCATTTATATTTTAGCCACTTTTCCTGCCAGTATTATTTCAAATTTAGGTAAGGCTTTTGACAAAGTTTGTTTCCTTTTGGAACAAACTTCTGTAAGAAACATACATAACACTTCAGCCTTTAAGACTGGAAGGGAGAATGAAATAGTCCACGGTGTTATATGGCTTATGCTATTAAAATCTGTGGAACACAGAGAAACCAGACACACACTAGCTTTTCAGCACATTTACAGAGCCCTTGATGGTACACTGCTGCTTTTCTGAAGTGTTGTGAAGTGCAGACTGGCTGGAAACAGCTATATTTCCATTTACTTTGAGAATATAGAAGTAGAATCCCCTTGGACTCACCACAGTCTGCTCTTCTGTTAAATGACAGAACGGAACATGCTATTAGCAGTGCTGCCAAAGCCTGGCTAGAGTCTGACACTTTAACCTCTCTAAGAATTATATGAAGGCACTGGAAAGATCTACCACAGTCTCTATTTGTAGAGCGGCAGGGACTTCTAGTACAGACAACGAGTGGGTCATAAAAGATTGCTATGTAAAGCAAATGTCACGCTCAACTGTCTTGCTGCTCAGAAATGTGTTTGTGACCCCTTTACTAAGTGTAACTCAAGCTTTGTAACATACAAAGAGGAAAGGTGACGATGTATATTATGTGTTCTAACAAAGTCTGATTTTATCATAACAGCATATGGCATTTCTGAGTCGCTCTTAATGCTGTGTGGGCACCCTGAGCATTATAGCTGAACTACAATTAAAGATTCTGAAAGAAGATCAGGGGTGTTTTATGGTATTTACATCGCTGATGGACTTTTATGTGCTGTTATTTAAAGCAAGGACTGAACATGGGTTGGTAGGATCCTTGCTAAGTACCCAAATACTGATGTATTAGAGCTTTGCAGCAATGTAATTGATATGGCTTAGGCAATTTGCACTGTGAATAACTTCACACTTCATACTTTGGAAAAAATGTATTACACATGCGGCTGTTTGCCTGAAAACACCATGAAGAAAAACTGGGAGGGGAGGTGCAGTTATAATTCATTTGGATCTAAAGGTCTTTAAGCTTTTGAGTACCGGTTCAATGTGACCTTACAAAAAAACTAATTGGTGCGAGACAAAGTGGGGAAAAAGCAAAGGTATAAATATTCGATTCTTACAATTTTAACAGCAACAAACAAAAACATGAGAGCGGCAACATTCTCAGAAGGATGATAAGGCAGTAGTAATGGTTGCACAACAGCTTTTATCCATGAGTGGTAAAGCATTTGGCAAGCCATGAACATGCAGGTAACACTATATACATACATCACTGACATCCGGCCACCACTGGGGTAGAGGGCAGCACCCAGGCAGACAACAGGCACATATCTTGCTGTAGAGCAATGGGGGAAAGATGAATAATAGGAATACACTAGAAATTTTGACATCCATGCAGAGCACAGCTGACCTTAGCTCCTAAAATTTTCTCTTTAAGACTCAGGCAACTAAACTAAATGTATCTACTAAGGCTGAGTCAACCCTGCCATAATTCAAACCCTTTGTTTCTCAGCATTTAAGGACTAAGTTCACCACTGAGGTAAATGTGATTAGTTCTAGTGTTTGACAGAATTGAGCATGCTACTTTTACAGTTTGAGAAGGAAGGACATAATATATTTTATATTTATTTTTGTTTCCTAACACATGGATGGTGGTGAACCATTAGAGTGTTGAGAGTGCTGCTGACCAGAGACAGATAGATAGAAGGTGGAGTACTGTAGGACCTCATTCAAGGCTTTTGTAGTGTTAGTGGTCTAGAACTTTCCTTCATTATTTTTCTCTAGATTTGATTAGAAATTCATTTAGGAATTTAACAAATCTATTTTTACTGATCTCCAATAGGCTAGTTAACAGAATAATTTGATTAACATATCCATAATATTACACATTTTCTGTAAAACACACTGGATTAAGGGTCAAAATCTACGCATGAAAACTACAAATCACTGAACTTAATTAGTGAGGTTTATTATATCATTACTTTGATGTAAATGTGAAATAAAATAAATTGATGCCAATAACAGTGTAAAAATGATTAATGTAACTAAGAACAGCATTTCTTCCATTCATATCACTTAGTGTTGCAAATACATCAGAGGATGAATCTAGTTCCAGGTTTGCAAGAAAGATAACTTAGAAATATAGTCAGTCAGCAATTAATTCCAGTACCTAGAGCATTTACACACCAAGAAAACTTATAATACATAGGCATTTTGCACTAAAAACATCACTGGATAAAATGCATGAACAGTTCAGGGAACTAGGATCAGAACTGAGGACATCCTCTCCTAAGTGAATGCCCTCATTAGTGAAGTACAGAGGCATACTCCCTCTTGTGCTCTCCTGCCAGCCTCTTGACAGTTGCAGTCTTTCATGGAAAAGTGCTCCAACCAATAGGCTATTACATAAAAGGGAGGCTAGTGATGATCTTACCACCCACCCTGCTTTTAAAACAAAGTAGCTCCAGTGGTTTCGCTTTGTGTATTTGATGCTGTTCATAGATTGTAAGTCTGGAAGGGACCTTGGAAGATCGTCGGGTCCAGCTCCCGGCACCAAGTAGGAAAGATAACTGGGGTTCAGGTGACCCAGCAATATGACTGTCCAGTCTCCTCTTGAAGATTTCCAGATTGCACCACCTCTGGAGGGAGCTTATTCCATAGTCTGGACACCCTGACTGTGAAGAAATATTTCTGTTAGTGTGTATTGGGCACATTTTAAGCATGCCCATTGTATTGGGGTTCTCAGCAGACTTTGGGACAAGGAATACTTAGTTTGTGAATTCAGAAATGGCTTCAGATATGAGATTGGTGGTGAGAGGAGTGGTTTGGATACGATGGTGGAGTCTTTGGTTGTCTGCAGTAGCAGAACTTAAGGTGTCTAAACAATTTAATAGTAAAATCTCAGGCAGCTACAGACTCTCAGGTACCCCAGATGGTTGGCATTTCTGTGGATCGCTCACTCAGACTTCAGAGCATGATTTCTGCCTTACCTACACTTTAGGTGCCCACAGGCTGTTTTAGGATCTGGCCCTATATTACCCTTCACCTTTGGAGGGCAGGCTGTGTCTATTTCCATGCATTACCTAATAGCCTTTGAGTATTATGAAATTGAAAAAAAGCAATTTGTTTAAAAAAAGAAATGAATGTGTTTAATCTCCTGTTTGAAACTGCAAGTATGGAAAATTCTGTTATTTTAGACATTTTATTTGTTAGTAGGTGTTTGGACAGAAGGGGGCAGCATATGATCACATCTACAGGATGCCTGAGCTGTGAGGGTTGGGATTCTCACAACAGTAAATTGTTTTTATAATACCCTGTCAGCATACATTTCTTATAATGAAAGTTGCATTCTAGTGTTTAAAACATTACTTTTGCAAGTTTCACAAATGTGAATGCTCATTTAATGAATGTGTGTGAAGTGCATAGAATTTTTCAAATACTACATAAGGTCTAAGTATATTAATACCTATTTTTCTAGAAGTGGGTATTAATATATCCACTTGAATTAAGTCTAGCATTGTGCAAACACATTATCCACATTGGACAATTCACTCTACTTCTGATCTTCCATGTTAGTTCATTCCTGGTCCTCTACTGAGCGATCATAATCTATAAGACAAAGCTGGTCTATCAAGACATTGGTTTGCTATGTGCCCCCTATTAGTCAGTCAAGTTCAGTTCAGGTCTGAGTTGTTTTTTATTGCCTCTGGCTTTCTTAGTACTAACCCATTATTCATTTTACTGATCCTGCTGTCAAACAACGTCACCTGCAGTTAAGTGCCCTTTCTGTCGTCCCTTCATGATGTTCCACTTATTCATCCTTGATCCTCTTGCTCTCAGCCCAGTGGTACAGCTATCTTTGTCCATGTTAATGGACTGGAAGCCAGCTCATGTGTTCTACAATGTGCTCTATCATTGCTGTGGTATTTCTGTGGCACAATGGGCGCTTCATTTTACAAAAGCAGGTCTAATTGTTTTAAATCCCTGAGCTGAGAAATGGCTCTTTCAGTTTAAGTGCTAATGCAATTGTGCTGCTTCTCACTTATATGGTTAAACCTTCCATTTCTTCTTAACATGTTTCATGAACCTTGGAAACTATTTTTGTTTTTTTCCCCCTTTTGAACAGAAGCAGAGGGTACCTATTGACACTGACAGTCATTGCTCAACCCAAACAGGTGAAGACAAATGCTGGAATGGGTTTTTTTTAGTGGCAGGCTATAACTTAAAAACTTAATACTTGGTTAAAAATATGCCCTTATATCTTCCACCACAATGTGATGATGCAAGGCTCCCACCATAAGCTATAACTCTGGATATACCCCACCTTCAGAATAGAATTGCAACCCCCTTTATCCCTACCCTTGAGTTTCTCCAGTTGCCTGTCCTTGTTATTCTGCTCCCAAACATTGCTGGTTCATCTATACATTTGCTTATCTTATTTTCCTGTTTATCTCCTTGTCCTCTTCAAACCTCCTTTATCCCTCTGACCACTGGAAGACCTGGAGCACCGTTTAGAAGCTAATGGCTCTACCTACTAGTACTGCTAGAAGTTCAACACCCCAGGAGGGTTCATTATTGAGTGACATTGGGAACATCTACATGAGATGTTTACTGTGCAGTAGACTAATTAGCTGCACAGTTAATACTGTGCATCTACACATGCTTCCCTATTAGGCTTAAGTAAACAAATTTACTCTGCAACAGGATAGTGCTATCCTGCTGTGGAGTTTTTTACTCCACGGCAGTGTGCATGTAGGCACTGCCCCACCTGGCTAGCTTCATGCTGAAGCACCGTCATACCCCAGCCCATCCCTCCACAGCAAGTTTAGCTGAGGTGAGCAGCCCTAGAATGGCAAGCTGACCTCTCAGGCCTCCTTCCAGCTGGGGCTGCTCCAACCCAGCTCAATGTGCTGTGGTCCCAGACGCATCTGAAGATGCGGCATGTGGAAGCAATGAACTCTGGGGCAATAAGCCCCAGAATTTATTCATGCATGTTAATTGCACATGTAGTTATGCCCATTGAGTGTCACTTAGCATCCTGAGCGTATCCCAGAGGGTCACTTAATTATGTTTCATCCACCTGAACCTGCTTGCATAAAGCGCATACTGGTGAAGCTGCCTGGGGGATGTCTGCCCATTGTTCCCTCAAAACCATGGTCTCTGGTGTGCTGGAGAGTGTCTTCACTTATGCTTTTCCACATTTACCATGTGGGACTGGAAACAAGTGGGTGGAGTAAGAGCACTGGATATGGCAAGGATGCAATGCAGACACACCAGCTAGATACTTCTCTCACTATAGGCCAAGCCTCCCACATTCTCCCAGGTCCTACCACGCTGTAGCCAAGAATCATATACACTTCAGTTCTCATTTAAGATCACAAAACCTTGTCTCTAGGTCTCTGAAAACTTTCCCAGTTTCCATGATGCATGGAAAAAAATTCCTTTCTATCAGGCAAATGTCCTGGGTACAACAATTGCATCTTCCTTTAAAGTGCAAAAGTCACAGATATACAGCCCAGGTTTCTAAGCTTACAACATTTATATAATAAGCAGTGAATTCCCTGAGTATCAGGATTTCTTTTTTTGAACAAACAACATGAATGGATGCTTTTCATTTTGTAATGATCTATGTATCACAAGAGTTGGGTCCCAGTAAAGACAAATTGGAGACACAGTCTGGGTTCACTGTGTTGTGGCTTTAAACTTTGAAGCAGTTCTCCAAGCAGGCTCAGAGGGGAGGGGAATGATGCTGGGTGACTAACTCTCCCAGCCTTCTGCGGGTTTCACATAAACATGTTTTTAAGTTCTGTACTCAAGTCGGCCGGGAACATGCTGTACTCTTTGTTTTATTCCTGATAACTTGGGAGAATGAAAGAACAATGCCAGGGGAGACACTTCTGCTTTTCAGCTGAGTGTGTAACCACAGTGGGAGGAGAACACACTGCATATTTATCAAGTATTAGTCCTAAGAAAGGATGGAAAACTGTAAGCAAAACAAAACAGAAAAGGTTCAGTGGTTAGGAACGTAACTACAGCCTGGTGTTTCCTGAAGGTTATTTTTATGGTTTATGATCATTTGCCACTTGTTTTCAGTATCAATCTGTGTCCCTTTTTCCAACGCTAACTGCAACTCTGCCCTTTGCTTAAACCACTCTATTCATTTCAAAGGGTCTGGAGCTAAATTGACTACGGGAGGCTTAGGTTTTTTTAGGCTCACAGACCCAAACAGCTGGAATAATCTTCCAGCTTCTTTGAAATGGACCTTCACATTGTCAGGTTTAAAGAAACACTTAATCCTTTATTTTAAAAAGCCTCAACTGTGTGAAAAGAATGGAAGCTGTGATTGATAGCAGTTTTCTGCTGTTACAGAGAGCCCAATCCTACTGCCTCCATTTGTAAGCAAAACCCCTTTGCATTTGATGAGAACTCTGCCTTTCTAGAAGGACAGAAGGGTCACACTGGTGGAATCACTGAACAGAAGATGTGCTAAAGCCAGAGTTGGCTCTGCATCTTCACCTAAATTTTCCCAGAATTGGGAGTTTAGTACTGTGGCAAGGAAGTAAAGGCTGGTCATAAAGTTCAGACCCAGATCTGCCATCCCCCAAGGTCAGGGATAGTTAAAGATTTCTCTGTTAAAATGTTTGCATTGGAGAGAATTTAGGAAACAGTAGAGACTGAGTTCTCCATAAAGCCCCTACCCTTTTCTCTTTCAAGTGTCTTCTGAAAGCCCACCTGTCAGGGGGCTAATCAGAAATAAGCTAGTTAACTTAGAATGAGGAATATGAGGACAATGGTCTTACTCAAATATTTTTAAAAAGGATAATCATGTAGGCAAACACATACGTTTTTATAAAACATGTAGAATTTGTTAGGTCTAAATGTGTCTCTGTACCCGCTCCCCTTCCACAGAAACAGATAGTAAACTCCTCAGAGCAGAGATTGTACCACATTATAAATGAGTACAGATTTAACAAGCGTGGCTAAACTGTGGCTCCCAGGGAATATTTGTGTGACTCCTGGAGAAAGAAATTGAGGGGTGCTGAATACAGATCATCGACTCTAGGCCATGCACATCTCAAAGGTTTGTGGCTAGAAGGATTAGAAAGTTGTGCTACCCCTGCCTTATAGTACAGTTGGCCCCTGTTTTAATAAGCATCTTGAAGTACTAGCAAGCTTAATGTTAACAAAAAATTACCCTTTAACCTTAAAACAAAACAACAGCCCCCCACCCCCAGTTAACCAGCAGGCCAAACTGTAAAAGAAGTGTATGATACCACATCTGTTCTGATCTATGGGACTCTTGTCATTCATTTCAGTAAGCATTAGGTAAGGGTTTAACTAGGGAAGAATTCTAACCTCTCTGTTATTTTTTCATACATTGTTTCATACGTTTCATATATATAATTTCATGTATTGTTATATTGTAAGATCTCATTACAAAACTGTTGGAAAGTGATTAATACATGCTATTGCTCATGTCTATAACATGCAGAGAAGCACACGATTAGGTATCATAGATGGTTATTAGTCACAGTTACAAGTGACCTATTGTCCTGATGGATTCTATAAAAATTGGCAACAGTGGAGAAACTATTTATGAGTACTTTCACTAACCATGTTTTCATCTTATTAAACTGTTTTCAAATTGTATTCATGTTCCATTTCTATTGGTCCAAAGAAGACTAATAGAGTCTGTCTTAATTAGTAAGTATTAAGCTTTAAAAACACATTCTATTAGCAAAGCAAGCATTTCAGGGGTAGGCAGCTGTGCCCCAGTTTCATGTTAAAAACATGAAATAAAACTATTCCACCTCTGAAGACAGAAGCTGCTGAAGGGATGTCTCCTTGAAAAAAATTGTTCTCCTCTCTTCTCAATAGATGCTTTAGTTCCTGTGAAGAAATAGGAGGCTGCTCTGTTGGACTGTAATGGTGGTAAATAGAGATTTAAAGTCAGGACACATTCTCTCCCCTGAGCATCAATACTCCAGGTTGGAGAATAAAAGCCTGCTGCATAGAGGAGGAGGCAAGGACAATTCTTTCAATCAGGATGAAAAATGTAACCCAGAACTATCCCTGAATACTAATCTCTGCAGTATAATTGCTTAGCTCTGTCTGAATCCATTTCTGATACTCCAGTAAAGAGTTTTGCCATTTCTCCAGCTGTTCTGATGTGGGCAACATCATTTGAAAGTCAGCAGCCTGGAGGTTGTGCAATTGGACCTGGGGTTTTTCACTCAAGTGAACTGATGATCCAGTGGCCTTGAAAAAACCATCAAGAGCTTTTGAAGGTGTGACATGCTGGATATTCTATTCATAACCTTATCAGGACAGTGCTAGCTGTGGGGGAGAAAGAGTAGAGGAATCAAAGAATGAGGAGAACAGATGGCTCTTCTCATGCAAGAACGTCTCAGACATCCCTGTTAGCCTTCACAGTGGTCGACAAACCAGCCTAACAAAGTGGGGAGGATGGCTCGGCTGTTGCCCTCCCATTTCTGTGCCTGGCTCTAGAGCTGGATTCTGGTGTGGGGTAGCACATGCTGCACCACCCTAAAGGCGTTATACACCAGTAGTGCTCCCTCAGAGCTGTGGTGTACACCGTCTCCTCCGTAGCCTCCCAGAGCTCCCTGTGGGATAACGAAGCTCTGATCCATCCCAAAACAGGCTCAGCCAAGGCCTGCCTGGCATGATCTGTCCCACAATGCCTTCTTAAAGCACAGGCTTGCTCTTATGTTAAAAATATTCCTTTCAAAATGCACTGATGGCTGTTGCCATTATCCTTGAAAAACCCTTTACTCTTTACTGCAAAGAACAACATAGAGAACAACTATGTCCTGTTTTCTGACTTGGGTTGTTAAAGATCAACCAACAGTGCTATGGACTGTAACTCTGATGGAAATGGATAATCACAACCATAACCATTCACCAATGGCATTCAGTACCCTTGATTTTCCTATGTACTTAATAGCATTTCAAATAGTTTCTCTGTAGTTTCCCTCCCCCATATCACCTCACACTTTACCCAAGTCGTTCACAAAGATATAAGATCAATTTTTCAGATATGAAGTTGTACCTCTTGACAAGGAGGGACACAGAAGACTCAATTTAGGAGACAGTGGGGGCATCTACACAAGCCGTTTACTGTGTAGACTAATTAGCTCTGCAGTAAGTGTCTTGGCATCTACACATGTAGGGCTTTTAAGCTAGAGTAAACTAATAAACTCCGCAGCAGTTTATTAGCACAGTACTAGTAGTAAATACAAGTACTATCCTGCTGTGGGGTTTTTCACTCTGCAGCAGCACACGTGTAGACCATGCCCTGGCTGGCTGGGGCATAAGGATGTTTCCGTGTGAGGGCTGCCTGCTGGCTAGTCCTGCACCGGAGTACTCTCATGCCCCAGGCAGCCCCTCTGCCACACATTAAGCCAGGTCAGAACAGAAACAGGTTGGCAGGCTGAACTCCTAGACTCCCTGCCAGCCGGGGCTGCTCCAACCTGGCTCAATGTGCTGTGGTCGCAAAGCATGAGCTGGAATTTATTGAATTGTATTAATATGCACATGTAGTTGTGCCTGGGATGGAAACAAATGCACTTTTCAGATACTGAGCACATCTGGGTCTTTTAGAGCTGCCCCAGAGCTGCTTTAAATTTGAAAATCTCTTCTTCTCCTCTCCCCCCTTCCCCCACAGCAGCTTCCAGTAGGATGATCTGCGATTAGTAGCAAAGCCCAGGGTATCGGGAGTTCAGGGCATCCTAATAGGTCCTGTTTCTGACATGCTTTCAGGGAGTCTCTGTGCCACAGACCTCAGGGCAAGGAGTCGATATAAAGCAGGGGCAGGCAAAGTCCAGCCCATGGGCTGGATCTGGCCAGCAGTTGACTCCATTTCTCAGCAGCCCTTCCCTGCTTGGCTGGGGCTAGTCTCCATGGAGACCCCAGCTGCAGCTGCATTGTGATGGTGCAAAGCTGGGGTTGCCATGGAGACCGGCCCTGGCCAGACTGGTAGGGCTCAGGGCTGGGCAGGACAGGGAAGGGGGCTGCTCCAGAGGGACTGGGATTTTGCAGTAGGTGCAGCTTGGTCTGGGGGCCAGGGCAGAGCACGATCAACCCTGCATGGTCTGGGCAGGGGTGCATAGACAGCACATGGTGGCTGGGGCAGGTCCTCATAGTAAAAGGCTGGTGTTGCCACCATAGCACTGCTGTAGCTGGTGTCTCCATGAAGACTGGGCTCAGCCATGTGGGCAGGGGCTGCTGGGAAATGGAGTCCAGCTGCCAGCTGAATCTGCCATTTTGCCCACCCCTGGCATAGAGTAACCTGTACCAGGACAATTCTTGAGAACAGTTTTCCTTTACAGGTTTCCAAAATGGCATAGAGGGGCCATAGTGAGGAAAGAAGCCTGTACACACACACACACACACACACACACACACACACACACACACACACACTCAAATTCTATTTTAAAGACCTCAGAAAATGAGGTTTGGGTTTCAGGGAGATTGAAGGAATGTAAAGGTAAATGCAGAAATATTTTTAAGTAGCTGAGACATGACCTGAGAGCACAGAGCAATAAATGTTTCCTTCACCCTTACTTAACTGCTTGAGAGGTAAGAATAAGACAACAGAATTATACCCTGACAATGTCAAAACCACCATCACTAGCATAAGAGAAAAGCCTTGCCAGCCTGGTAGACCCAGACAAAAAGTATTAGATAAAGGTAATAACATTTTCTGGGGCATTCAAAGAACTTTTGTAAGACTGGTAAGAAAAATAAGAGTACAAGGCAAGGGCAAAGTGTCACAGATTAAAAGCTGGTTGAGTAATAGGAAAGAGGTTGGCAGCAGAGCCTGCTTATCAGGCTTGAGAGCACTAAACTGGAAATTGCGCCAGAAGTATCTGTAATTGGAGCAACTGGTGCTTTTGTATTAGTGGTTGGGAAGAGAGAGAGTGGGCCTGACTGCCAGACTTGGCCTAACTTAAGAGCCAGTTGACACTCAACTGTGCAAGGTCCCTACACATTTGAAAAGGGAAGGCACGCTTATACAAAGGTGCAGACTGCTGCAAATCACATCAGCACCTGTTTAACTTCTAAGCACATGAGTTATCCCATTTACTTTGGTGGAACCTCTTACTTGCTGTAAAATCCCACATTTTCAAGCACTTTGCTGAACCAGGAGCTTGACACAGCTCTGGGAGCCCACGCCACCTCAAACCGAACAAGGAAAGAGGTGAAACTGTGGTCTTATTCTCCACTGGTTTGTAAAACTCCAACTGCACCTGGCATTATAGGTTGCTATATCTTCGCCATTGCTTGCAGTTACACATGGCATCCTTCCGGAATATTGAAGTAGAGAATTCTGAAAACTGTTTCAATAACTCTGAAATTGGGGAACAAATTTTGAAAGGAGGAAACTCAAACACACAATGCTGTAAGGGAAGAATTGTTGGGGGTCTTTTCAGCTACCCTGAGTTTGGATATTTTGCCTTAGAGCTTAAGCTACTTATTGGGTGGAGGTTATTTTTAAAAAAATGTATATTCTCTCTCTCTCTAAGTTGAGGGAAAAAGCAAAATATTCTTGGAAGTCTAGAGTCTGTGAAATCTAGCAGTTGCACCTAAATACAAACAAAAACATTTCAGTTTCAGTCCAGCCTGCCCAATACCTATGAATCAATAAAAAAGCTAGGTCTTTTGTCCCCTTGACCAAGAAACCAAAAGGGGATATCATAGTTTAACACAGGGTTGGCCAACCTATGGCACGCATGCCACAGGTGGCCTGGGCAGTCTGTGTGTGGCAGGTCAGGGAGGGACATAGAATCATAGAAGTAGGGTCGGAAGGGACCTTGTAGATCTTCAAGTCCGACCCCCCACCTGGGCAGGAGAAAACTGGGCTCAAATGACTCCAGCCAGGTAGGCATCAAGCCTCTTCTTAAAGGCCCCCAGGGTAGGAGCCAGCACCACTTCCCTTGGA
>NW_017728886.1:44253598-44254865 GCF_001723895.1 Crocodylus porosus
TGAAGTCGAAGCTTTGCACAGCCCTAATAATAGAATGCCTCAGAGACAAAAACAGTTTCATTTACAATTGGATACACTGCTGTTCCTCCAAGTTGCTGTTGCACATCATTCCTTAGCAGCTGCAATGATTGCTTACATGGAAAGGGAAACATTTGTGTGGGTCTTTTAAAAAGGATAGGAAAAATAGCACCAGAAAGCCAGACGGCTCTCAACCAAATACAGGTTGAGAAATATTTAAAGAAAAGAAAAGAAGAGTTGTGGCAATTTTTTTGGATGGGCAATTGGAAGAACTGAGACTATTTCGTTTAGAGAATGCCAAGGGGATTTGATAACAGTCTTCAAATACATGAAGGGCACTTATAAAAGAGGATTGTGACTCAGTGGCCACAGGGAACAGGACAAGTAATAATAGTCTTAAATTGCAACAAGGGATATTAGGAAGAAATTTCTAACTACAAGTGTGGTTAAGTAGTTGAACAGATTGTCTAGAGAGGCTACGGAGTCTCCAGCCTTGGAAGCTTAAGAGCAGGTTAGACACCTGTCTGGGATAGTTTAGACAGGTATGACCCTGCCTTGAGTGCAGGGTATTAACTTAGATGACCTTCCTGAGGTCTCTTCCAGCTGCACTTTTTCCTATGATTACAGGATAAGAACATTTTACCAAAAATATGAGAGCAGAAAGTGAGAGATAATAAAGTAGCAACACTAAAAGGAAAAATATGGGAGATTTTTCTGTTCCAGTTCTGTATCCCCAGTCCTTCAAGCTTTCATGGAACTTATTTTATTGGATCATTCAATAAAAGCCAACCTGCTTGCACAGCTGCACTTTTCCTAGTCAGCAGTGATAACAGTTTTGGGGTTTTAAGAAACAAAACAAAAAGCCACATGGGTATATAACAATACAGGAATCTTATTTTACTAGTAATGTGGACAACTGTTGATGGCTAGTACCGAGGATAGTTAGTGAACAAAATCTTTTTTTAACTGTAGTTCATTCATTGGGTATCTTTTGCTCTATGCTGTATTTTCAAATCGTTTCTAGGACCATCATTTTGTTCCATTAGTATAACAGCTGGCACAAGAGGCCAACAAATGTTACTTTGGGACAGTAGTATTATTCTCTTATTCTTAACCACTACAACAACCACCAATAAAAAAAAAGTATTCCTATGTTATGTAAAAAATTGTTATACTTACCATTGCCTGCTTAGTACAAGACTATTACATCTAAAAGAGGGTTTGACATTAAACATGTAGTTCATACTAT
>NW_017728886.1:44254965-44273455 GCF_001723895.1 Crocodylus porosus
TGGTAGAGGAGAAAGCTTTCTAGTAAAATTGCTGAAGAATTTTTTGGACTAGTTACATTAATGCAATAAGTTCGTTAGATTATACTGACAGCAATCATTAAAACTAATACACTGCTGAGACACAGTAAAAGAACTCTGGTTTTATAGTGACATAATTAAATTAAAATTTCTGTCCACAGCAAAAGTGTTTACTGGCTTCCTCTCTGTCTAGCCAAGGTGAGCTGGAATTACAAAGTCATCACACAGTCATCCTAGCACAGTGCTGGACATTAGAAACACTGATTGCATTGACAACTGAGCCAAGAAGATCACAGGAGTTTATTTAAAAAAAGAAAAACAAACAAACAAGTAGTTAGAAGGGCAAACTCAGTCTTATTATAAATCCTGACTTAAATCAGACCGGTAATTTCACTTAATATTAAGATTAACAAGGACCCAGCAGTCTTACCTTGTTTATGAAAACTGGAAGATAGGGAGAAGAAAAAACCTGATTGGGAGTGGAATATTTTCTCCAATAGTCATTTGTCCCCTGGTCATCTCCTTCTGTACTATACATAAGTTACTTTAAAATAGCTTGTGCTGTTCATGTTTTGAAACTATTCCATTCCTAAAACTTTCTGCATTTAGAGAGAAGATTTCTTCAAGTTATTAGTTCACAATATCCTTTTTGCCAGCAACTCAGTTTCCAAGTGTTCAGTGCAGCTTTTGTATAGTGGTTTTATACTTCATGTTTAAGCTCAACTGCGTCTGATACAAATTTCAGAAGACACATTTAGCAGGTAAGTATTTACATATGAACAAGCTTCAGACATGTTCCACAACCTACAGCCGGTGGTTTTGTTTATAGAGCCACTAAACTTTGTAGCTGTATTGAAGAGAGAACTACCCACAACCACTCTAACATACTGCTTCTTACCATGTTGGGTTTATAAAAGCAACCTTCTTCCCTCCCCAAAACACAAGTCATTTGGAGCAATAACACAAGCATATCTAACTTGGCTTTAAAATCCCTGCCTGCTTATTCAATACAGCTCTCCTGCTGTTACAGATGTGGACTACACATCTCATTATGGCCGTTATAGCCAAGTGCCATTCTATTTGTCCCTTAAAAATATTCTGGAAATTTCTGTGGTTACCTTATGGACAAGTCACTGATCTTTCCAGAAACAGCAAATACAAAAGGAATAGCCTCATTTTGTATCCCAAAAGATATTAGAATTAAAATTACATTAACTCATCACCAAGACCTTTCCTATATTGCAAAAACACAAACTTGTTCCCCACCTCAATGCCAACTGAACTGCATCTTAAGGTTTTCATCCTGCTGCAACCCTACCACACTTAAATCAGGCCTTCTTTCTCTTGGTCATGAACACAGTTATACAGTACAGGCATATGCACCACAGTACAGAGTTTCATAATAAAAGGTGAAGTTCTGGTGTCTACTTAAATGAAAAGAAATAGCATTACTGTCAATTGTCAGTATTTAGACTTCAAGGACTGAACAGGTTCAAGAACTGCATACCTCCTATTACAACAGCCATTGATTCACATAACGTTGCAAGTTTCTGCTTGCATGCTTCTTTCTGTAAGGACTACAGGCAAAGATGCACATGGCTTTCCTTATGTATAGCTTATACTGGAGTGTACTGCAGATTTTAGTAGTCATGTCACAGTCCTCCTGTGCAGCGTGAGCTTCCCTCCTCTTCTGTTTAGGATCTGTCGGAAGGCCTGTCTGTATGAAGGCACTTCAGACTAATGCTTTCAAGCACTAGTCTTAATTGAAAAGCCAGCTTGATCCCTTTTTAGTACCTTGGACATGCACTTCATTCAAATAGCTATGCTTTGCTTTGCTAGGTTTTTTGGTTCTTTGCTGGGGACACACCAGTCATCTGCCTCTGAAGTCGCTTGATAATGCTTATAGGCAGACTTGTTGAATACTGGGAGTTTTTCTACTGAATCTGTTGACAGGGCCTGAAAAAACACACACCACATACACAGAGCACAAGAATTACTTTATCGGACAAGGGATAAAAAAGGTGGTAGCCATGTTGGTCTAAAAGTACAAGCAGCCAGTATGGTAGAGGCAATATACAATAAAAGATATTGCCTCTACTACACTGAATTTATTGAACAAATGTCTTTTAAATCACTACTCCAGGACAATAATGGTTCTCAGTATATCATGTAAAAGGAATAAACAGGCACCTTGTGCATGTATTACATATAAGTATTAAGGTTCAAGTTGAGCCACTCTGTTGCTATTATTCATCTCTGTAAATAGTTTTCTAGTTCATCTGTGAAAAGCCATATACGTGATGAGGTTTTATAGGCCTTGAACCTTTTTGTAGCCCGTCTGTCTACTGCAAGATAGAACTTATTTGATAGTCTCAAATCATGAAACCTTTTTGCAACAAAAATATTTTTAGACTCTCTCCCTTCTCACATTTGCAAATACAATAATTTGTACTAGGGAAGATGTTTACACTCAAGAGGACAATATTTTTTCAAGTGGAACACTTCCGCACTATACCATTTCCTAGATTGTCTTTTGATGCAATATATAACTTTATTTTTAGTTAATCTAAAGATCCAAAAGAAGTTCCTTTTAGAGGAAGACAGATTACCAGCTTTACAGTATTTTAGGATTACTTTTAGAAATGTACAAGACTAATGTACAAGACTGGACTCTTCTGAACTTGTACTAATATTCTGAAGTATTTAAAAATTTTGGTTGCGTTTGGCATCCATGCAATGAATAATGAACGGAACAAGTTAATGTTATCTGTTAGCATTAGCTTCTATTAGCCTACAGAAACAGAAGTCTTACTGCTGACCATGACAGCGATGAAAATGAAAATCTGCTGCTCAAGTAAATTATGAGGGTGTTAAAAAAATTAACAGCAGGGAACACTGATGACAGAACTGTTGAATGCACCCATTGTTCATGGCTGTAGAAAAGTGTTGTGGTCTAGTAAGTTATCACTGCACACAAAATAGTTCTATTTTGAAAATAGAGTTGCTTTCTGAAACACCCTTGTAGATGCTCTGTCTACCCAAACTTCTGGAACAAGAGTGCTGGCTAACTCTTCCTTCTATTCCATAACTATAAAAACTTGTCCTAAATTTTAGTTGAAAAGTATTTCAGAAAAACCAAGAAGCAAATTAGTTAAGTCCAGCTACATTTTTATCAACCAAAGGCCAAATCAGTCCTCAGGTTATGGAGATGCATGACAATGCAATACTGTGTGGATAAGCCAAATGAGATGTGAACTGCTACTCTGCGTACCAGAATCTATGTTATGCGAAGTAGTACTGTGCAGATATATGCAAGCTAGCTCTGCACACACTTGTTCTGGAACCAGAAGCACCATACCTTTGTTAGTGCTAGGTTGCATCCAGGTTAATGAACTCTGCTGAGAAGCACAGTGCTGCATTCAGGCTAAACAGTCATACTGCTTCTTGAGCCAATGTGTGCAGAGCTAGCCCAAGTATTTCTACATAGTGTTGTATATATAGCACCCTAATCACTTCAGAACCATACTTTGACTACACATACTCATCCCACTGAATTAATGTTATCAACAGAATTACTTTTTCTAAAAAAAACCAAATGCATACCTTCAGGTAGATAACAGCATCTATTCCATAACCCGATATGGAGTACAGATTCAAGTTTCCTTGGAAGTATTTAGCATACAGACGAGAAATTGGTAAGCCATACCCAAAGCCAGCCTAGAAATACAAGGTACAGTAGAGTCAAGATTTCTTTTTCCACTAAGTCTAAGCATCCTTCCAGTATCAGAGCTCAATACAACCAAGAAAGAAACCTCTTGTAAAATAATCGGAATGCTATAAAAACCTGCATTAACCCATGTCATCTAGCACCTATGCAAGCAAGTCTGCAAGTGGGAGATTGTACATAAAAAGTGACAGTTTTTAAATTAATTATTTCCTAGATCAGTCTTCTTCCTGCCAGAAATTTGCAGAGTGCTAGTGAGAGAAGCTTAGAATTTTGCTGTTTGACATCTCAGTTTGGGAGTTTCATGCTTAGGGATTGTACCATGTAGCAAGTGCAAAAAAAGTGAAGCAAATTGAGGTTCTTCTTAAATTTAGAAAAAGCCTTTAAACATGCAAGGAAAAAGCAAATCCTTTCATCCAAAATGGTATTAAATTTTAAAATAAACTCCCTGAAGTGAGCAGGGAATACTGCATTAAAAAGTAAGTTAGGAAGTGCTGCAGCCTGTTACTGTTTCTTTTCCAAGCAAGTGGGAATTTTCCAAGTTAAAGTTTACTTGATAGCTGGATACCTTACAAAGGTCTTACATTGAGTAAAATAGATGTGTGTAATTTAAGCTTAATACAAAAGTTGTTATAATGCATGCCGTGAAGGACTCCACGATATCTTACCAGAGGAGCACTATGAGAATCATCCATCACTGGCCTTGGTGCTGTAGAATACAGGTAGCTAAACAGGCGCTCAACTTGCCTCACAGGAACACCACCCCCTCTGTCAGAGATCTGATTTAAAGAGAAAGAAAAGTTGCATACTTAGAGTACTAGGCCTTTGCGTAGTGGCTAGCATTTGCTTTGGATTCAAATTCAGCCAATTCGGGGGACAGTGTTTTGAATCACTGCCTCAAATCGATTTGGCTGCTGTCAAAAAATGGGCTGAGTCAAACATGACGGATTTCCTCCCCACCCCCCGCCATGGCCGTCCCGCTCAGTGTCGGGTTCTTTAAAAAGTCCTGGTGCTCACTGGCTGCTACCAGGCGGGGGGTGAGGGGGGGAGAAGAGAGGCAAATCCCTTCTGCCCCGTGCTGCGTGGGGGGACTCTGCCATTAGCCCCCATAAACCCTGACAGCCCTGCACTTCACCAGCAGCCTTTAAAAAGAAAAAAAAGAGAGCCAGGAGCTGAGGCAGCTCTTGATGGGGCTGGGAGAGCAAGTGGATGGAGGATGGGGGCTTGTGGCAGAGCCCCAAGCAACACAGGACAGTAGGGGGCAGGAGCCAGTGAGTGGGGATTTTTTTCTCTCTGCCCGAAAGAAGGGAGCTGGGGCTGGGCAGGGGGGCATGCCTGGGGTCTCCCCCATGATCCCCTCCTTCAGCCCCCACTCCCTATTTACTGGCTCACAGTCTGGGTCCAGCTCCCTGCGGCGGCAAACAGGGACTGTCCATATCTCCCAAGTGATTCAGACCTTTTTCTTGGTCTCCCGATTTGAATTTGGATTTGGAGATTCGGCTGCTGAATCAAATCAGTACCCGAAGCTTCAAACAGCCTTATGGAGTACTGCTTCAACATTAGCAACTATTATACTACAAAGCTTTAGCAGTAATATAATTAATATTAAGTCGGGATTTGGTTTCTCTGATAAACAACCTCCATCTTGAGTCAGTATCAACTGAAGCCTCTCTGGTAAATATTAACCTTAGTCTATAGTTTAAAGAAAAAAAATCCCACCCCCCCAAAAAAACCCCAGATTTTTCTATTATGATGTTTGTAGTGTTCTCTGACTATATCAACTCATATGCGAAATAAGATCTATCAGATTACCTTTATTGTTAGGTCTTCATTTCCCAGAACAACTGTTACTTCAATTGGAGAAAGTGAGGACCGGTTTTCTTGATACTCAATTGTTGCTCTCATTGCATTCTATAAGAAAATTAATCAGAAGACTTCATTTTAACTGTCACTACAGAAGCATCGTAATGAAAATTATATTTAGAGGTGCATCAATATCAGTTCATATTGAATCAGCACTGATAAAAGGAAAATTGACATGGTCAGCAATCGCCTTTTTTTGCTGGTGTCGCCAATAATGTCACTGATAAAGTGGTGTGTGTATGCATGAAGCCACAGCATGAACATGGGTAGGAATGCAGTATGGCAGCTTGGTAAGCAGCATCCAGCTGGTAAGTCTGTGAGGGGCAAGGGGTGTCAGGGAGGTGGGGTGGGGGAGGAAGGGGGCAGATTGAGGCCCCCGCAGTGAGGGAGTGGGGTAGGGGCAGGCACTCTGCACACCATTTGAGGCACTTCCCAGCTGGGGCAAGATAGGGTATGGGATGGGAGCTGCCCACCACTGCATGCACCCGCAGGAGAGGCATGGAGGGGCATGTTCCCCCTGGATTTGTGTATGGGATAAGGGTGGGCTGCACTAGTCTCTTCCCAGTGCACAGGCTGGGCCGGGCGGTGGCAGTAGCCCCGCCTCCCATTGCCACCACAGCCCACCCAAGCGCAGCCCCACCCTAGCCTCCCCCACCAGAAAGAGGCTGGTACAGTATCCTGCCTTCGCCCCACTCAGATCTAGCGGGAACATGCCCCCCTGTGCTGCCCCTGGTGGTGTGTAGTGGCAGAGAGTTGTACCCTTTCCTCACTATACTTGGACAAGCCACCCATGGTTCCGCACCATGCCCCACCCGGTCAGTGCCTGCCCCTGCTCCACTCCCTCACTCACCATGGGATCCTTAGTCTCAGTCTCCCCCCCGCCACCCATGCCTCTTACCCCCCTCCTCCCACAGACTTACTGTCTCCATGCTGCTCTCCAAGCTGCTGGGCTGCATAATCAGCATTAGCTGATATGGTTGATTAATAATCAGCCATTGGTATCAGCCACAAAATGTCTTTACTGGTGTACTCATATTGAAGTTTCTCAAGATACACATGCCTAGCACAGGAACTTGGTGGGAAAGACTAATCAATCTGCCATATACCATCAGTGCCTAGCTTTGGTGATTTATTGCAGCAGAAACTAAAGAAAGCTTATACGTAGAAATAGCTTGAAATGAAGTGTATCTTTATCTGGGACTGAAGAAATTGGAAGGAGTATCCAAAATACAGTTATAACAACTAAGCTATACCTGCCTGATGAGAAGCTCAAACACTGTAACTTTAAAGAGTAGATTTATTTTTAGATGCTAGAACAACAGCCGTGACCCAGAAAATGGCTTGAGAGAAAGAAGTACTCTTATCTACCCATAGCCATACATACCTTAAATAGCTCAAACAACATGTGGAAAAGATGAGAAGGGACATACACTATGTGAATGGCTTGTCCTGGTGCTTTTCCTAAGAGGAAAACAAGCACATTTTTTAAAAAGGGGAAGAAGAACTGTTGGTTTTGTTTTCCCAAGTTCTACTATAAGCTAATAATAATGTCATGTTACAGAAAAGATGATAAAGTGTTGTGCCTTTTTTAAATTAAAAAAAAAGGAAATTAACCCTAAGTGTTTGACCAGAGGTGGTAAGTGCCATTTCATGAACAGGTTCTTTTTAAGCAACTTCTAATTACTCAGCTTTTAGCTTTCCTATAGTTTTGTCAAGTCTTAAAACACATTTGATGCATAAAGGAAGAGGACCACCCAGGCTGCAAAACATGCATCGGTAGTAGGCATTTCAGCTGTTCCTGGATTTAGCAATGTGTCACCACTATGTGCAAAGGAAGTTCTTCCTTAGCAACAAATCTATACTTGCTTTTTAAATGGATACAGAGCAATGGTTGTTCTGTTCAGTATTTACAAGAACCATACCTCACAAAAGTTAGCATTCTCCCTCATGAAACTGAAAAAAATTGAGGTAATCGGGATTTCAACCAATGAGGCAGAAAGAAGAGCATGCATTTGAGTCAGCAGATAGATTAGCTTCAAAAAGATATGCACCAGCTAGACAGGACTGACAAATAATCTAGAAGAGGAACAGAGGGAGATCCTTTCTTTAAGAGGAATTAAAAGCAATTTGGCTTTTGATATGGGACATTAGTTTGCAAACAAAATATTAAAAACACCTTACCATTCACTTGAGTAAGCTTCAGTTCTGGTGAAGTTAAATAATACTTGTCACAGAGCATTCGGGAGCTTTCAAAAGCATCTACATTTTTTTAAAAATAAATTTTACAAGTGTAAATATACATAGAAGAAACAAAAAAAAAAAGTTACATAACATAGTTATTTCTTACTTCGGGCCTCACATTATAGCTGACTTTGTTGACATCTGCTGTGTTGCAATGTGTAAATATAAATTCTCAAATTTCAAGTGGTAAGAACGCTGGAAGTTATTACAGAATTAGGACGCTGGCAATTAAACTATACATGGGAATTCAGTAGCTTCACTAGGATTTATCATAAAAATGAATGTGTTATAAAAAAAAAAAACCCAGGTGTCTAGAGAATGCAGGATAGCATCTAAGGCACAGCTGGGTTTGTCTTTAAATCACCAATAACTTCAATCACTCCTGCCCAGTATATCACATAAAAATACTTGTTCAAATAGGTCTTATGTTATTATCATATCTTAGTACTAGCTAAGACTTGCTGCTCTTTTTCATCCTCTTTAAGGCCAGGATATCAAAATGTATAAGTAGGTCAGGCATTTATGTCAGCAGTTAACAGAGAAGTCACTTCTGGCATGTTTGATAAACCTATCTTGGCTGCCTGTCAAACCACTTGCAAACAAGAATATCTTTTGGCCATGAATTGAAACTTTAAGAGATTTAAAAATCTACATACCATGAACTACTGCCACCACATCGCAGCAAGGATCAATGCTTCCAATTTGCTGGGGGTGCATCAAGTTGGCATTACCATTAAAAAGAAGTGCTGTTTTAAAGATAAAACTCATGTTACATCTCACTTCAAGTTGCTAAATTTAATTATGAAAGAGTCAGTTCATTCAAAAATCAACCCAGGCCAAGAGTATGTTCCTTTTAATGCTTACAACGTGTATTGAGCTGAAAAAGATTTAAAGCTTGTTGGTTTTTTGTTTTGTTTTTTTTAAAGCTTCTTCAAAAGAAACTGTTTAAACTTGGAAGTGTCAAGAACAGAGGCTGCTTGCAGATGTATAAAACAAATAAATCCATGCTTTAACAGAAGCAGCAATACATTACTTCAACCTGGCTCTGCAGTGCCTGTAAGGATCGGGAGCTTCAGTGGGGGGGGCTTTTTAGTGCTTTTACCTAAAGCTGATTAAATCAGCTATTAGATAAAAGTGCCAAAAAAGCCCCACTAAAGTACGCAATCTTTACAGACACTGCAGAGGCCGACTGAAGTATTGCACTGCCTCTTCTGGGCATGTGCAAGGCTTGGCACAGTAATATACTGAGTTTAAAGTAAAGCACCGTTTGTTTTATTTTTTTAGATGTCTGCAAGCAGCCAGCTTAGGTCTGATCTGGAGAACTCCCACTTATTGAAAAAACAAGCTACACTTAACTTCATTTTGTTTGCTAGTACATTAACATCTAAAAGTATTTTTGTAGGCATGGATTTTATCACTAGATGTCCACAAAAACCCTTCCTTAATTTAGAGTTAGTATTGAGTCAAGACAACAACAGGTGGTTGTTGCTGTCACCACTCATTCTTGTCATTACCAAGTGACAACCAAAGTCATCTTAATATTTCTTCTGACTCATTAATGAGAGTCTCTAATGTGTTCTAGAAAGGCTTACAAGATGTTGGTTTCAAGAAAAGGGATCTTCAACTTACTATGTTGATTTATTAGCATCCGGAAGGAAATACGGTTCATGTAAAATCGATCCAAGAAGTATTGAATGTTTTGATTCGTGACTGGGTCCACTTTAAAGGTGTCTTTGTATTCAATTATTCCTTGTGCCATTGTAGGGACAACATTGTGGTGTCGGTTTCGGACTGTAAGGAGTGAATCTATAAAGCTAGATCAATAAAAAAAAAATTTTTTTCAGAAAACTGAGACTGACCACATGAAAATTTAAAAAAAAGAGAGAGAAAGTGGCTCTCAACAAAACTTAAACTGGGATACAATTTTACTAAAAGCATTTTTTGCTAAAATTTATTTTTTCATGCCAAATGAGATTTGCAATGGAACTGCTGCCTTTAAGCTTTAGTACTGTTGAGAAATACTACACAATATAGAAAGTTCTAATGAAAACAAAAGGTCAGTCCCTGGTTACTTAACGATTCTGATAACTTGATATTTGTCATTTCAGGTTCACTACATTGTGAAAGGAGGGAAAGCAAAATAAAGAGGTTCATTTAAAAAAAAAAAAAAGACACTTACTCAGATAAAACCCTGTGATCATCTGGACTTTTTTGATGGAACTCAACTAGATCCATTAGACTCCGCATATACCTAAAAAGAGACATCACAAGACATACAGGCTGCTTACTTAATTGCTATTAATCTGGAAGTAGCAGAGAACGTTTTCCTTGAAATTACTACTTAACAGGTAAATAAATTATCATAGCTCCAATAAGCCACTCAAAGTGACTCAGTTTGATTCCAGTCATCACTGTCAAATGACTTGATCCAATTAGGTGCCCAATGGGTAAGTACTGTAATGCCCAATTTTAGCTGCCTGGACCTAGATTGGAATCCCAAATCTGTATTAGGTGCCCAGGCTCCCTAGAGAGGATATGGGAAAAGATAGATGCCTCTGTGGGATCCAGAATAAAGAGTAATTTAGAGCTGACCAAGAGCACCTAGAGATGTTTGAAATCTGCACCCGTCTAGGACCTGGTCACCTTCATCCACTTAGGGAACATCACCCAGAATCATCTCTCGCAAGGCTCACTCTTATTTTAAAGCACAGCAAGGCAATTCTGCTTCCCCCCCGCCAATAACAGCAGAGATCACAGAAGTAGGAAGCAGGAGCCCTGGGTTCTACTCCAAATACCGTTTATGGAACACACAGATGGATGAATATTGAACTTGGGTCTCACTTCTGGGGATACTAACCACCAGATTTTTTTTTTTTTTAGACAAGTGAAGATCCTTCATCTTGTTCCCACAGAATCTGCTATCGTTTTGCAAGGAAGCTGATTCTGCCAGTGTGTTAACACACTGAGAAAGCCTACAGGATTGAGTCCTCAGGGAACTTAGACAAGTGCATAATCTCTGGGATGTTGGTCAGGATTAATTGTGCTAAACTCTGAGCTGCTCAGCTCTTTCAAGATTGGGACAGATCTGGAAATAAGCAGCAATACATCTGCAGTTGGGTGGGGAACTCTAAAGATCGCCCTAACCCTGGGCAATCACAAATCTAGATTTACACACCTAAATGCTGAAGTCCCACTTTAGTCACCCAAGTCCTTTTTTAGATCCAGAAAAAAGACTTTTTGCTCACTCTCATGTAACCCACTCCTACAAACTGTAAACTGAACCTGAAAGTGCTCTGTCTGGCATATCTGTTATCAACAACAATTGATTATGTAGCCTAAATCCTTCTGGTGTAGGTGAGAAGGGACTAAGTTTATTTTATGACTACATCTTCTAACGTTTCCTTGACATACAATTTGTATTCCATGGAGTTAATCATGACAGATCTTTTTCATCGGATCACAGGAAAGTAGAGAGGGAAGGGACCTCACAAGGTCATTTAGGGTGCCTGTACATAAGCATGGAGGCTTCTGATACTGTAGTTACAGCACATTGGAGCAGACTCAATTAAAATCAAGTCTGCTGGAGTATGGCAATTGCCTTGTGCGTCTCTTGTATCAGCATTCCCACACTTCAAAATGGCAGCAGGGGTGCTTGAACTAAAGCTCCAACAAGCTTTCATTCAAGCATCTCTGCCACCATTTTAAAGTGTGGGGATGACGATAAATGAGACTCTGTGGTACTTTAGAGTGGCTCTTGAAGCTGTGTTAATTAAAGACAACGTCCCCTTAGTTTGGTCACCTGCCCACGGCAGGATCATTCATGACCAGACCATCCCAAGCAAGAGTCTCTCAAAACTTGCTCTTGAAGACTTCCAGGGATGGAGATTCCACAACCTTTCTAGTTAGTCTGATAGAAACTTTAACTGCTGTTCTTGTTACACAAGCCAACAAATCGGGCTAGAATCTGCCCCACTGAATTCTGTGACACATTGGCACCAGACCAGCAAAGAGACCCAGAGACATTACATTTCACAGTGGACTGCTACATTTTAGAGCTGTTCCTCTGTAGGGAATATAGAAGTATTTGGGATTTTATTTCTTCTGATGTGCAGCTGGCAGATAAATCTGTCTGTTGTAAGACATTTTTTTTGGTAAAAAAACAAAAAACAAAAACAACAAACACACACACTTGGACAAGAACAAGTTATGGCAACTTAACCATTTGGCTGAGGGGAACAGGACTACATTCTCTATGCCCTTGTAATACAGCCAGATTTACTGGAGACATTCAGAGACCCTTCCTGCCTACTTCCCAAAAGGTTTCAGTTACCTTGTGGTCTAGCCTAATTTTACCATCTCTTGATCTACGGATGAGAGCAGCGGTAACTTGGAGTCGTCAGCTCCAGGGCACCCTGTCACGAGGACTTTGGTGGAATCCTAGATACTTACCAGCTCTTCACCAGGTTGACAGAGGGAGTGCTCTGCAACTGAACAGGAAGGAGGTCAATTTCTTTCAGGATATTTGCTAGCCGCACAGGAAGCTCCTGTCGCAGAAAGGCAAAAGAGGTTCTCTCACATCCATTCGCCAACCCTGCAAAACAAACCCAGGGATGGACATCAGCACACGTGAGCCAGCTTCTCTCAGATCCAATTTCAAAACTGGGTCTTTTCAATTCTGCAATCATGGCACTGCAGGTCCCCAAGAAGGCACTGCAGGGCTGGGTCATCCCCAGGGGGATCTCTGGGCTCTACACATGGGTGGGCACCAGCCTCTTCCCGGTGGGGGAGGGCTGAGGTGGGCTAGACAGACGACTGTGGGGGCTGCGCTATGCAGAGGTGGGACATGGGCCCCATGGGGGCTGGGCACATGCTAAGCCTCTGTGGAAGGGAGTGGGGCAGGGGTTTTGGATAGGGGCAGTGCTGGGAGGGGTTGTGGGGAGGGGCAAGGCAAATTTTCTAGTCCCTATAGCCCCCCCAAGCGCCACCCCTGCCTCTACAGGTGGCCTACCCGGGTGCAGTGATACCTAAACCCTAGGCAGCCACGTCCAGACACCTTTATACCCGTGGGAGCCAGGCATCTGGGGCTAGCGCCGGGGCTGCTCACCCCCCGCCCCGGGGTGTCAGAGTGCATCGCTTGAGCTGCATTTTGCAAAGGGACCAAAGGCGAGGACAGCCTAGCCCCTGCCCCGGCTCTTACCGAAGTCCAGGAACTGCTGCATGGAGAGCGGGGACGGCGAGAAGCGGGCGAAGCGCTCCACCTCCCGCGGCGCCGGGGGGCAGCTCGCCGCCAGCGGGGCAGCGCTGCGCAGCGCTATGCGGGCCGCCTTCATCGCTCCGCTGGGCTGGGCTGGGCTGCGACGCGAAGCGGCTGGGACGAGCACGGCGCTCTGGCTCGTCCCGCTTCCATGCGCCGCTATTTACTTGCCTGCAAAGGAGGCGGGGCCAAGAAGCAAGCCCCGCCCCCTCTCTTAGCGGCGGCGGG
This sequence comes from Crocodylus porosus, assembly GCF_001723895.1. Taxonomy (NCBI): domain Eukaryota; kingdom Metazoa; phylum Chordata; order Crocodylia; family Crocodylidae; genus Crocodylus; species Crocodylus porosus. Next base: position 44,268,294 of record NW_017728886.1, read on the forward strand.
GGTGTCCAGCGAGCGGGCGTGGCCTCCGCGGGCTTCAACCCTCCCCCTGCCCTTGTTTACGCGCGGACAATGTCATCCGCGCCGGTGACTGTGCCTCCCGGGGACTTTTCCAGGAACCGGGGGCTCCTCTCCTCATTGGCTGTTGGCCGAGCCTTCTAAAGTGAGCCAATGGCTTGGCCCAGCCCGTTCTGGCCTTGCTCCCGTTCGGTCCCGGCACGGCTCGGCTCCGCCCCTTTTCTGCTCTTCCTAGAATTCTGAGGACAGGGCGGGCCGGGCCGGGCCAGCGCTTGGTTTCGGCTTGTGGCTGTAGCGGGTCCGTGGCGCTGGAGGCCCCCAGCGCAGCGGCACTGCGGTACAAATAACATCACGAGCCGAGGCCAGAGTAACACCTTCAGAGGGGCATGAGATAGCAGCTGATGCCTTTTGGGACAAATTGGAGTGTGAGGTGCTGCCCTGGCCAGACTAACACCACCGACTACCTTTTCTTAATAAATGATGAGGAGTGCTGACATCCTGAGAGCCCCTACATCTCCAGTGGGCCCCTCCTTGTCCATGCGCAGCACTATGATTTGCTGAGCTGCTTTTTGGCAATGTTCTTCCAAGACCTATGGAAGCGGCATAACTAAGTGAACTTTCATGAGGGGGCGGGGAAGCTAGCCCTGATGGTCTCGCTGGTCTGGCTCCGAAGGTGGCTCTCTACCCTGCCGTCTGAGTGACTTCAGACTAACATGGCTAACTACCTCTCTGGCTCCAAAGTCATCAGGCACCGGGAATGATCCAAACGTTTGTTCAATTCCCGTGGTGTTGGGATGTCCTTCAATCTCAGTGACACTCATGGGGTGCAATAAATGGCAGCCCCTGATCCAAAGAGTGTCCAGTCAGAAAACTTCTTGGCAGGGAGGAGTGCAAAGTACTAAAATAAAGTTACAGCATGGGTGTGCAAGTCATAATGAATCTGGGGCTGTAACTGTAATTTGTCACCTACTGCATTGGCAGCTTTCTGTCTGGGGTTGCTCTCCCCTTTGTTTTTCACTTCTGTTCTGTTCAATCCTGCAGGCTGGGGAAGTCAGACATAGAAACAGCTGCTTAGCAGGGCTTGGGTTGTTTTCTTTTGCAGGCACTTTAAGGTTCTAGCCATGGGTGTCTGGTGCCTCTTGAGTCAAGGGGTCACGTGCCCCCTCTGGCACCAGCTGATCCCACTGACTGGGGGCAGGTCCCCTGGCGGCCGATCCTGCTGCACCGCCGTGCACCCCCTGCATGTCACCCCTGGCTCTAGCTGTGGTGTTAGTGCTGTGAGGTTGGGACTAAGAGGAGTGTACAGATCCATGAGTTTTTCAGATTTCCCTGCGTCTTAGGTTTGGTTGTGAAGCTACTATTGTGGATGTTGAAAGTGAAAAAGTCTGTACAAAAAACACCCTAATGTGAACTCAAGTGACAAGGCAGGGGGACTAGGTAAATTCCTGATCAGTCCAGACTCCAACCTGGATAAAGAGTAAGGGGATGTGAGGGTTGTTTGATGGCATTTGGCAGTCTGGGTCACAATGGCCATGTGAGCTTTTGTTTGCACTTTCTACAAGAACTAAGGATGGATTGACTGAGCTGATCCTTACCTGTTTTCTCTGGGTTGCAGCTGGGGCTGGGAAAAGTTTGCACTGTCCTTGCACTTCACCTGCTTTATGGAGAGGACTTTGACCTCCACCACTGATCAGCATTTTCACATGCCTGACATTAACTTGACTCGAAACAAAAAAAAGTGATTGCATAATGAACAAGAAATGCAATAAAAAAAGTGAAGCTGGTAATTCCAGCAAAGGATTCTCATGATAGTCCTTATGTTAATGACCAACATCTAGGAAATACTATAATAAAAGCTATGTTATAAAGAAGTATAGTCTTTCTCTCTCTATATAATAATCATCAATTTTTCAGTGGAGAGGAAGTCCTTATCAGAACTGTCTGCATGTTAAGTCAAAAGTAGAACAAAGAACTTTAACTCATGCTTAGATTTATTCTGGCACTTTATCAGATATTTTTCTCATCTGAGACCTTTTTCCTTCTTAGCTCTACTTATTCTTCCATTCCTTATGCATTTGCCATTTAATTTTTTTACCTCTCTCTTATCCTGTTCTTGCTGCACACTGTTTTCAAACCATTGTGAAATTGTCACAGGAGTAACGGTGTTGAAATTGTATATATGGAATAAGGACAGTTAACATATATAAGTTTAGCTTTAATTAATGTCTAACACTCTTGCCAGTAGCTTATACTGGTGGGGGGAGGCTGTTTAGATAACCATTGTGTGTGCGTGCAATTTAATTTAAGCTGCCTGCCAGGCTAGAATGACTGTCATGCAGACAGGTAAAAAGCAATTGGGCTTAAATTATGAAGCACTAATGAGTGTCCTTTCTAATAGCTGGGAACATGGAAAAAACCTTAAGATTGACAACTCTTAAAATAAGATTTTGAGTTACAATCTTGTCACTAAATTCACCTGTGCCAGTCAGTTATACTGCTCTGAATTAATTCTTCACCTGTCCCCACCCAGGCACCACAATTGCTGTCACTGTGTGGCAAAGTGGGGCTTCCCACCTAGCCACAGTACTAGTCTCCCCACTTGCCTTTGGGCATGCCACCCACCTGACTCACCTGCCATGCCTTGTTCTCAATTAATTATGATGTTAATTAAGGTGGGAGGCTGCCCATTCTTGCCCCAATGCCAAGGAGTGCTATCTGTGGCTCCATACCTCCCCTACACTGCAGCCCAGGCCTCACAGATGGCATCCAGCTGTTGATCTCACCAGCCTCACACTGGGCCCCAAAATCCTCCAATTAACACCTGTCTAAGAACCCTCCATTCCAGTGACCTATCCCTCCTTCGTTTGGATTGTCTAGCTCCCTGAAACCATTTCCCCTCTCGGGCGTGGTCCCCCCAGGACCTTTGGCCACACAGGCCCTGGCCTCACCTCCAAAGCCAGTTAGGACCACAAGCCCTCAGCTCTGGGCATCCCTCACGGTAGGCCCCTGGCCCTTTTGACCGTTCTGGTCCTGGCCCCAGCATTGACCAGTTGAGGGTATTCTACCTCAGGCCTCTGCCACTAGCCCCTTTGCTCTCTAGGGTCTGCCTTCTGGTCCCTACTAGGGGTTACCCACCCAATTGTGGGAGCTGGGGTAACACACCACGCCTGGTGCTCCAGGGTCTCACGGGGAGACTGACTTGCTCCGATCTCACTTTCCCCCACCCCCAGAGCAGCATGTCATTGATCTGCTCACTATAGATCTGCCTTTGACCCACACTCGGCCTCCCAGTGATGGAGGACTTACCGGGGGTCAGGACTCACACCTCTATCTCAGGCTAAGCCCCCTTTATATGGCTTCTGGTCCAAATTACAGCCTCAGGCATCTAGAAACATGCCTGGGCCTACTTCCCTTCACTGGGGCTCCACACTGCCCCCTCACTCAGAGTCATGGGGCTCCCCAGCGGGCTCAGGTGGCCATAGCCAGGCCTGGCCCCAACTACCTTTCCTCAGGGTCTTACACCCCACACAGGGCTCAGGTGGCCACAGCCATGCCTGGCCCCCACTTTCCCTCCTTGGGGTCTCTCAGTGTCTTGCACCTCACAGGCTCAGGTGGCTGCAGCTGTGCCTGGCCCCCAACTACTTCCAGTGTTACAAGACCCACACAAAGGTGAGGGCTAGGGTTAAGGTTAGTCTACCCGCCTTCCATGGAGGTAATAACTGGCCTGGCATTTCCTGGGGGCTCCCGCACCACTGGGAGCCCCACCAGGCCACCCACTCTCAGCAGGGTGCAGTTTTAGGTCATGCCCAGGACCAGGAGCCTCCTAGCCATCCCCTACAGCTCCTCCTTACCTCCAGGATGATACTTTTTAAAAAAGTAATATTTTATTAGAAAACAGACAAAAGCAGACAGTCTAAAATGACCCAAGAGGCCTCACAGAAACAATTACAACATAAAATTTCCTAAATTACATAATACAAACGTGATAGCTGACATCATATTCAACTTCACTTAGACTGTAGCCACTATCGGCCAACATGACACAGAACAAATTACACTTTGCTTCTTACATACATACAGGTTCAGTCATCAGTACATAAACCAGAAAAACAAAAAGTTTGGGGCAAATCACCTCTCCCCCTCTGTATCCCATACACAAGTCCTCACCCACCCATTCTGGCACTAAGTGGCACCTTAAATTCAACCTATCCCTATGCGGGGCTGGAACAACCCCCTGAAGTCCAGCCCTTGCCACAGCCTTGCATCCCCTCCTTCCATCATATCTCTTTCCCTACCTCAATAAAACTCCAGCTTGTACATCCCTAACTGTAAACACTCTACCACAGAAAAACGTGACTCTTTTAGTGCCAACAGTGAGCGCACTTTTCATAGTGCTCCTTTGGTGCATATAATCAAAACCCTCATTCCCCACATCCCCTCCATCACCTCTGATAACCCATATAAAACATTTGGGGGTGATCCCCGTTCCCCTTCCCGTATCCTTCACATAGGTGGCTACCTGGCACTGACTCAGGCTTATAGCAGAGCTCCCTTGGGCACTTGGGGGACTGCAACAGCACCCAGCGATAGAGCACCTGTCATACTGGCAAAGCGTTTCACACGGCCCTCCATGCCAGCTCCTCGTGCTCCCCTTTCCATTCCTTCCCCACCAGCCCTTTCCACACCCTACTGACTTGCTCCGATCTCAGCTTTCCCACATCTGTCATCCTCTGCCTCCCCCTCATGAAATTCATAGGATCATATCATAGAATCATAGAAGTAGGGTTGGAAGGGACCTTGTAGATCTTCAAGTCCGACCCCCTTCCTGGGCAGGAGAAAAACTGGGCTCAAATGACTCCAGCCAGGTAGGCTTCAAGCCTCTTCTTAAAGATCCCCAGGGTAGGAGCCAGCACCACTTCCCTTGGAAGTTGGTTCCAGATCCTAACCGCCCTAACTGTGAAGCAGCTCTTATGGATGTCTAATCTAAACATACTCTTCAACAACTTATGGCTGTTATTCCTTTTTATGCCAGGGGGCACTAGGGGAAACAAGGTCTCTCCCAAACCCTTCTGGTCCCCCCTAGTGAGTTTATAGATGGTCACCAGGTCTCCCCTCAGCCTTCTCCTGTGAAGGCTGAACAGGTTCAG
>NW_017728886.1:44273600-44292069 GCF_001723895.1 Crocodylus porosus
TCTGTGCTCTCAAGAAGGGAGTTTCCCATCTTATAAGTGTGCTGCTGGTTACTACTGCCCAAGTGCAGCACCCTGCACTTGTCAGTATTGAAAGGCATCCTGTTTTTGCTAGCCCACCCCTGTAACCTATCCAGGTCTTGCTGCAATCTTTTCCTCCCTACTAGTGTGCTCACCTCACCCCAAATTCTGGTATCATCAGCAAATTTAAACAGGTTGCTTTTTACCCCGTCTTCCAAATCGCTGATAAAGAAATAGAACAGCGTGGGCCCAAGGACCGAGCCCTGGGGTACTCCGCTGCCCACTTACAGATTTTTTTGGCATCCCCCAGCCCTTTGAGCCCCAACCCCTTCAAGCCTTCCCTCATAACAAAAGTTCCAAGCTACGCATAAGGGAGCGACATCTTTCAAGCCCATGCCCCTCTCTACCCGCTCCCAAACAGCCCCAACCTTCATAGTAGTCTTCCCCCACAGAACCTGCAGAAGTTGGAAACCATCCCTGGTGCTCCCCTCACTTCTCTCACCACCATCTTCAAGAAGTGCTCATAAACAAAAACCTCCATGTTGGGGAAACTCCATCCCCCCAACACTTCCTCCTTATATAGCTCTGTCCTAGCCACCTTCTCTGTCTTCCCCCCCACCAAAAGAAGAGGCACAAGGCCTGCTGGACCCACCAGGCCTGTAGCCAGGATGCGGGGGGTACACCATCCCCGTGTACAAAATCATCGGCAACAGGCACTGTTTAATCACCTGCACTTTCCCCATTGATGATAAACCCCATGTGCCCCACAACCCCACCATCTGTTTCACCCTCCCCTCCAGCACCTCCCCTGCCCGTTTCCCTTTCCCCTGGGTATCCATCCAGACACCCAGTACTTTCAGTTCTACCCTTTCCACCCACAATCCAAATTTCTCCAAATCCCCCCATTCTCAACCACCAGGATAACTCTTGTCCATGTTCACCTTCACCCTGGATACCTCCCCAAACTCATTTGCGTGCTTCACCACTCTTCCCAGGGACACCTCATCCCTCACCAGGCAGGTCACATCATCCCTGTATAGGAGGATTTTTAATTCCCTCCCGCCTTGGTACTCTAACCCCGCTGACCACCCTATCCCCCCTGATCAGCTATGCCAGAGGCTCAGTGGCACAAACAAGGAGCCCCGGTGACAGTGGACACCCTTGTCTTACCCCTGAGTCTACTCCAAAAACTTCCCCCAGGAAACCCCTCACCAGCACCCTGCTTCATGCCCTCCCAAATCTCCGTGGCATCCCCATCTCTTCCAGAACCCGAAACAAAAACCCATGCCCAATACTGTCATATGCCTTTTGCAAGTCAAGACTCACAGCTATTGTGTTCCAGTTTCGGTCAAAAATGTATGACAATGTATGACGGTGTATCCTGGAGCATCCAGTGTGCTTGTGTCATCTGCTGCCCACCCACCACGCACATTTGTTCCCGACCCAGCACCTGCGGTAACACCTCCCCCAACCTTGCTGCTAGGATCTTAGAAAATAACTTAAAGTCTGAATTCAACAAGGTGATTGGCCTCCAATTCTTGATGTACTTCTGGCCCCCTTTCTTGTAGATCAGAAGTACAACACCCTCTGCAAAATTCTCCCCTACCCATCCCCGATCCATAAATTCTCTAAACAGGCCAAGAGATCCTCCTTAACTAAGTCCCAAAACTTCAAATAGAATTATACCAGGATCCCTTCACCTCCTGGTGTCTTCTTTAGCGGCAGTGTTCTCAACACTCCCAGAATTTTGCTTTCCATCAATTCCTTTATCAGCCTCTCCCTCTCTTCCCACCCCCAACCTTTTCTTCCAACCACCCCACCAAACCCTCCAGTTGTTCCCACTACACCGCTTTCTTGCAAAATAAATACCTATAATATCTGGTCACCTCCCACAAAACCCCTTCCACATCCTCCACCATCCCTCTATCGGCTGTGTCAACCACCCCCATCACCCACTTCTTTCTTTTCACCTACAAGGCAAAAAACTGCCCCCATTCCTCCCCCTCATCCACCCACTCCACCTTGTCCAGGAACATCTGCTCTTTCATCCTGCTCCAGAACCAATTTTGCACTCCCTCTCTTGCCCCTTCCCATTCTCTTTTAACCACTTCCCCCCTCTTTACCTTTTCCCATAAAACTTGAACTTCCCCTTGCAAGTGCGCTCCTTCTTTTTCCACCGTGCTTGCCTCCTTCCCATGCCATCGAAACACTCCCGCACATGCCCCTTAATTTCCACCCACCAGTCCCACTGTGTTGGGAAAAAGGGCTGCAAGGTTTGCCACTGGTGGTATGCCCGTTGAAAGGCATAGCATTCTTGCGTGTCGTCCAATAAGGAAGCATTAAATTTCCATGCCTTTTCCCTAGTTTGAGCCCCTGCCCAACGCCCACCTCCACCCACAAGACATGATGATCTGAGAAGCTTACATTGACCACTCGGTTGCTACGGATCTCCATCCCCTCCAACACCAAGACAAAGTCGATTCTCGATTGCCTCCTCTCACCAGGATCCACTCTAGTAAACACCTCCATCCCTTCCTAAGCATCCCAGAGCCCCTTGTCTTTAATCCACCTCCTCAGCCATTTCCCAGTGCTACCTATCCCCACTCTCTGCCCTATCCCAATCCACCCACCCTCTTCAATAATGCAATTAAAATCCCCCATCACAATCCACGGTCCTCCACCCCCCCCCCCACATGTCCATTTTGGGAACGAAGCATATCCTCTCCGTTCTCTCAGCTGGGGCATATATGTTATACAATGTCACATCCACGCCCTCAACTTCCCTCAACTTCTACCACTGCTTTCTGCAGTCTCCCCTCTTCCAAGACCTGCAGGTCTTTGAATTTCAAGACCCCCTCCCGTCCCAGGAACCCCACTTTTTGATACCTGGGTTGGGGGTGAAAGACTGGAGGCAGTCGTTGACATGGGCGGTTTCCATACCTTCATCCAAAACAAGCTGGCTCCCTCCACATACGTACGGAAGGCCACCCCTGTGAAGATGACCCGCACATGAAGATGGGGGAAGCAGGGCCCTTCAGAAGGGGTGGAGATAGCCCAGCTGCTGATACCCACCCAGTTTAGGCTTCCCATCCTGAAGCTAGCACACGGGAACCTGCTAGGGGGACATATGGAGCACCATAAGACAGAAGCTAGATTAACTAGGTGGTGCTTCTGGACCGGGCTGTACGAGTAGGTTGAGAAGTTTTGCCATGCTTGTCTTGCATGCCAAATGGTAAGCGGGAACTGGCCAGCATGCACCCCATTACCGCCCATGCCAATAATCGAGGTCCCTCTTTCACTTATTGCGATGGACATAGTAGGTCCCTGCTCCAAGAGCTCAGCAGGCCACCAGTATCTGCTGGTCATTGTAGACTATGCAACCAGGTTCCCGGAAGTGGTTCAAATGCGGTCAGTCACAGGGCCCCAGGTAGCGGAATAGCTTATGAAGTGAATCACTCAGGTGGGCATCCCAAAAGAAATTGTTACCGATCAGGGGTTGAACTTTATGTCTAACGTCATCCGTGTTCTGTACAAGATGCTGCAGATTAAACACCTCTGCACGACTGTCTACCACCCACAGACTAATGGGGTGGTAGAGAGGTTTAACCAGACCCTAAAGAATATGCTAAGGCAGTGTGTGCAGATGGAACCCCGCAGGTGGGATCTGATCGTCCCTCCCCTGTTATTTGTGTCACGGGAGGCCCCTCAGTCATTGTTATGATGTGCCCCATTTGTCCTAGTGTGTGGGCACTGGCCTAGAGGCCTACTGGATCTAGTTAAGGAAGGATGGGAGGCCAGACAGGAGGAAGAGTTAAGCTCCTCTGCATACATGCAGAACATGCAGCAATGTCTATGGAGGGCAGGAGAATTGGCTCGTAAGTGCCTACAACAATCACAGAAGGCTGTATATGATAAAAGGGCCCCAGAAAGGGGCCTCTGGGCAGGTCAAAAAGTCTTGGTGTTACTCTCTGACACTGAGAACAAACTTACGAAGTGCTGGCAGGGACCTTTTGTGATAACTCGCCAAGTGGGCCCCGAGGACTATGAGGTTCTTAAACCGGGGTCATGCAGGGAGAGGCAAATTTACCATGTCAACCTACTTAAAGAATGGAGGGAGCAGGAAGGCCTATTAATTACCCCTTCTCCTCTGGAGGATGAGTTCAGCCAAGAGCTTGGGCCAAGGGCTGGGTTAGAGACCAAAAATCTTGTTGTCCCAGTGGGACCCCAATTTGATCTGGGCAGTGGCGCCAGGTAAAGGCCCTTGTGAAAGAATTTTGTGATGTCTTTAGTGAAAACCCTGGGTGTGCACGGGGAATAACCCATTGCATAATTACACCCCCTGGACAAGTTGTCAGGGAGAAATGGAGGAGGATTCTCCGCTGCCAGCACGATGCCATTCACACCGAGTTGGCCAGAATGCTGGAACAGGGAATAATCCAGGAATCATGTAGCCCTTGGCGAAGTCCCATTGTGGTGGTTACCAAGCCCAATGGGTCTTTAATGCTATGTATTGATTTTAGGAAGGCAAACACTGTTTTCAAGTTTGATGCCTTTCTGATGCCCCAGGTCAGTGAGCTTCTCGAGAGGGTGGGGCAAGCCCAGTTTATCTCCACCCTAGATCTGTCAAAGGGGTATTGGCAGGTGCTGTTATGAAGGGAAAACAGGGCTAAGACAGTTTTTGGCAACCCGTGGGGGTTATATATGTTCAGAAGAATGCCCTTTGTGTTGCACGGAGCAGCTGCTACTTTCCAACAGTTGGTTGATTGGGTACTAGCCCCACACCAATATGCGGCTGCCTATATAGATGACAGCACCATCTATACTCAGGGGTCAGAAGAACACCTCAGGGCTGTGAGGGCAGTGCTGTGCGAGCTACGCCAAGTTGGTCTAATGGCCAACCCCAGAAAATGTGTCCTGGGCAAGGCACAGGTCAAGTACCTGGGATTTTTCCAAGGGTGAGGCCGAGTCCAACCACTATCTGACAAGGGAAAAGGTAGAGGCCTTACATCAGCTCAAGCCATTGCAAACCCGTAGGCAGCTGAGGGCTTTCCTGGGGTTAGCAGGTTATTATAGGTGATTTATACCCAAATTTGCTGACATCACCGCACCCCTCACAGACCTGTTAAGAGGAAAGAGAGGTGGGTCTCTCTTATGGAACCCGGAAAGCACACTCGCCTTTGAACGCACCAAGAGGGCCCTCTGCCATGAGGCGATATTAGACACTCCAAACTTAGAGTTGCCTTTCACCTTACAGACAGATGCGTCAGACCAGGCATTAGGTGCCATGCTGTCCCAGGAAGTTGAAGGAGCCTCCCAACCCATAGCCTACGCGAGCCAAAAGTTAAATCCACAAGAAAGAAGGTACACTACAATTGAACATGAGTGCCTCGCCATTAAGTGGGGAATCCAGTACTTCCAGTGCTACTTAGTGGGGTGAGAGTTCACCCTTATTACCGATCATGCCCCCCTAAGGTGGCTGAAGATTAGACAAACGGACAATGCGCTCATTACCCAATGGGCTTTGGCCTTGCAACCTTTTAATTTTAAGATCACATACAGGCCAAGAAAAGCTAGTAGTCACTGATTTTCTGTCAAGATGAGATAAGGATGAAGACAGCAAAAAGCATGGGGCAGCGAACACAGATCTTGTTGGACCAAAACCCCAGGGCATAAATGTACCTAACAGTGAGTTAAGGGGGGAAGTATGTGAGAGTCTGGAGGGCACTCACCTAGGGTGTGTCCCCAACCAGGGGCATGAACCGTGACACGTCATGTCCACGCTGCAACAGGAGCTCCCCATCCACACCTGCTCAGCTTTACTCCTTCACCAGGTGAAGCGGATTGGTGACAATCTGCAGGGGGGCAATATCCGGAGGCTGGGGGCAGAACCCAGGGGAGGTGGAGAAGGACGACAGGAGAACAGGAGGGAGAGACTGGGGAGTGGAACCAGCAGGGCGAAGACAGGGAAGACTGGGTAAGCCTGTGGTCGGACCCTGAAGACGCGGGAGTGAAAAGGAGGGTGGAAGAGGCAAGGCAGCAGAAGGCTGACTGAGAAAGACCTTAGGAGCAGCAGAGGCGGTGGATCCGCCCGAACCATGCACCATGGGGTTTTATTTCCTTTTTATTTTTCCCCTCTCTCTCTCTCTCCCCTGGCTGCCTCCCCACCAGCTAGGGACCCCAGATCAGGGCCAGGCATTTCCTCAAGAAGTAGAGGGGAGTGGACACCCAGAGGATCCCCAAGGCTGGACCAGGAGCAAGCAGAGAACCCGAGCTGTGAGGACTGCACCCCTGCCCAGCTGATCGCCCTAGTGGGGATTCCCCTTTTTGTTAGGCAACGCGCACCTTCAGTGAAGTTGGCACGGGTCTGATACAAAGTATCCAGGAGTAGTCCAGAGCAGGGAAAGTAAGCTGCTGAAGACCCTTGGAGGGGGGGTAACTAACTCCAAGGGCAGAAGCCAGACCTTGACAATGTCTAGAAGATAAGCAGGACAAAGGTCATAAGATTTCAGTAAACTCGAAAGAAATAAAGTGAACAAAAGTAAAGAGATTGGTTTATGTGGCTTATTCCTGCGCATCTATTTTTGGGACTCTGGGCACTGGGGCAGCCCCTACGATCGATCCGGGTGTGGGATGCGTAGTCACTACCTCCCTTTTCATAAATCCTCTTCTTATCATCAAAGTCGTGGCAGGAAGGAAAAGAAAGGGCACCAGACCCCACCCAGATTGATCATAAGGGACGCAGCCACCCTGAGGGGCCAGTGAATGCCAGCTGGATGTAGGGGTACACATCCGTATCCAGTGACTACCTGACAAAGAGTCCACAAGTATACTAGTCCGAGAGCATGGAGAGCTTTGTTAAATGCCTCAGTGAGTACTTCTGGGAGCAAGTACATCTTAATTTCACTTTATTTTCATCCAGCCATATGTGTTTGCATGATGGTTGCAACCTGTACATTACAGTATACATCTGTGGCAGCGTGTGACCTAGGGGTGCCATGAACTCCCCTAGCCCCCCCTACCTACTGTGTCAAATCGGGCTTAACGCACCCTCACTATCTTGCCTGCCATGTCTTTGATGGTAATTTGTTAAAGGGAGGCTGCCTTTCTAACCCTCCTTGGCACAGTGCCTTGATGCATCTTGGCTCTGTCTAGTTGCCTGGTGCACTCCAACCTCTGGGGCTGCATGTGAGTCCCACAGTCACCCGTGCCCTGATGGGTCCCTGGACTTGTCTCTGGGTCCACCTCCTGGCTTCTCCTGTGGCTCCTGCCCCCACCAGGGCCTGTCTCCCTGCGGCTCTCGTAGCCCACACAGGGGCCTTGCCTCGTGATCCCAGACCCCTTTCCCGACTGGGCTCCTCACAATCGAGGCTCAGGTGGCCGCAGCCATGCCTGGCCTCCAGACCCCAGGTCTTGTGCCCCACTGGGGCTTCTCGCCTGCGCCCACACTGGGCTCCTCCCGATGCTGCCCACACTGGGGCCGGGGTCAGGACACCCCAAAATGCAGTGCCCTCTCCAGCGCCAAGAACCCCCACACTACTGGGGAGCTCCTATGAGGCCTCCTCCACCCCTACAGCCTCACCCAGTCCTCCTGTTTATATAGGCCCGGCCCTGCCCCCTTCTGGTCAGCTGACCAGACTGGTTGTCTCGGCAACCCACACTTGTGCTGCCCTGGTGACTGGCAGCTGAGCCCATATTACTGTTTGTCAGTAGCAGGCACCTTAGTGCCCTGCTGCAACATCAAACAATGTAACTTTTTATTCTTGTAAAGATTGGTAGCATTTCATAGTAGCAGTTATAAGGCATCTTCTGAGTATTGGACTAGCCATTGGTAGGCTTATTCACATAAGCCTGCCAATCTGGCTATATTAATTGTCAGCCAAATTGTATTTTGGGGAAAATGTTTAGTTGTAGATGCTTAAAAGAGCAGCTACTTTTCAATGCGACATGGCAAACTCTCTTGACTGCAGAGCTGTTCGCCCCACTTTTGCTCCCTAATTATTACAATTACTCCCTCAGCTTGACCCCATTCAACTGCACTCTCATAGTGAAGCACAGCAGATTCCAAATGATGAGATTCATCAGATCTCCCTCTATCATCAATATTTTAATAGTTAATTTTCTTAAACAATACTAGCTCCCTCCTATAGGTCTAAATTTTGCAAAAAGCAGTTATAAGACTTTTAGTTGTTCAGTCACAGAATTTTTCTTCAGTTTGTTCATAGAAACAGCTTTGTTTCAGTTCTGCTCTTTCATATATTGAAAATCCATCTGCTCTCTACCATAACAGAAACCCCCCCTTCTATTTAGCCTGCATCAATTCCAAGGAATGGTTTTGCGGCTAAAAGAGTCAGGAGATGATGAGGTGTCTGTTTGTGGCACTCTTAATTTCTTGTGCAACCGAAGTTAAATCAAAAAACTCTTTTTGCCCAGTGTACCCATTTGTGAAACTGGGAAAATACATGCCTCATGAGAGTGCCATGAGACATAATTTCTGCTTGTTTGTGATACCCTTGAGATTCTGTGATAGGAAGCACAATAGAAAGTCGAAGACATTAAAAATGAGAGCTACATCCTTGTATTTCTCTTCTGAAGTACTGACATAGGATTACAAGAACTTTGTCAGGCTGCTGAGCTGGTCCACAGCTCAGCTAAAATAACTTTAGTAGGTGAAAGGCTGCCGAGCAACAGGAAAACACATCTCTTGGTCAGATACAGCTGAATGAAGTTTAGTATGTGAGAGGTCACGCAACTGCCTGAGCTGCTGCACAACATCCTCTTCACTTCTCATATTTCCAAAACTCAAAGTACAGTAGACGTATCACTTTACTGCTGCATGAATCTCAGACTGCAAGCCAGATGGAAAAATCCAGTCAGTGCTATAATAATTCTTCGGTAATGCACATGCCAACTGTCCAGTTATAAACAGGCTGCTCCTTCCTTCTTCCCTGCCTTCAGTATTTTGGTGAAATGTTTTGCATCTCCTGTTTTAAATTCCTTCAAAATTACATTCTTATAAGGTAAAAGGTCCACAAGTCATTACATTTAAAATGTTTCTAGGTTTGTTGATGAATATAACCAGAATTACAGACCAGGTTAGCCTTATGGATCACCTGGTATACCTTGGACATAGTGGTAAGGGAGAAAAACCTATATAACTTTAATCTATGTTCTTGAGTCACAAGCCTAAAGAAACACCCTGTGAAAATGCCTCTCTCAAGACATATTTATTGAGAATCTCTCTAGAGCATAGGCTTTTAGCCGAGGAGGCTGTTAAGCATGCCATAGGAGGACATTCATCTCTAGCTTCACAGGTCCTGCTGTGATCAAGCATGCAGCTATAGAGAAAATAGAGGTGGAGTGGATGTTTGGTGAATGTAACTTAAAGCAGGCTGTTGGATAGATTTGTTTTCCCACTCTCAGCCAGCTGCCTTAGTAGCTCTTGTGAGAGATGGTATGCCATCTTCTTACAGCAGCTGTTGAGGTAGCCAGCTCAAGCGGAGGAAATAATAGAAGAGCAGGATCAGCAGTATAGAGAAGAATGGCAGCTGTAGTCAAGAGCTTCTGTTACTCTGTACACTGCTGCTTTGTACTTGAGCAAAGCTAGAGAAAAGCAGCAGTGAGCAGGTAAATATCACTGTCTGGAGCCAAACACAAATTAGCCGAGGCATATTTTTCAAGAGGAACTTGGGAAGGGAGGTTGTAAAACAAAGCTGGACCTTTGAAAAGTGTTGGACTAGATATGAAAGTGACAGTTCTAGGAAGAAGCAATTCTGGCATTATATAACCTAGGACAGTAGAAGCCAACATTTCTGGAAGACTTGCCACAAATTATCCCTGCACCCCCCACCCCCCACAAGTGCCACCCCTATCTCCCTTCCTTTGCCTGATGTACTTTCTGCAGCATGCCCTCTGCTCACTACCCAATTTCTTGATTTTTCTTCTGCTGACTTCCCTGTGCTCCCTATCTGATCTTCTGCTTCTTGCCTTATCTACTGCTGTGCTGCTTGTTCCCTCCCTGATCTGTCACATGCCACACAGGGTGGCTGCCCAAGATACTTGTGCACGAATTGGCCACCCTTGATCTAGAACATCTTCAGGCTTCCTTAATCTCTATCACTTTGATTTCAAACCAGGTTGTGGAACAGACTGTGCTTTGGTCTCACTGGCAAATTCAGTGGTAGACAAAGACAAGGTATTTTTGCTGATTGTTTTTAAGGCGATCAGAAGCCTTGATACTATAGTGAGTATCTGGCATTGATAAATGGGATAACCAAAATGGTTGCATTATTTGTGCTCAAAGTAAATAGTGTTGAACAACTGCTCAACTGGCCTGCAGTTGCTCATTTTTGAAGGGTCTCTTCGCTCCCTGGTTTGACAATATCCAAGATCATGGTAATGCTTTCAGTATGATGACATACAGCTCAGCAGTTCTCTTGTCAAACTTAAAGGTGTGTCTTTGTTTTAAAGAGTTTGAGGTTAGGATTTGGATAAGGGAGAACATCAGCACAGAAGTCTAGAGTTTATGGTTAGGGCAAGAATCTAAAGGGAATGGCTGATGATTCACACTATCATTACTGTGGGGACTTGCTCATCCTTTTCAGAGAGGCACATTTTATTTGTAGAAGAGAGATTACTTTTGTAATTTCAGGCAATCAACAGAGGTTTGTTTCCAGCTGGGCGTAGCATGCTTAGCATGACAGAATTTACGTTGTATCTATAAGCCACAGTTATTCATGCAATGGTCCCCTCAAGGATGGATTTCTTTTATGTGCTGTGTAAGCAGATACCCATGGGACCTTTTCAGAAGCTTCACCTGGTGCAGGCACTATAAAATTATGAACTCACAATAGGCCTTCTGGGGAGTATTTGTGATATAAAGTCCTTGTTCTCAACTTAAAAAAAAGGGTGAATTTCCCTAAGTATACTGTTATTGTCATGCAGAAATCAATTGGAATTTTTTTGCTCAGTGCACTGCTTCCACAAAGCAGTTATGTACCCAGACTAGATTTGGATATGAAGTAGTTTGTTCCTGAAAAAACCACACAAGAACAGTTGCTTCCATCATAATATTGAAGTTATTTGCTATGGCATACATTTTCTTATATGTGAATATATTTGCTTCAGTCCATAGGCAGCATCTGAAAACTTATGCAGTTTAATTTGATTTTGCTAATTTGCCGTAAGTTAGATGTGACCAGCATTTTAGATAGAATATAGTATATACACATGAACAACTGTTGGTTCATTTATATTTGGAAAAAGATCCTCAGATTCAGAATGGAGGGAGTGAGGTTTTTTTTGCAGTAAAATGTTCACCTGGTAAAAAACAGAAAAATTAAATTGTAATTTAATTATGTCTTTTGGGGTTCCTTCCATCTAAAGGGGACAGAAATGAACAAATAATCAATTTCAGAATCTTAACACTCAGGAAACCTTCTTCAAACATGCACAAATAGGTAGCATACATACAGGGTATGTTGACAACAGAGTACACTTTAGGAAATACAGTGGGTGAAAAAGATAAGTCTGCGTGTGCTATCAAATGAAATGCATTCTAGATCCACACTAACATAATTCAGAAGCTTCAGAGTTATAGTTTCTTGTTTGTGGCTGCACCATAAACAAAATCTATCTGAAATGCAAAAGATCCTGTCTGCCTTTTAAGTGGCAGGTAATAAATTCTGCTTATATTTTTGCTCAGGTATTGTTGGAGGTGTGTCACTTTCCAAGTCTTAAACCGAATGGTTGACAATTAAAAATACAGATCTGAGTGGGCTTGAAGGTGTGGAGATGTCATCATTTCCAAGAGAGATGTAAGGGTGCCTGGTTGCTGTCCACTATGTACAATATTGAACACTACTATGCTTTAAATTCCAAAACAAAAATATGACAGAATTTTGTATATGCCTGTACTATAAATGGTGGGGTTGCATCTGTAACCCTTTATGCACTGTAACTCAGGGACAACTTTAGAGCTTGTAAAAAAAGTGTCCTGCAATATTTGCATTCAAATATGCATGAAGAA
This sequence comes from Crocodylus porosus, assembly GCF_001723895.1. NCBI lineage: Eukaryota > Metazoa > Chordata > Crocodylia > Crocodylidae > Crocodylus > Crocodylus porosus. The sequence continues at coordinate 44,285,644 of NW_017728886.1, forward strand.
CTCTAGCCAAATGAAAGCAACATTGGCAACCCTAGGCTACCTAAATAGACAGTGCATGAGCCATTGATACATTTGTGTGGGAAGTTCTGATAACTGTGTACATATTTCTGTATGCAGTCTTCATGCTTTTTTTTTCAAACCATGATCACAATCATGAACATGATTTATTCATTGAGCTCTATTTCATTTATGAAAGAAGAGAGCCATTTTACAACATAGACGATGCATTAAAACCAGAAGTGAAACATGGCTGTTTGAAAGTCAATCATAAAACTTCCAATGAGCTGAAGATTTTGCATAAAATGATATCAGTTAGGTTTTGAGAAAATTAGAGTTATTACAGTGAAACAGGAAAAATATTTGTCTGGTATTTTCCACCAAAGGACCTCAGACACACACTTCAAACTGGTCTTATGAGATACACTGTGTAGCTGTATGTTCTGTGTTCTGTTCTCTACAATGAATGAGATGTAAAAGAGCATTGACCTAAATTTTCAACAGTAACCTTTAATTTTAGCTGACTCAGTTTGGGCCACGTAACAGGCCATGGGACTCTGCATGCCCTGTTGACTTTTGCTAGTTTTGTGGATCCTCAGCATCTTGGCAAATTATTCTGTAGGCATCTAAAAGACATACAACATAAGGGAATAAGACTAAAAATTATGCCCAGCTTCTTTCAGGTTGTCTAATTACAGACTGACTCTGTTTCAAACATTTGAGAGCATATATCTCTCATGGGTCTGCCATGATCAACTGTCAGTGCACTTTTCAAATCTTCTGTCAAATACCTAAATGTCTTGGAGTAAAGAGAGAACATATAAAATTATATAGGAAAGGCACCAATTCTCTATTGCTGAGTAACAATTTGGTTTGGCTTAGTGACCTGTGAAGTGGTTTGCTGAAATGATGAACTTTACAGAAGCTATAAGAGTGTGATTATTGGTATTTACTACAGCTGACCTTTATATGCCAAAAAGTGTGTGAGGTACTCAAGACAGAAAAAATTACAACCTCTTTTTCTTATGCTCTTTAAGGGCCTTAAACTGAAGAACTGGATCTATTAAGCTCCAGTTAAAAGTTAGGACAGCCAGACAAATAAGCTTATTTTGTCACAAGTTAGAAGTTTTCAAATGCGTTATTTATAAACACTTTTTACTTGAGCAAAGCATGACTTACCATCCTTACGTGAACATAAATCCCTTCCATTCTGGTCATTCAGTTGCCTATCTCTTCCGTTAATTTTCCCTGTTTTAGTCTCTTTCATAAAGATGTTGAAATAAGTCAAAAGCCACGATTTAAAAATAATTTAAGGTATTGTGTCAGGTCTTAAAGGCACAAATGTGAATTAAGTGTTCAACTGCTATTGCTGTTCAGTGAAAACTGGATGCCTAACTGTCCTTCAGAGCTTTGAATATCTTCCCAACATTCAGTGTCCTCTAGGATGAATACACTGGCAGGAGAACCTATGGACTTTAAAGAACTATTCCTACAGCAGTCTCTAATATGTACTTGTCCTGGGTAGCTTGCAGAGCATACGTAATTCTTTTCAGCACATGCAGTTCTGGGCATTACACCCATATTTAGTAGTTAACATCTTGAACCCATCTTCTTTGTAAGTGTTAACTGTCCGAAAAAGGTTCCCGCAACAGTACCCAGAGATGTCAACATGCTGATTACTGCAGCATGCAGGAGCTGACGTTATCCCACTGTCACTCATTAGCTTGACCAGGGATCAAAAATGTAATAGCATGCCAGCGGGTATGTCCCTTCGGTCTTTTACGTAGGATTCTCCTATCTGCGTTAGCAACTGAGAAATATGAGAGAGAAGCTAGGGCACTGCCAGGAAAAGCATTGTTTTCTGTTACTTAAATGACACCCTATACTGTTCCCTAATAATTCATGATAGCTGAGTTGCAATTTTCCACACCACTATGTATGCTTTTATCTTATTTGGTCCTATTCAAATTCTTCTACTTCTCTCATCCTGACAGTATCTGAGTGCCATCTAGAAGTGCATTAAGTGACATGACTAGCATTTGACAGCCATGATTCTTTTTTTCTACCCAATCTCCCCATTCAGCAAATTATCAAGTATTTTACATTTACATTTATTTTGATTTCATTGCTGCTGTACTAGAAAGCAGAAAAGAAAAGCAGCGTTGTATGAAAATATAGACATCAGGCAAAAGTGTTCAAAAAGAAATGGCTTCTAGAAAGAAGCTTGGTAGGTTCGCAATGCTCCTCAGTTGCCGTAAGAATTCATTACACAGCCCTGGATTAGCCCTATAAAAAAGCACTGTGTGCTGCACGAATGAGCTTTATTTTTTCCCTGGATAACCAGGCAGTGCCTGAGAAGCAGTTACTGACTGAGCATGTGTAAAAATGCCCCATGGTTCCCATTGCAGAATTTTAAGTGATCTTTTTGGTACTGGGTATCTAAACAATTGGGTGCCCTGAAGATAAAAGCTACGTGCTTTGAACTTGACTCAGCATTCTATCGGAAATCAATGAAAAGAGCACAAGTCAGGTTTCACATGTCCATGGTTTACCATATTGCTGTAGCATTCTATACGAGAGTTCCCTAAGGGCTCGTGAGTTTTTACACAGGTATGCTACATTGCCGCATTTCGGAAGACAAGTAATGAAAGGATGCATACATGGGGATCAAGACATCATCCACCTGGATGGTATATAGTCTTTGATAGGAATTACCTATAGATATTATTGCTATGTGAGAGACTAACATCAGAGAGGATTCTAGAAGCACTCATATTGTGGGCTGGCCCAGAATCAAGGGAGGAGTTTTATAATGCATGATATTGCCAAGTAGAGAATAGTATGTATAACTCAGCCTAGAGGCTGTGGGCATGCGCACTGTATTAAATTGTTGGTTTAGTTAATAACAAACTGTATGGGCAAAAAAGTACAGCAAGAATGGGAAAAAATAGCCCTATTTCATGAAACAGGAGCTGTTATGAAACTATACCAAGACTAAAAAAGTTCTGGAAATCAGAGATCAAACTGGTTAAAGCAATTTTAAAAAAGGTTCTTTCTGTGAAGAGAAAGTGTAAATGTGAGACACTTCTCTAAGGCAAACAGACTACCACAAATATTAGTTTGGGGAGAGGGGGGCGCTGAAGAAGCTGGATTTGCATAAGTTACCGTGTAACTGTATGTAACAGTAAGATAGCAATACATATATACTCTTTGCTGTTTTAAAATTAATTCTGCTCAGTGCTTTTTTCCAGCTATGAGTTGAAACAAATAATACTTTGGTATTCAGAAGGTTGCCCAGTATTCATCACTGCCTACAGACTCCCAAAGGAAAGAGTTACAGGTGTCCAACCTCAGTGGGACCTACTAGATGCATCCAGACATGCAGAGACATGTGGTTTGCGGTGCCACAAACCTCTTTGCAGTGCCACAGACCTCAGGCCTGGCACATTAAAACATGCCTTGTGCTGCAAATTTGCAGTTGGGGGGTAACATTTGCTACCGGGAAATCCCAGTAGTTTAACTAGAGTCCAGAGTGAGGGGAAGTTCTCGAGGGACTTTGCTAAGAACCTCTCTCTCACCTTCCTTCACCATTAGCTTGGTGTGAGAAAGCAGGTTAGCAGGGAAAAAGGAACCTTTTGGGACCAAGGAGCAGCAGATAGGCCAGCTTACAGAGGAGTTTGCTTGGGGTGTTTGGAAAGAATGCCAGGAAGAGAGAGACAGCAGATTAAGAGACCCAGAGAAATGGCTGGAGGATGTCACAATGCCAGAGCCATTGCTACTGCCACTTCTTCCTCTGCTTGCACCTGTGAGGGGTCTATCCAGGCAGGACCACTCACCATCAAGGCTTCTACCCAGGTCCTGGTTTGGTGCTGCGGAGACTATGGCTTGCAGGTTCCTTCCCGTAACAGCCAGGTTGGGGAGTGCCTATGATGTGAGCAGTGCTTTCTGTTGCTGTCCTTCAGGGATCAGGCAAGAATGCTACAGGAGGAGGTGGCAAGTCTCCAAAGCATCCTCCACCAGTTTGATGCTGGAGGAGATGTCTAAGATAGTGGATGAAGGACTGCCAGTGGCAGCATTAGAGAAGGAAGGGGATGTGGACTTCCAGGAAGATGGAAGTTGGAAGCTTGAGACCTCTGGTAGTAAGCAGTCTTTATCTCCACCTGCATTGGTTTGCCTAGAGAACAGATATGGAAGAAAGAAAGGAGGAGGAGCATGTTCCATTGGTGGAAAAGGCTAGGCTAGGCATCCCCAAGGTTGGAAGGATCGAGACCACTGCCACGAAGAGGAAGCAATGCATGGTGGTGGTTGGAGACTCCCTTCTGTGGGGGATGGAGGCCTCCATCTGCTGGCCTGACTTATTATCTTGGGAGGTTTGCAAAGTAGATGGAAAACTGGATGGATTGTCAATCTCAGAGGTTAGTAATCAATGGCTTGATGTCTAGTTGGCAGCCAGTATCCAGTGGAGTGCCTCTGGGGTTGATCCTGGGGCTGATGTTGTTCAATATTTTCATCGATGACCTGGAAGATGGGATATAGTGCACCCTCAGTAAGTTTACAGATGACACCAAGCTGGGGAGAAAAGTAGATATGTTGCATGGTGGGGAAAGTGCTGCTGCTATCCTGAGTAATGTTGAGTTGTTGCCTGGTCGACTCCCCTCCCTCCCCAACCTGCGAGCTGTTTGTTTTAGACTGGGGGATGGGTCTGGCAAGTGGGGAGGGAGAGGTTAAGTTTCCCCTTGGTAGGCTCAGCAGTGACGTGGCCATCCCCTGCCCCTGCCTCCCCTCCTCAGTCTTCTGAATCTACTCCATGGGGCTTGTAGCCCTCTTCTTCTAGTGAGTGTTGAGCCCCTCCCCAGCAAGACCCAGTGGCAGCTTCCAGCTCTATCCTGGCCCCATGCTGTCACCATCCCAAGATCCCGGCTCCAGGCCCACGTGCAGCTCCCCACCTGGCCACGCGCTGAGCAGGGTGCACGGGTGGGCTGGGAGCTGCACTTGGGGCTGGGACTGGGATAGTTGGGTAGTGACAGTGTGGGGCCAGGGCAGGGCACAACTCTGATCTGCTCCCTGCATGCTCCTGCCCATGGAACCCATGCCTGTTGCAGGGGGGTGTGGGCAAAGGCCCTGGCCCCGGCTCCAGCCCCAACCCTGCACTATCAATACCCAGCCTCCCCCACCCATTCCACTCCTAAATACCACTGCCCAGGGTCTCATTCCATATAGGGAGTTTTGGTGAATTGTTGCATGGAGGGGTGAGGGTGGTGCTGACCCAGCCTGAGACAGATCCCCAAAACTCCCTATGTGGTCCTTGGGCCCAGTAATTGCCATCCCCTACTCTAAAGTATTTTCATGGTATCTAAGGGTGTTGCAACATCCTGGTTGAGAATCACGGACCTATCACATTGATTCATATTGCCTCATCTCCTTGTACTCCTTACATATATCCATCTTTTGTTTCTCACCACATGCTGATCAGGGAATGTGTTTAGGTTCTGGATTTGTACAGTGTGTAGCACTGAGGGTTCTGATATGTGAGTAGGATTCCTAGGTAAAGCAATAATAGACTAATAACTCATTATAATAAAAGTTCCTTCAGGTGACTAAGTGGCCCGGTCCTAAGGGAAACTGAGTAGAGGGGATAGAACAGGGATGGGCGTTGGGATCAAGAGTTTAGAATGAGGGTGCTAGTTAGGGATACTGAGCAGAGTGTGCGCACTTCTCCACAAAAAGTCTCACGAGTGAGTGGATGTTGAACTCTGCCTGGGTGCACAAGACATGGTATTTTCTTGCATACAGTACACCCCTGAATAAGATATACACCTTGTTTTTGAAAGGCAGAGCAAAGAAGAAAAAGATCTTTCCTTGCAATTACTAGGGAACCCAGCATGCTCATTGTGCTGCTGCCTGTAGAGCAGATCAAACATTACTTTAGCTTTCACTACCAGAGGCTTACATCATAGAAATGTCTATTACTATATTTTTTCACTTACTATGCACAGGTCAATACCCAACAGCTAATTTGTTTGGGAAAGATGCATGTCGTATGCAAGAAAATATGGTAATAGGGAACAGAAGTAGGTCCCACAGTTGCAGAGAATCTCTCTGATGAGCTTTCTCAGCTTGTCCTAATACATGGTTGTCTTGGTTGAGAAAAGCCGGTGCTGTGCAGAGGTACAGACAAGAAATATATTTTTTATTAATAAATAAAAATGTGTCAGGAATACTGCAAACAGAAGCAAAGCAACTGAAAGAAAGGCTGCAACTTGGCAGTCTTGATAGATGTACTCCAAGGCCTCCTTTCTACTGCAAAAGGGACAGATATTAGAGATAGTCATATACTGCATCAGCCAGGTATCTGTACTCATGGCTCTGTGAAATAGCTGCCAACAACTATCCCCAGTAGCCTGTGGATATATAATTTAATGGGAATAC
>NW_017728886.1:44294638-44304644 GCF_001723895.1 Crocodylus porosus
CTGACTTCCTGCCCTTTGGGCAGGGGGCTGGACTTGATGATCTTCCGAGGTCCCTTCCAGCCCTAATGTCTATGAAATCTATGAAATAATCCTTACAGCCTGCACACCAATAGTATGTGTTTCTCTATAGTGCCCCAACAGTTTACCGTATCTAACAGAGGGTAATAATTGAATTACTATAGCCAGTCCATCTGGGTACTTCTGAGCTTGTTTATTACTTTGAGGTAGTAATAAGTCCCTAATGATGATTACTGTAGTATGGGTACAAGGCATCCTGTGAACTCAACTTAGGGTACTGTAAAATCATCAGATGGTAAGAACCATAGATCAGAGCTGTACTGGGTTGGATTGGAACTGATAACATCTCAAAATTGAAAATCCCTTAACCATTACCCTGAGCCATCCACTCCGCTATATTATTTACTCATGTACTGAAAACTCTAAAAATAAATCTTATTTTAAGATATATTTTAGTAACTAATTACTTCCATTAAAAGTTGGTGATAGGAAAGGTTAATTTAACAGCAATCAAAACATTTCAATAGAATACTCAAGTTATTTCCTGTGAGGCTAATTATATCCATAATACATTGGGGAGAAAATTAGTTAAAGCAAATGGCTGATACTTAAGGTTTGCACATGAGCTATTGTTGAAAAGCAGCATGGTTAATTCCATTTTCTTCCCTTTTGAACTTTTCACAGTATAGAACTTAGGTGTGAATGGGAGTGCATCTGTAATGAAGCAGAATAAATCTCCACTAACTGTAAATAGATATGCTTGTGTCAGCTGAAAATATAATTAATCAAAATGGCCTGGTATCACACCTACTTGATCAAATGCTTATTGGTGTCAATGCTCAGTAAAGACAGCTCCTGTGATAACGTGAATTAAATTGGATTTAGTGTCAAAATAATTCTTTGAGGTTCTGAGGCCAGACTTCTGATGCTAGGGTCTGGTCCAGACTCAATTTTGGAATAGGCACCACCATTTTGAGAGTTTTGCTTGTTTTAGTTTGCTTTATCAGTATAGTCATATGAGTTTAACCTACAGTGTGGACAGTTTTACTGGTATAAAGAAGCTTTATACCACATTAGCTTTTTATGGGGAATAACCTGATGTAAGTACATTTATATTGATAGCATTACATTTGGGGTGCATCTACACATGCTGTTAGGGTGCCGTTGTTACTGCACCATCATTTAGTACTTCTTTTTGGAAGTACTAAAAGACAGCACAGTAACAGCTGGTGCTATGCTGTTTGTGTTGCACATGGTTATTTTCAGGCACTATGTCGCTGTAGTGACACAATATAATGGGGGAGCGCATTGCTGTGGTGACATAGCTGCACCATCACAGGTTTTACCTGTATGTTGCATAGTGACTTATTGTCATATATAGACACGCTTTCTGATTAAGGGAAATTTACCCCTTTAACTTCTGCAGTGTAGTCATAATGGTACAATGTATGTTCATAGATAAGAAGTAGGGTTAATGTTAAAGATAATCCATGCCAGACAGATGTTTAAACCTGATTCTACACTGCTGGGTACTTCAGAAATGCAGGATGAGACCCAACTATAAACAGTAAAGAAAAACTAGAGAAACCCAACTCATCCTGATGAGTTTCTCTTACACCTCATAGGGTACTGATAGGTGCTGTTCATTGCATGTTGATGGTGAGTATAGTTTACCTCAGGGCTAACTACATACAATCAAAAAGCCAAGGCTGAATAGATTCAATCATCATAAATTAGTCTAAGCTGTGTAGATTGAGCCAATAAGCAAATGAACAGACATTCACTTTTGATTCTGGAAATATTGCCACATGCCTGCAGTAGTGCAAGCCAGAAACTGGGGGAAGATGGGGGTATTAGAGCACACCTCCCTGCTGGGCTGGAGCAGACAGCTTGGCCCAAGGCTAGCCTCCCTGTGAGGAATGGTTTGCTGGGGAGATGCAAAGTATCCTGGGAGGCTGGGAGACTGTGAGTTAACTTGAATCTGGAGGGGATCTAGGACAGAAGTGCAATGAACCAATTTAATATAAATCAGTTAAGTCTGATGCTATATCCATCCAGGTTTATCTTAAAATAGTTTCAACCATTTTGAAAGTGGTTTATGTACGCTGAACTTCCGTTGTGTTACAGATTTGAACCAATGGATTCCAATCACTTAGACTGATTTATGTGTATTTTCTTTCCATAGTTTTAAGGAATAAAGGATAAATTAGAAACAATTTTCAGTCTCAGACACCATATAATGATTAAGGGTGATGGTCCTGTGTTCAAGGGTGGTCTATAATCTGATCCTTAACTCTCTGTTATAAAACTTCCTTTTAGAGTAGTTTTGCTCTTGGCCATCTTATCTAGTTTCAGTGTGATTCTTTCAATATAAGTTGTCCACCAAAGAGCATTTTTTTTTTGGCATACTGTCAGTAAGAGCAATTCATTTAATTTTTTCTTAGGCTATGGTAGATCACCACCTCAGTGGATGTGTCTACATCAGATGCTTTACCATGCAGTTGACTAATTGACAGCACAGTAAAGCATCACTGTCTACATGTGTAGGTGCTTACTGTGCAGCAAATGCAGGTAGCAAATTAACTGCACTGTAGTTACTATGCAGTAGTGCATGTGTAGATGCCAACTGGGAGCAAATTTGCTCCTGGTCAGCCCCACCACCAGGGGCCACCCTCAGGCTATCATCAGAGCCACAGGGCTCAGAGCTTCTCCAGCCCTGGGGCTGGAGCAGCTCTTTGCCTACCCCAGCCTGCCCTTTAAAACTCTGCTGTGACCACAGAGGCCTGTGTCACCTGCTGCCTGCTTCTGGCCACCAGATCCCACAGCAGAGGCCCTGGGCCAGCTGTAGCACCCTGCTTGAACCCTGGCACTGGCCCCCACCCCAGTCCTCCTCCTGCCTGCCTGTCCCATGCTGTGCCCCTGAGCCATGTGGGGCAGGCACCTACCCAGGACCAGCAGACCTGGACTTTTGCCTGTAGCCCACCCAAGCGTCATCTCCAGTGCCACATGCTGCCTCCCAGGGATGTAACTGGTCCCCAGATGAGAGTGTGGACTGTAAAGCACTGTGAGATGAAGCTATGGTTCAGAGCTAGTTTGCTTGGATCAAGCGCTCCAACTCCCACTTCTATGAGGGCTTTGCAGGCCACATGCAGGAGCGCGGGCACGACTGGTTGGCATGCCAGTGTCACATAAAGATCAAGGCCCTGTGGGCACAGTGGGTCAGCATCACTGACCACAACTGCTGCTTAGGGGCAGCCTGCAGGAACCTTTATATGGCAGCTGGACCATGTGCTTATGCCCCGGGACTCTGGGCGGAGCCATGTCATAGTTTCCAGCACAGGCAGCCTGCTGGAACCTCCACCAGGGCCTGGCAGGAGTGATAAACCACCAGTGGGGGAGGGCCCCTCGTGGCAGTAGGAGCCCATCCCACCACAGTCCTACCCCTGGCATCATCAAGCAGTTCTGGCAGTTGGGCTAGTGCCTGCACTGACAGCTGTAGGTGGTCAGGCCCACCCAGGATGTCAGCTTGGCTATGGCACTGCCTGCTCTCATGAGCTCCAGCTTGTCCCTGGAAGGGGATCCTGCCCAGTCAGCCAGGTGCTACACTTCTGCACCCTAGGACAGTTCTGAGAGCTGCACGTCATCATCACCAGTGGAACAGACTCAGGCCACCGGAGATACCTGCCATGCCCACCAGGTAAGCCTCCACTGGAAGGAGGGTCTTCTCTTCCCCTCCCTGCCCCCACTTCCACCTCCACCCTCACCCCTGCCCATTTTTCAGTGCAGGGATGCTGATACACATGATGCTGAAGGCTGCTGGAGCACATTCATTTCCTGGATTTACAGCAGGTGAAAGCAACCTCCCTGCATATGTGTAAGTGCTCCCTTTCACTCTTTGCTCCATTTGAGAGGAAATGCAGAAAAGATGAAGAGGAAAAAGGCCATTTTTTAAACTGTCCTTTCATTTCCTTCATATCAGAAATGGTTTCTCCCAGAATAGATTTCTGACATCTTTCACAAACCCTCTAAAACATTTTAGAAAGCTTTAAGGATGAGAAAACCGTACCTAATTTCAGTGTAGAGTTGTGGTAAGTATACATTCTCAACTTTTTTAGACTCCAGGCACCCCTCCAAAACTTTTGTGAATTGAACAGTACCCTGTTTCAAAAACTAATTTATTGACTATAGTACTTATCTCCTTGCCTCCTACTATAGTGCTTACCTCCTATAGTGTTTACAAGTGGGGCCATGAAGACTGGGTGGGGTAGCAGCAAGGCAAGGAGAGGCTGAGCCTACCCTGCTTATCTCCTCACACATCACTTATCTGGTCACACTTCCTGTGGTACCCTTCAAAGGATCTTGATTGCAAATCACTGTATATACAAATGGTTAGCTGGACATTGATTTGGTAATTTGCAGGCGTTATTAATCATAATGAACAGGCTTTCAGTGGAAATTGCACATGGAATTAGGCTCATGTATGTATACAGATATTTAAACCTAGGTTTAGAAGTTGTCTTCTAAGAAAAGAAACTTCCTTAGGTTTTCATATTCCCATTTTTACTGTTTGGCATGTGATACTGTAAGAGGGAATTTATTACAATTGCTAGAATCTGTTTAGCTTAGCTATTAATAGTCCAGGAGCAGGATTTTTATCTGCTAAGTTTTAGGATCCAAGATATTCATCACCATCCAGACAAGGTTCTTTGGGTGAATCTGATATAGTTTATTAGACCAAATTAAATAGTTGGAAAAAAATTTTTAGTGAGATTTTGTGTTTAAAAACTCTTTGTCAGGCTGAGGAAGTCTCTGCAGTTGTTGTGTGCTCTTCCTGGATGGAATTAATAGTAAAGAAGAAGGGGTTTTTAAACCTGAAAACTTGCTAACATATTTTTCTCCAACTATTTAAGTTGGTCTAATAAAAGATATCAAATTCAACCAAAAAACCTTGTCTGCCTATGTCCTTAGACCAACATGGCTACAACCTACACCATCCAGGACATTTTAAATATAATAATGTGAAATTCCAGGTCACTCAATTTTAAAACTTTTTTTTAATAATATCTGTTTAACATTACTTCACAGAGTATAATTGATTGTCTCAGTATTCAGATGGTAATTGGTACTTTATAGTGTTCTCACCTTTCTTGACCCTTGACATGTAAAACATCTGTATGAAAGGTCATACAAGTAGTTAATGCCATAGATAGCTGATGGGTATGCCATTAGGCTGATGCAGCCAGTTTCACTCATGCTGATTTTAGGTATGTCAGCTGTTCACATTCCAACAATACCAAGCATCTTTTAACTCTTGGATCACAAACAAAACCATTTAATTTTATTGCTACCATATAAACAGACCTACTAATTATGTGATGCTGGTTGTCCTTGTGCATCCATAATCCACTCATGGCCAATGATGTGTAGATCATTCTAGTTTCTGATGTAGACAGATTGGGAACTGAACATTGAGGATCTGAGTGGCTGGCTATAAGGCACAGGTTATATCTCTACTGCTTCTGTGATGCTCCTGAAAGCACTGTCAAGAGACACATCTGCACACGCACTCCCTCTCTGCAGCTATCAAATCTGGAAATCCAACAGAAGAGATTCATCTCTATCCACTGGGTCAGATCTGAGCAGGTAGAGGAAGTTCAAAAGTCATTATCCATTGGCTGTGCAGTGACTTGGATAAGATAAAACAATAGGCTCCATCACAAAATAGTTTATTCTTTAAATGTTTAGTTTCTTTGAAACTGCCTTCTGAGGTGCTAGGTAAAACCTATCACAAAGGGTGAGCAATCCTCTGATTAGAGATGTAGTCCCTCTAGTTCCAGGATGGGCAGGGGTGTGGGATTGTGAGAGACAAAAATAAACCACTGCTGTTCATTCTGTGCATGAAGAGGGCTTCAGTTTTCAAGGTTACCAATTTGTCACCTTTCATAAAGACCAGATTACTTAACCTTCCTCCCCTTACAACTATGAAACATCAGTGGGGACCACCCATGATTCTTCTGGGTCACTAGAGACACAACATGGGTAAAACAAAGAACAACATATACTACATTATTATCTAGTCTCCAAGCAAACAAGCTGTGACCAGTGGGCCTAAATATAGACATAATTAGAGTCTGGATTACATCTGCTAGTAGACATGAGAAAACAAGAGGATTCCATCTCATGCAAATTGAATATACTTAACATAACAAAGGCATAGGCATTGTATAACACAGATCAGGCAAACACATCCATTTCTGTCAGAAGCATGCTGGTTGCTGTTGTTGATTCTTTACAATATTATGTTTTTGAATGCTACTTAACGTTATGATTACATAGTACTTATTTTTTCTCTGTGAGATGGTACCTAAACATCACCTTGCAAATTAATGCCCTCAAAAGAGGAAATAACCTACTTGCAGTTCTAGTGGGAATAGGCATTGATTGTTTGAATTTAGTGTTAAAAGTGTCAAATACGTGACCGTATATTTATTTCCTCAAAATTATGTTGAGATTCCATAACACCCAATTATGCTCTCTGGCATGACACTGGGGCAGTTCTCTGGGTTACTGAATTCCTCAGTGTTTGTATGGATGTTTATTTGCATAGGTATGTGACAAATGTACACATGCAATACAAGTTGAGTTTTGAAATCTGAGCAGAAAGGAAAACATGATCCACATATGTACAAATAGATTATATATCCATGTTCCTAAACAAATTGGTATTAGAAAGAATTTCATCCCTCAGGCTTTGATAAGGCCCCTTTAATACAGCAGGACAAACATTTTCATTTATTTCAAGGAAAACAAAAGTCTATATATGATTCTGAAAAAATACTAAAGAGTTTAAGGGTATGAAAATTAAGAGGTTCCCATAAAAACGTTATTCCATAGAAATCACTCCATAAACCTCTTGGTCAAGAATTTCAGGTAGTGTCAATCAATGTAATTCCATTGTAATTAGTGGCATTATGTCACTCTAAAACAACTGAGAATTTGTTTAAATAATACAATTTAGCACATCAAGAATGAAATCTTAATATGTTTGAATATTCCTATATGATCCTCAAGGTACAAGAGGAAATTGATATTTTTAAAAGTGAGTAGAAAATTTGCAGGCCTCAAGTTTTGGATGCCCTACTAAAAAAATCTTACAAGAACAGGTAATTACTACGTTTTAAGAGTAGTGCTACAAGTTTAAGTACACCTAAGTACAAAGGCACCCAAATCACTGGCTATTTCTTTAAAATCTTGGCTCATTACCCACTACAATAAAAAGGATCATGGCTTCTGGCCAAGAAAATAGAAGTTTTGCTAAGCTTGTTTTACTTGGAAGTTACTCCTGGAAAGGCCTGATGTGCATCCAGCAAGTATGATTTATGTAATCATTAGAAAAAATATCCATTGCAGTTGATCTCTCTGTATAATGAATATTGGACATAATAAAGAAAGAACCAGAAACAAAATTTGAGATCCAGGATTTTGTTATTTAATTTCTCAAGTGTCACAGTATTGAAATGGATGAAGACAAAACTTTTAGTAGAGTAAGAGTTACTATGTTTAGTTGTTGAGAGAAATGAGAATTATGCAAAATTATAATGGTTGTATGCATCTTGCTCTCCACAGGCAGACCACTGTAGTTATGTAGAGTCCCATCAAGCTTTAACCCTGCATAGGTAGGGTGTACTGATGTGGAACAAAGTGCAGGCTCAAGGGTACAGTACTGTTTGTTGACCCAAATGGCTGCTTTTTCTATTCAAGTTCATAGTTTTATTTTGTTCCTTTACTAGTTTAATTATCTTGGGTTATGCCAGAGATTCTGATTTGCAACTTTTACTTTTGCTCATTTTCAATGTTTTTATTCGACTACTCAAGTATCTTTTAGTTTTGCAAATTAATTTTTAGACAGATGCTTTGAATTGTAAGTGCAGACATTTGAGCAACAAACAAAATTAATTAAAAAACCCCTCCTATGTTGTTTTGCTTTCTACACTTCCACATGTGTCCTAAACTACACTAAACCAGCCAGCTGTACAGCTGTTATGCAATCCCAAAGAAGTGAACTCATGAGAACAAACAGAGGAAGTGGTAGATACTTAATTGTTTTGAAGGACAGGGAATATGAATGGAAATAAAATCCTGTTGGCAATTCTTCTAAAAGATTTTTCCAGGTCACAGATTGTATTCGATGTGTGCTTTTGTAGAAAATAGATTCTTGGACTATTTCTGTGTTTTGGCTTAAAATAGAATTGTGAATCCTTAATTATAGCATATATAATATGTTCCAAGACCTTTCCTTTTACACACTTATGCTGAATGGCATGTGTGCAGAGCCCTAGAAGGCCTTGCTGAGTGCAAGCTGGATTATATGGTGGTTCCATGGATTCTGCACAAAGGGATGATGGAACTAGTCAGGGTAGAAGTGTACTGTGTTTTATAGTGTATGTATAAAGCAATCAACATCAGAAGGTAAAATTTGCAAAAAAAATGTTTCAAGCCATTCAAAATATTTCTATAGCAAACAACTTTTACATTTCCCTATTATAGTAGGCTTGCCAACTTGCCTTGTATACTGAAACCATTGATACTCAGTACGTGGGCCTGCATTCAAAAATAAAGGTTACCTATTGTCATGATATGGACATTTTAAATATGCCTACCATTGTACCCAGGAGAGAACAGCAGTTTGAGTCATTTTTTCATTCTGCTAGATAAAGTTAATCAATTACAGTTCATCAGTTCATTACTTCAATTCATTCTATACATCTTGGGCCTTTCCTTCTTTAATTTTTTCTTTTCTGTGCCTTCAGTTCCTTGTATTCCATAATTTCTCTCTCCCTCTTCATTTTATTTTTTCCTTTCCCCTTTTTTATCACTAACTTGTGTTTTCCCCTTTCTTTTGGTGACAGATTCATTTGTTACTGGGTTTGCATCAGTCAAATGAAGAGTAGAATTTGGCTGATATTTTCTGTAAATCAGTGCGAACCTTCCTTTCTTTTGAGAGACTTTCCTTTCTCCTCATATTGTTTGTTCTGTTAAATATTGCCCCTAATTACCTTAATGCAGTTCTCTTTCTCCCGTTACCTTTCTTTCTTCCAATCAGAATGACAGTATTGAGTGACCCATGTGGCACATTTTTTGGAAGAGAGATGACCTATTAAAGTACCAGCCAGGCACATCTGCTGCACTTCCTGGAGTTTTAAAGTCGTGACAACTGTCTTTAGAGTCATTTGAAGAGCTGTCAACAGGAACTATTATAACTGAAAAGAATAACGTATTAGATACTATCTCACAAAATCTTGAGAAGGATATAATAAGCCTTGAATCTCAACCTGTTGCCCTAGTAAGTGAATTCTTACACTGCCATCTAGTGGACACATGCCACAATATACAGGTAATTTTATCCAGTACATAGTTTTTTGTGAATAAAATATTACTTCCTGGTGAAAATAAGATAATCCTTTGATCTTTCAAATCTACAATATAAAGGTTTTAAATAATTACAAAGAGGAGGACTCAAATTGTAATTATTTAACAAAGAGAAGTGTGTTTTGTCCTCCCTTTAGTTTTATTAAACAAATTCTTCTTCTTTTTCCTCCTCCAAATTATTTATTAAACAAAGACTTGAAGAGCACCTGCATTGCTACTCAGTGGGCATGTCTACATGAGATACTGTAATGCACATCAGTCTGTTCTACTGAGCATTAGCATCTCACGGCAAAAACCATGGTAGTGTGCTAATAGTAGAATTAGTCTACCGCGCATTAACCATCTCAAAAAAACCGTTTGCCTTTGCTATTGCACATTAGCATGGGCTACTATGCCTTTATGTAGTACCTCATATTAAAGGTACTAAACTAAATGTGCAGTAGCAAAGGCACATGAATGAACATATAGACATGCCCGTTATCAACATTAATCAAGATTCTCAGCTATAATGAGAAGCCAAAAATAAGACAGTTCTTTTCTGCCTACTAAATTTCAAATA
>NW_017728886.1:44304787-44330390 GCF_001723895.1 Crocodylus porosus
GCTGAGTGATCTTCCCACGAGATGTCCGGGTAATTGAAGTAATAGAGAACTTAACTACATAAACATAAGAAATTCTCACTGCATATGTTATTCAGCAGCATTTTACAGCAGTAAAAGTGTAATGCAATTATATATACACTGCTAGGTAATGTAGTTCTTTCTGTGCTATGGATATAGTAGGTCAAAAGACATTTTGTGAGATTCCTAATGTGAATTCTTAAATTCCCTACCCCAGCATTAAATTAACTTGAACTGTGGCACCTGACATTAAACTGCTTTGGAGAGATCTACAATGCACATCACATGAATTCTGAGAAAAATACTGTTCTCCAATGATTTTGACATCTATGTGATTAGGATCTGGCCTTAGATAAAGGCACGGAGGCCAGGTATAGAAGTCACACTTGTTGTGCAGTAAGTGCACAGAAAGCACTTAGTGGGTGAAACTGAACAGACAGTCAGGGCATATAGAGCACTATGAAAATGGTGGATCCCACTCTAAGACAATCGTGGATGTATGTGGCCTCAAACTACAGCGCTGTAGGTTAGAGCTCTGTAATGAACATCTCTACATCCATTGTAGCTCATGGTTTATCCCATTCTGCTGACATCTCATAGAGCTTTGCAGCACCTTATGCAACCTCCTTCCCAGGGCGGCATGACAGCCTAGGCCAGAGCTTGTCTCCTCTACCCAAGCACCCCCCTTTCCTTCCCCCTGCAGGCTGTCAGTGACCGGAGGTGGCAAAGTCCCTGTTCCCAACCCCACCCACACCTTGTTGCTTCTACCCAGCTGTGAGCCACTGTTTGGTATTATTGCTCAGTGTTTGAAATCCATCTATCTTGTCTGGGCATTTGTAAAAGTTGCAGCTTTTGATTAAGTGCTGTGCTGTTTGCTGGACAGTGTATTCACAAAGGAAAAGTCAGCTTTCCTGAAGATCTAATGTGACTTCTTTGTAAGTTGGGTATGCTCATAGGGGAAACTGTGGTTGCCTACTCTGATATTCAGCATGCTCTTGGCACAATGATAGTCCACGTGGAAGACTAATGATAATGATTTATTTATACTCCTCACTGACCTTGTGCCTCTCAAACAACCCTCCCCCCCAGCCCTTGGGCCACTGGCTTGGAACAAAAGTAAGGTGCCAGGCTTGGTCCCCCCGACTGTTGTTGGGGGCTTATCAGACTGTGTTACATTGAGTGGGGCCATTATTCTGGGTAATTGACAACTGACCACCCCATCCCTCAAGATCATGTTGCTTTCCTGAGAGAGGCCAGCATGTTTACCCAAATCCACCTGACACAAACCCTAACCCAAATAGACCCTGATATACACTGAAATGTTTTTTTGAGTCCCACAGCTGAGGTGTGACTAACAGGCAAAACGGTACATTTTTGCGGGTGCTGTTTGGCAGAGCAGCTACAAATAAGCACTGCTACAGGTAAGATACAGCAGGAAATGGAAATTCTCCCTAGAAAACGTCCCCTCCCCCTACTCCCTCCCTCTCTCCGTCCCTCCCTCCCTCTCCTCCCAGAATGCCAGAGAAGGCCCATCCCTCCAGGCCCTGATACTTGGGTTTTCCAGCCTACTGACTGGGCAGGAGTTGAAAATCATGCATCTGGTTTTTCCTAGCTGGAAAGTGGAATATAGGTGCTCTGTGCCATGGTCAGTGATGGGTTATGAGGAGCTGTGTGGCTTCTGGTCCTGGGCAGGGGAAAGGGTCCAGACAGGGGACTCACCAGAGGTCCCTTGGTGTCTCACTTGTATGCAGGCTCCACACTTGTGCATGGCATGCCTGGTTATGAACTCCTAGATTTTGGATCTAGGACGGTTGCACAGACACCTGAAGAGTATCGGAGACATGTGTGTAGATGGTGCTGGTGACACGAAGACTGAATATTGGGAGTTAGAATGGACAGGTTTCAAACTGCTTGCACACATAGTGCCACAGCACTTGAACAAGGCACCCAGACCCAGGAACGCACTGCAGAGTTCCAAGAATGAGGTCTACGGATGGCCAACCACACTGTGAGGGAGGCCACACACACCGCTATCGAGCTGAGAGAGTTGCAGCACCAGGATAAGGAGTTTATGCACAGGGTCAAAGACTGCTTGGAATCCAGCAATGACACCCATGAGTGGTATCGACACCAGCTACTGTGGGGAGTTGTGTGCTCCCAGATAGAGCACAACGCCCTGCTGAGCTGTGCTGCATCTGTGCCTTGAGGCAGCTGCTGTGTGGGTGCCCGGTGGGAGGACGATCCCCACTGCCCCACACACTGCCCTGCACTTCATGGGGGGGGGCTCTGCCACGAGCCCTCAGAGGCCGTGATTGCCACTGCTATATTCGGTGAGTGTGGAGATTTTTTTTTTAAAGTGCTGGGATGCTGAGCTGGGTGGGGGATGGGGGCGAGCGGGGCATTCATGGGGGCTTCTCCCGTGGCTCCTCTGGCTGTGCCTGCTTCTGCCCTAGCAGAGGGAAATGGGGGAGCAGGCCCTATATTTTCCCTGCCTGACCCTATTCCTTGCCTGCCCCAGCATCCCGGCACTTTAAAAGGGCCAAAACACCTCCAAAACAGGCCAAAACACCTCTGAAATGAAACAGCTGCCAAAGTTTCACACAGCCCTAACTCAAAGTCCTGTGACTCCACTCATCTGGGGAGGGCTCCCATTCCTACTTGGCCAGGGCTGTATGGATCAAGACAGCGTCCCGCTGTGTGGGGCCAGAGCCACCAATATAGGTGGGGGTGGAATAGTGGCATCTAGGACACGTACGCACATGTATATATACATACACAGAACCGGGACACACAGACACATGCACTCACAACCCAGGAGTCCAACACACACATACACACACACTTGGGTGCAGACTGTGCTGGGTGGGCATGCACAGGACAGCCGGCTAATGGCTTGTGAACATAACTAGCTGCTGCTGCATTAGGTCCAGGTGGATGGCTGTGATATCCCTACCAACCAATCAGTGGTGGCTTGGCCATTTGGCTCCACTCCTTAGCAGTCTTTACCAGCCCAGGGAGCCCACAGAACATGCTGGGAGGCATGTGAGACCACACCCTGACCTGCTGGGCTGGAGCCATATAGGTAGGCTCCAAGCCTCTGCCCTGCACCCTCAGGGCTAACATGTTCTGTTTCTTCTCAACCTAACTGTGGGTGCTTAGAATAAAGCTTGCAAGTTAGACTGTTTCCTTTACAGGCTTCTTGAATGCCTGTAGTTACCTACAGGTGTCAAATCTGCCATTCATTGCACTTAGGTGGATTGTTGCTTCCACATTATGCCCTATGCACGGGGCTTGTATGAAAGAAGCTGCAAGTTTAGAGCAGTGGTTCTCAATCTTTTTAGATTTAAGGCACCCTTCAGAGAGTGCCACTTCTTAGGTTTTACTTTTTTCTTGACCATGGAAAAATAATAGAGTAATTCTGTTGTAAAGAATTCAGAAAGACTACAAGGTGTCAGAATGATTTTGACACTCTGGATTTGTATTTGAAAGTCTGTGGATTTGAAATCTCTTGTAAGTCATATGCATAGGTGTTTGCACATTAGTTGACAGTGCTAATATTACATGGCACCTTAAAAGGATCTTATGGCCTCACACACAAACTAAATGGTAAAATGATATGCATTGTAAATCAGTCCCGTAACATCATTTTAGCATGTGCAGAAATTCAGAGTAGCAAAGGTAACAGATAGGAAAGTGTGATTTCTACCGATAGGATACATTCTGTCTGAAGTCTTTGTAGAAAAGTAGAATATATGCCTGGTTTAACTGAGGTAGGCAAAAAGTAGTAAACTTCTGAGAGACAGGGAAATCCTACTGAAAGAAGAAGATCTCATTGCTCTAATAAGAAACCATATTTACTAAAAAGAGACATATACATGTTTTAGACACTTATAAGTATTATTTGAATAATAATTCAAATAATATAGGCTGTGGATAAGCCTGTACTCATTTATCCAGCATTCAAGATTATAAACACGTATGTACTGCAGTCCATTTTGTTTAACTTGATACCTTTCACCAGGTAACTGCATGCTAGTTCACTGGTGTGTCACTATAAGTAAAAAAAGGGGAGCAGATCCCTAATGTGCCCTTAAAAGTTAGTGTGCTACAATTATAGATCATAGGCAGTAAATTTTTTCAATCATAATGTTATGGTTATTGCATGATGTCACTACAAAACAAAGTTGAGGTTGTCTATATGTTTTAGCTATGCATTTAAACACATCTGGTTTTCTTTAGTGTGACCTTAACTTAGAATTTCCCAACTTTCTAATGCTTAGTTGCGAGATAATTAGAATATTTTTGTACTTTTTTTGCCCTGGAGTTACCGATATGGGGTATTTTAATCTATTTCATACCAGGCAGGCTCTTAGTATTAATAATAAATTAATATAAGCTATTATTGGCAAGTAGAAATTAGCATTTCTATTGATTATTCTGGAGCTGCAAAGCATACTAATCAGTCTTCTAATTATAACCCCTAATTATTAGTAACTGTACCCTTGTGCTTTTCCAGGGACATTTATATTATTTGCCTGCTCTACCAGCTGCAGTGACAGGAAGTGCAGAAACAACTAGGAAGACCCAGACAACACACAGGGCCTGCAGGCAGCTGACAGGCAATTACGTATAATAAACTGTTATGAAAAACACAGAATAGCAGGTGCAGCCTAAGAAGAAAAAGACAACACACTAGCAGCTGGCGCACATAGAGGAAAGCTGGGATATAAATTGGTAGTATGCCAGGGCAGATCCATAAAATATGCAAAGCTAAGGGGGAAGTAAAACCTTTACTTACCAAGCATCTACTGTTTAGAAACTGTGGAAGTCCATGATTGAAAGTAAATCCCAGAGCCAGTCTTCTATAAATTTATTTAGCGTATACTGTTTTGCCATATTGTTTCAACCATCTTAAGGCAATGCCATCACCAATGTGAAGAGCTCGAAGGCCACCAGGTTTCTTGTAAATGGTGTTTGCACTGACCATTCTTCATGCTATTGAGTAAGCAAGGAAAAGTCAAGGGGTTTGGAAAGGGTGGACCATATTAGGTGTCTTGAGAGAAGCCGAGCTATTGGTGGGTAGACTGTGTTCCAGTGCACTGGCAGCGTGGGATTGTCCCAGAGTCTGGCTAATAAGTTGACTTCAGAATATGTGCATCAGAGATGAGTGGGAGCAGTGTTACTGAGGACTGGTAACCATGGGAGTGGAGTTGGGCACAATGTGCCTGGACACAACATGTGTTGTAGCATGTAGTTGGGTATTCACTAGTTTGCAGAATACTGTACCCCTGTCTGGGCTTGTTCATTGCAGAGCAATAGAATAGCATAGTGTGAGAGCAGATGAACATAGCATGGAGGCATTGGCACCCCAAGTGGAGTCTGCAAATAGGTTATTCCTTCTTTTGATTTTTAAATCAGTTTTCTGGAGATGTGATTTATAAGTTAAAGCCCTGTTGAGGATGACTTCAAGATAAACTTGGTGGGATATGAATTTGGGAGGCTGACTGTTTAAAATGATAGTGCTGTTCATGAGTAGTGTGGGCATTATGCAGGTGGAAAACACCTGAGACAGTCTTTGAGACATTTGGTTTGAGGTGCCATTTTAGGCAATACTCTGACATCAGGCTCATGTCTCCATCATCACTTAGTCTGGCCTTAAAGCAGAATCAGTTACTGGAGAAATATTTTGCAGAATTAGCTTCTCAAGTGTCTTGTAGCAGACACTCAGGAGGGAGATTGGTTGGTGACTTGCTTGTAGTTATGGGTCTTTGCCTGGCTTGGGTAGGCCAATTATTTTTTAAACAGGGTGACCATATGTCCTGGATTGGCCAGGACAGTCCTGGATTTCAGAGGTTCTCAGTGTCCCAGCCACTGGAGAAGATTGAAATACAAGTCCTAAATTGGCATGAACTGCCCACATGTGCCAGCACCTAACTCAGGCGCCAGGCACGTGCAGGCGGGTTCATGCCAATCCAGAATTTTTGCTTCAGTTTTATCCAGGGAGCCCAGCCAGTGGCCTTCTCCCTGGTCTGGACTTTGCTGGGCTGCAAGTGGAGTTGCTTGTGTAGAGTTGGGGGAGGAAGCAGGTAGAGGAGCTGTGGGGCTGTGTGTGTGTATGTGTGCCATGCTGTCTTGCCCAACTCCACTCCTGGGAGCTGTGGGGTTGGGGCTCTGTGCATGTGTGTGTGACTCTACTTGGGAGTGTGAAGTGATATCCTGCCTGGCCCTGCTCCTGGGAGCTTTGGGGTTGCTTGTGTGTGCATGTGCCACACTGTCCTACTTGGCCCCACTCCTGGGAGCCCTGATGGGGAGGGAGTTGCACAGGCATGCGTGATGGCACCCCCTGGTGCTCCCCATTCTGGATTTCCCTCAAATTATTATGGTCACCTATCTATAAAAGATACTTACTTGGTCTTCTGAAACAGGCAGTTACATTTATACAGAATCCTTCTGTCTGAATGCTTCCAAAGCACTTTACCTGGTCTTGATCTGCTAAAACGCATCCTGCACTCACACCCCGAGGGAAAAGTGGTTTTGTTGACATTGCAGTAGGTGTTGTGCCTACCCTAATGCTATTTAGGGGGCGGAAAAAAGGGCAAGGGAGAAGAGAAAAAACAAAACAAAACTCATCAAATGTTTGCTGGACAGATTCTTTTAGCCCAACTCAGTCCTGGGATGGAAGGAGGACATGACAGTAAGTAGCAGATGTGAGGAAGAGTCTTCATTGTGGAGCAGTGCTTTGGCAGTGCTATTGGATTGTTAATATTCACACTGAGCCCCTCCAAAATCTCAGTTTTCATCCAATGCCATGCACATAGTTAAGTGCCTGAGATTCATTTTACCTCAGACAGATGATTCCACCCTGCTGAGCTACGGTTCCCATGGAATCAGGACTTACTGCACTTTACGCTTGGCACTGAGCCTGGCATTTCTAGAGGCACAACTGTGTAATTATAACAGCCAAGATTTTTTAAAGGTATGTTAAAACAGAGCTCTACGATCCATATTTGTGTATACAAATAAGTGGCCTGATTTTTGGAAGGATTGAACACCAACAGGCCATTCTGTTCATTTTATTTATGCTTATGTTACAGTTTGAGAGGGCTGCATCAACACATTATTTATCTGGACTTCTTTACAAAGATAATTACTGTATCTAGAACCCAATTTATTCACTAGTAATTATTCCCTTGATCTTTTCTGGTATTACATTTTGATTTAAATAGGGAAAAAACCCTATCCACAGCTCTAATTACTGAGACGTATTTGGAATCATAATCTGTACAGAAATCAGCATGCATATGTGAACCAAAATTAAAATTTAACCATCTAGTGATTCAAAGAATTTAAAAATCTCCAGTCTCCTCCCTTCAGTATGGAGAATCGCTTTATCTCCTCTCTCTTCTAAGAAGATTAAGCTGTCATATTTCTTTTCTGCGCACTTTCATCTTCTGTATGTGTGCGTCATATTGGAAATCTAGCAAGCTTTTATGCTTAGCCACATCCAGTCTATGGAAGCAGAGAAAAGCAAATATTATTTTAACTAGAAGGCTATAAAGTCTAAACCATAAATCTACAAAACAGCCATCTATAGTATATATATCACAAGAATAAGATTACAAAATATGTTTTAGGAGGAGGATTAAGCAGGGGTGATAAAGGGATATATATATATATATGATTTTAATCCAGCTCAAGCTAATATAGTTTGAAAGTTGGGGGGTTTTTTTGTATAAATAATAGACCTATTTCCTAATCATAAAAAACAAGGGTTGGCAACATTTTGCCACAGCCAGACTCTGCTTATGATCCAGTTCCTGCTGTGGGCCTTATCCCCTGCTGGTGAAGAGCATGCTGCGAGGGGAATAGATAGAAAAAGGCAAGTGCTAGGATCCTGAGGCTACCTCCTCTGCTGCTGTGGCTGGAGTATGCTGCTAATTTCCTGAGCTGTCATGGCTAGATCCAATCTATTTATGGGCTGGATCCAGCCTGTGGGCCATAGGTTGCTGATCTCTGATCTCAACTAGTGGAGGCCAACCTTTTTTGCCACAAATTAGTCCCACATCTTCCCCGAGTAACACTCCAGTCTCCTGCCCCTGCCCAATTTGCTGCTCTGCTTTCTGCTCCCTGTCTTGTCTGCTGTTGTGCTGCTTGTCCCCTCGATCTTCCCTATGCCACATACCAAGTTTGGCCTGTTCAGGTTTGACTAGCCACCCCTGATATAAAACATCAATGTAGCTAGTTTGCAATTGTAGCCCAACAGCAAACATGCACATGAGGTGTGGATTATTAATTCACTTCTAAAAGCAGTCATTCCAGTTTATGATTGAGGCATATTGATAGCACAATGTAGAGAATCTGGCACTTTGGCTGACTATTTATTACCTGCCCTGACGATATGAAGGGGACTTGACTCTCCAGAACCATCTGTGTGGTTTTTTTCACAAGTACTAAGTAGAACAAATTTTAAAATCATGACTATGAAAGACATGGGCATGGGCTGATCTAGAATTTTGAAAAAAAGGTGTACAGGTGAGGTATATCACGTAACACACCACATATTTTTCTCCAGTTAAAAATAAACTAGCTTTACTAATATGCTAGGGATGCAGGGCTGTATTATTCAGTGTAAGATTGAAGTATAAATAAATATAACTTCACTGAAATGAGGTAGAAACAATCTGCAGGTCTGTGAAATAGGAGTTTCATTACCAGAAGCAGCTAACAGAAAGCAGAATTGCAGAACAAATGATAGCTTGGTTGGTGGAATAGCAAGGCCATTAAAAAGAAGAGGGGACCTGTAGCAAGCTGGCTGGCAAAGGCTTTCAGGAGATTGCTCACTCCAGGCTGGAAGAGTCTGCAGGCTAGCAGGGACTACAGCCAGCTGCCAGCAGTCAAACCTAATTACAGGTCTATCCAGAGGACTGGGCCTGCTGAGGTACATAAATTGGCTGGCCACAGTTAGTTAAAGGTTCCTAAAGGGAAGAGAGCTAGAAGAGGGGAAAATAGAAGAGACACTGAGAGCAGCGGCAGCAGCAGCACTAGCACTAGCACTAGCACTAGCACTAGCACTAGCACTAGCACTGAGCCTGGCTACTTCTTGAGGTTTAGAGAGAAACCCAAGGCTGGAAGCAGCTATACTAGTACAGAAGCAGATGGAGAAGGAAGACTGTAGTGTGGAGGGAGTAGCAGTAAGCTTGAGGTGCCTTCTCAGGGCTAAAGACTTGAGATAGTGAGTATACTCTGTATGGATTACCTTAAGGTTGTGTTACTGAGTACTGATTTATGTATGTGGTATTTCCTGAGAGGCCAGTGAGCCTAGAAACAAAGGACTGTATTGTGTTAGAAGACAGTTGAATGAAGCAATAACTCTAGACCTGATACAGGGTCATTAACACCTGTGGAATTAAACATTTAGAAGGGATCAGGTAGATAATGAGCCATGAAGTCAAGTCATTCCTTCATCACTGTCCTATTCAAAATTTTGCTGCCACTGCCAGGCTGTTTGGTTTAAACTTTTTGGGTGGAGCAGGAATCAAAGGGGGATGCAAATTCAACAGTGTATCCCCCACCCCACCCTGGCTGTCCCCAACACACCTAGCTAATTTGAGAATGACACCAAGTTGGGTGGAGTTACAGACACTCCGGAGAGTACAGATAAGATCCAGAATGACCTGGATAGATTCGAGAAATGGTGTGCGGTCAATCAGATGAAGTTCAACAAGGGCAAGTGCAAAGTCCTGCACTCGGGATGCAGACAACATAGACAAGAGAATGACTGTGGAATTACAATTATTGTGTCTATGGTACTACAGAGAAGAACCTGATGGCAACATGGATCATAAGCTGAATATGAGCTCACAGCATGCTTTTTTTGCAAAAAAAAGCCAAGAGAATACTGAGTTATATTAACAAGAGTGTCATTTGCAAATCAAGGAAAGGGATTCTTCTACTCTGGCTCTGGTACTGTGTCATACAGTGGAGTACTATGTTTACTTCTGGGCCCTATGCCTCAAGAAAGATGTGGACAGATTAGAAAGTCTAGTGGAGGGCAACAAAATAACTGGAGGCCAAGGAAACATGAGCAAAGTCTGAAAGAAATAGGATTATTTAGTCTGGAGGATAATTTGGGTAAGATGTGACAACAGTCATCAAATTGTTGCG
The DNA here is from genome assembly GCF_001723895.1 of Crocodylus porosus. Taxonomy (NCBI): domain Eukaryota; kingdom Metazoa; phylum Chordata; order Crocodylia; family Crocodylidae; genus Crocodylus; species Crocodylus porosus. The sequence continues at coordinate 44,314,970 of NW_017728886.1, forward strand.
ACCAGCTCTTGGTGGGAAATGCATGGGTGCAAGCCCATTGCACCCCTAGGAGTAAAGACCCCTGATGTACCCCTCTGGTGGGCCCCTACCTGAAAGAACTGGCTGAGCTCATAGCAGGGTCTCTGGCAAAGCTGTTTGAAGAGTCATGGAACTCAGCAGAGCTCCTGAATGACTGGAAAAGGGCTAATGTTGTATCTATCTTTTAAAAAGGAAAGAGGGACAACCCAGCAAACTACAGACTGGCCAGTCTAACCTCGGTCCTGGGAAAAATCTTTGGGGAAAAAAAAAAAATGTTAAAGGAGGCCATCAACCACAAATTTGTAATTGGTGGGACATCAAGAAGCAATCAGTATGGCTTTGTCAAAGGTAGGTTATGCCTAAGAAACCAGATGTCCTTTTATGACCAGGTTACTAACCAGCTGGATGAGGGACATGGGGTTGACATCATTTACCTAGACTTCAGCAAGGCCTTGTTTCCCATAAAATCCTTTCAACTAAGCTGGAGGGTACTGGCCTAGGCCAGTCTACAGTAAGGTGGGTTGGCAATTGGCTCAGTGGCTGATCCTAGAGAGTTGTAATCAATGGAGGGCTGTCTCCAGTGGTGTTCCCCAGGGATCAGTGCTTGGGCCCATGCTCTTCAACATCTTTATCAGTGACTTGGGTGAGGGGGTGGAAAGAACAATGATTAAGCTTGCAGAAGACACCAAGCTGTGTGGAAATGCAGGCACATCTCAGGATAGGGTAAGGATCCACGATGACCTTGACAGACTGGTTCTATGGACTGAATGCAATCAGTTAAGGTTCAATAGGGATAAGTGCCAGGTCCTTCATCTGGGTAGGAAAAACCTTCACCACAACTATATAATGGGTAGTGGTCTACCGGTTGGCACTGCATCTGAAAGGGACCTGGGGGTGACAATTAACCAGAAGAATTATATGAGCCAACAGTGCAATGAAGTCTCCAGCAGGGTGAGTAGATAAGCCGATGTGTTGCGAACAAATCCAGAGAGGTGCTCCTTCCCCTCTATTTGGCACTGAGGCTGCAGCTAAAGTACTGTGTCCAGTTCTGGGCACCACACTTCAGGAAGGATGTGGAGGCTCAAAAGGGTACAGAGAAGGGCCACTCATATGATTAGGGCCCTGAAGGATAGTTCTCAGAGTCTTTCCTCATAGGGCCTGGGTTTGTTCAGTCTGAGCAAGAGAAGACTGAGAGGTGACTTGATAGCCACCTACAAGTATGTCAGGGGTGAACATCAAGATGTAGGGGAGCTACTCTTCAGAAAGTCACCCTCAGGGAGGATAAGAACCAACAGGCACAAACTGATTGATGAAAAAATTTAGGTTGGAATTTAGGTTGATGCAGTCACCATCCTTGAAGGTGTTCAAAAGGAGGCTGAACAAGAAACTTGTTGAGTTCATTTGAGCCCAATAATCTCCTGCCCATGGCAGGGGACTGGACTTGAGGTTACCTTACAGGTCTCTTTCGGTCCTTCCCTATTATGAATGGTAGAAGGGCAATTCTAAAGAGGATGCAGATAGACTATCATCCATGGTTATAAGGGACAGAACTAGAAGCCATGGCCTTCAATTGCAGCAAAGGAAACTTATGTTGGAGTTAGGAAGAACTTGGTCATTAGGAGAATGGTTAAGGATTAGAACAGGATACCTGGAGAGGATTTGGAATCTCTATCCATGGCAACTATCAAGAGCAGGTTAGATTGACAATTGAATTCAATAGATTATTTGGGAAGGATTCTTCTTTGAGCAGGGGGCCGGACTGGATGACCTTATGAGGTCCCTTTCAGCTCTAGTTTCCTATGATCCTATTAATACAAGTATTAGAGAAATTGGGATAGATTGAGGGTATAGCTCCTTCAGCACCACTCTGAGTTTATAGACTCAGACCCAGAATAGGTATGTAAATCTCCATACATGTTTATGTAATGTTATCAAAGTACAAGTTTTATCCAAGAAACAGCCTTTCTGCGAAAACTCAGAAACACAGACCACCTTCCCAGCAATACTCTCCTAGCCAACATGGATGTCACCAGCTTATGTTTCAACATGTCACACCAAGATAGCATCCAAGCCTGCCTCATATATCTATAAGAGAAAGATTGCAACTCAGGGTACAGACCTCAAGATATTACTGAACTTATATACTTCAACTTACTAAATGGATACTTTGCGTTGGTCTTTCACAAGTCCCATGGGACGCCCCTGCCCATTATGGGACAAGTGGTTCCTTGCCCTCCATCAATGCTGACCTCATGAAGGAACACCTTGAGAGGCTGGACACCTTCCAGTCAGCCGGCCCTGACAATTTGCACCCCAGAATACTCAAGGAGCTGGCCTGCATCATAGCTCAGCCCCTGGCATGGATATTCAAGAGCTCCTGGTGCTCTGGTGAAGTGCCTGATGATTGGAAGAAGGCCAGTGTGGTGCCTATCTTCAAGAAAGGGAGGAAAGTGGATCCAGGAAGCTACAGGCCCATCAGCCTGACCTCTATCCTGGGGAAGGTCTTAGAAAAGATTATCAAAGAGACTATTCTTAATGGACTGGTCTATGGCAACACCCTGAGGGATAACCAGCATGGGTTTGTTGCAGGTAGGTCTTGTTTGACCAAATCTCATTTCCTTTTATGACTAGGTGACCTATCACCTGGACAAGGGGAAAGAGATTGATGACTTTAAAGAAGACTTTGATCTGGTATCCAATGATCACCTATTGGCAAAACTGGCCAACTGCAGCCTTGGGTCCACCATGATCTGCTGGCTGGGAAATTGACTCTGTGGTTGGACCCAGAGGGTGGTGGCTGATGGAAGTGAATCGCTATGGTGCCCTGTGACCATTGGGGTCCTCCAAGGCTCTGTCCTTGGACCTATATTGTTCAACCTCTTCATTAACGTGGACATTGGAGTCAGAAGCAGACTGGCCAAGTTCACCAATGATACCAAACTTTGGAGTAAAGCCTCCACACCTGAGGACAGGGGGGTAATCCAGGCTGACTTTGACAGGCTCAGAAAGTGGGCAGATGAGAACCTGATGGTGTTTAACACCGAAAAATGCAAAGGTGGAGAACCTCGGAGGAAAAACCTGCAGCATGTTTATAGGCTTGGCAGTGCTATGCTGACTAGCACTACGAATAAGAGGGACTTGGGGTCAGGACTGACCACAAGATGAACATAAGCCTTCAATGTGATGCTGTGGCTAGTAAAGCAAGCAAAATGCTGGCTTGCCTCCATAGATACTTTTGCAAATCCCAGGACGTCATTCTCCCCTTGTACTCGGCCTTGGTGAGGCCGCAGCTGGAGTACCGCTTCCAGTTTTGGGCTCCACAATTCAAAAATGTGGAGAACCTTGAGACGGTCCACAGGAGAGCCACGCGCATGATCAGAGGTCAGCAAAACAGACCTTATGACAAGGGGCTGAGAGCTATGAGACTCTTCAGCCTGTAAAAGCGCAGGCTCAGGGGCAATCTGATGGCCACCTATAAGTTTATAAGGGGTGTTCACCAGAATCTGGGGGAATGTTTGTTCACCAGAGCACCCCAAGGGATGACAAGGTTGAATGTTTATAAACTCCTGCAAGACTGTTTCAGGCTGGACATAAGGAAGAACTTCTTTACTGTCTGAGCCCCCAAGGTCTAGAGTAGCCTGCTGCCGGAGGTGGTTCAAGCACCTACTTTGAATGCTTTCAGGAAAAACCTGGATTTTTTTCTTGCTGGGATCCTATGAACCCAGCTGACTTCCTGCCCCTGGGGCAGGGGGCTGGACTTGATGATCTTCCAAGGTCCCTTCCAGCCTTAATGTCTATGAAAATATGAAATTCTCACATACAGCAACTTCAGTTTCCACAACCAACACTTCCTCCAGACCATGGGCACAGCTGTGGGCACCAAGATGGCCCCACAATATGCCAGTCTTTTTATGGCCCACCTGAAGAAAAATTCCTCAAAAACAGTACCATCAAATCCCTGATATACTAGAGATATATTGATGACATCTTCATCATCTGGACCAAAAACCTGCAGTCTCTGATTTCCATCACAAATTCTACAATCATCATCCTCCATCAGAGTTACTTCAACACCAACATTTCTTTTTAGGCACCATGATCAATATCCAAAATAGTAAAATACAGGCCGCTATATATAATAAAGCCAAGGACCAACACAGAACCAGCAATCGCCCTAACCATACCAAAAAAGCTGTAATTTACAGCCAAGTTCTTCAATACCAAACTTGCACTGAGGAGAATACTCATAATCATCACCTCACAAATCTTAAAAGGGCTTACACCCAACAAGGACACTCCTCCAAAGAGAGATATCGCACTATTGAAAGAGCCATCCGGATACCACATGAATAGCTGCTGAAATACAAAAAGAAAATCCCCATGAATCACACACCATTAGTTATAGTTTCCCTGGAAACTATATGGAAAATCCTCAAACACTTGAAACCCATACTAGAAGATCCAATTCTTAAAAGAGATCTTTCCAGAGCCACCCATCCTAGCCTTTAAAGCAGCACTGAACCTTGCTAACCTCATCACCAGAAGCAAGCTTCTTGTGACCAAAACCACACCAAATAAATCTAAACCATGCTAAAACAAGAAATGTAAAACCTGCCAACACATCTCCACCACTCCTACAATAGTTACACCCCACAACAGAACCATCGCCATTCCTGGATCTTACATGTGCTCATCCAGAAATGCAATACGTCTCATCCACAGCACCAAATGCCCTGATGGAAAATACATAGGTGAAACCAAACAACTACTGTGTACCAGAATGAACGCACACCAAAAATCCATCAAAGACAAAAATATCCTATTGCCTGTGGGTGCACACTTCTTACAAGACAACCACTTCCTTTTTGATCTCTCAGTTCTAATCCTAAAAGGGAACTTACAAAACACCTTTTGTAGACAAGCTTACGAAATTCACTTCATAAAATCTACTGGATACAAAAAATCATGGGCTCAATATAGACACTAGATTTATGACACATTACAACCTGCCTGACATCTGACACACCAGGTAACCTGCCTTTAGCTGACCTCTTGCATTCCTTCACACTTTTTCCTCCCTTCCCCTCCTATCTCTACCCTTTTGTTTGTGTTTATAAACTTCTTGTTTACTCCAGCTTCTTTTCTACCTTTGGAGAACTCATAACAGCAGCAGAGTCTCCCAATGCCTGAAGGGTGTTTACGCATGAAAGCTTGTCAAGAGCTTGTCAAGAACTTTTCCAACTATTTAGCTGCTCTAATTAAAACATATCGTGTCTACCCCAAGAACCTTTCTAGTACGTCTTACCAGGCACTATTTTCTATTTTACCATAAGGTGTGCTGAACTGTTATACTAAATAGAATGGATTATATACAGTTTTAGAAAATGTAGATCTAACTTCTAGTAAGGAGAAGAGATTACTATTTTACAGTTATTTTGCTTTTGTGTTAAAGCAGCACTAAAATCTTTCAGTTGGGAGTGAAGGCCCTTGCCTGCTGTTGCTGTTCAGATACATTGACAAATCAGTTCCATACACTGACAGTCTCAAATTAGAAGAGTTAACTGTGTAACAGCAAACCAGATATTTAGTTTATAACTATCTTATCCTTTCCTGCTACATCAATTTCCCATCTCGGCATCATCCCTCTGCTGCACTGTAGTAGAATTCTGAGACCTTGCTGTTCAACCAATCTGCAAAAGAGATGTTGTTGATGGTCAGCTTGGGAAGAGTCTAAGAGCAACTTTACTTTTTTTTTTTTTTTTTTTTCCTCTACAAATATGCAACAGTCCAAAGACGGAGCTTGCCAGGTATTGTGGAGGCTACCTTCTCTTCCAGAAACTTCAGTACAGGCAGTCCTCGGACTTACGACACAATTAGTTCCTGAAAACCACGTCTTAAGTCGAAACGTTGTAACTTGGAACCAATTTTTTCATAAGAAACAATGTTATAAATGTGGGATTAGTTCCTGAACCAAGGCCCAATACCCTATTTTCACCAGAAATACCCCAGGATTTTGTACTTGATCAATTATAGATGAGTAATAGAATGTATTTATATTGTAAATAGCAATCGTATTGATTTGGAAGGACTTCTTTGAGGTGACTTTGGACTTTTTGAAAGGCTCTTGGTTGGACTTTTTGAAGGGTTCTTGGCTGGAGCCTTCTCGGGCGTCTTGGCTGCAGGTTTTACTAGAGGCTTGTCTTCGTTCTTAAAGAAAGCGTCCAAGAAAGTTTGGACAGATGTTCTCCAGGAAGATGAGTGACATACAAGTGTTGTAAAGTTGAAACTGGCATTGTAAAATTGAAATAGGATGTCAATTTATAAAAGTTGTAAGTGCGAAATGGTGTAACTTGAAACGTTGTAAGTCGAGGACTGCCTGTACTTAGATTGCAGGGGGCAACTGTTTACCAAAAACTTATTTTAGCAGAGAGCTAAGTATTGTTGCTACTTGCAACAGTTTTCCAACAATCCCTGATAACAAAACAAACATACAACCATCCCTTTTAGCATCTTGTGAAAGCCTAAGCACTTCTTATACATGAAGAAGTCTATGTGTAACGGTGCCGTATATTAACACCTGCAATAACAATAATAATTGTGTTAGAAGTGATATTCTATATTCTTTAAAGCTTACTTTGATTTTTTTTTCATTCCTCCTTTTGATCTTTTGCTTAATATGTTGCCTTTTGAATAGCTGGGAGGCATTCTGTAACATCCTCTGTTATTTGCAGAGCCCAGGTGAGGTCTTACATGGAAAGCCTCTTAAAAGCAGGCTTGCCATTTTCATTAGCCCTTAGTTATGTCTGCTTTGAAATTCATTTTTTTTTTATCTTCCAGCTGCACACACTTCCAATAAGGTTTTCATTTCCTCTGTTACTGCCCTTTGCAAGGCAGGAATTACTGTTGCCTAAGGCTACAATGTGCTCGCAGTTCTTTGTCTCTGATTTTTGCATCACAAATTGTTATTGGCTGTAATCATCTCATGTCATTCTTCATTAATAACTGGGATTTACAGAACTTAAATAGACTTTAAACAGGATGCCAACATAATTTTTTCACTGGTTTTGTATGTATATGAAATATTAAAATTTTGGTCCTATTAACCTGGGCAAAGTTTGTTTGTTTGTTTGTTTTTAACATTGCAAGCTTGTGGTTTGATTAAAAAAACAAAAACAAAAACAAACAAACAAAAAGTAGGAGGGGGTGGGGGAAGAAAGGCAGACACCAGTTTCTTACAATTTTGGTAAAGTTCTTTTATTTCATGTTATCTTTATACAGCCTTTTGCCCAAGTCTGTCCCTTAATTACATATTTCTCTGCAAGTGAATTGAGAGATGTGGGAACATTAGATCTGCTTAATCGCTGGATTTTCCTTCTGCCTTGCCCTTTGACTGCTCTGCTAAGAATACAATTAAATGACTTAAACCTAGCACTACATCTGTTTTGAACTCACTAGACAAAAATTCAGACTCAAACTTTTCAAAGCAACCGGAACTCCGCCCCCTTACATAAATATCTTATTATTCATTTAGGTATACCGTAATCTAGCAGCAGAATGTAACTACCACATTTACTCAAATATAAGATGATCCTGAATATATGATGACCCCACCAGTAATTAGATTCTATATATGGAAAACTTACACATTTGTAATAATTTTCCAGGTATAGAATCTAGTTATTGCAGGCGTGCCTTGAATTTGTCCCCCACCCACAGCTCTAGCAGAAAAAATAAATCTGTGGGCCATCAGGGAGCGCCCTTGCCCTCTGCCCCTTGCTATTTTTTAGAAAAAAATTGTTTCAAGGGCCAAAACAGTTCCAGATTCAGTTGGGCAAAGTTCCAAAATTTGACTTAACAGAACTCAGTCATCAAGTCTCAGTGCCTCTGCCACTGGTCAAGTATCCTCTCTCTCAGACCTATCAGTCTGGGGCTTCAAATACTCCCCAAATTCATGCAAGCCCCAGGCCTGGAGGCCTTGGGGTTCAGGTGTCCCCAGTTTCGCTTGATCTTAGCCAAAAGGCCAAGAAGATGGGTCTGAGAGGGAGGATACTTGCCTAGTGGCAGAGTACACACACATCTCTACCAACCTGTCTTGTGGCAGGTGTGGTTCACTTGACAGTCCAAAAATACACCTTTATAGTTACACTATTCTCATTCCCTTTACAAACCACACCTGAGTGCCCACTTGCCTGTCACCATCACCTTGAACTGTCACTGCAATGCAGGAAGAACTAAAGAACTGAGAGAACTGCAAAGAACAACTAGAGAACTGAGAGATGCAGGAGCTGCTGAAGGAAGGCTACCTGAACAAACAAAGACAGGTATAAGAGGAACTGGAAGAGACCAAACAGGAGCTGGAAAGATGGTTTTACAGAAAGATGAAAGAGAAAATGTGTTTAGCAAAAGCACCATGGGTGGAAGAAAACAATGAATGGTCCTGGTACTTTTTGGCCAGTGTGAAGAAGGTGAAGAGAGAGCTAAGAGGAGTACAGATAGAAGGTGGGGACCAAGTGGCAAAGCAGGAGGCGGCGCTGGAAGCAATGAGGAGATTCTATGAAGAACCATACCAGAAGAAAGAAAATGAAGAATTTTTCTGGAAGAGACTAAAGAAAAAAGTAGAGGAAGAGGAGATATAGAAGATGGGAGGGAAAAAAAAGATACTTTTAAAGGAAGTTTAAAAGAATAAAAACTCATAAAAGAGGAAAATCTCCATGAAAAAATTCTGTGTGAAGTCCATCTTATGAGAAATTCAGGCTATGGGTGGGGACAGATATAGTAGAGGTTTTTTAAAGAAATAGGGGAAAAAAGGAGAGGTGGGAAAGGACTTTACAAGCAGAATAGTAATTTTATTATTTATTATTATTCCACAATATAGCAAATTTGGATTTGAAAATAGCATATCATAGAGTGGATCATGATTTTATATTTGAAATGCTAAGGGAAATGGATATCCCATAGAAATTAATAGGATGGATAAGACCGGTATCTAGAGAGGCAGAAAGCCAAGTGCGAACAAATGGATATCTGAGCAGAGCCTTTATAATTCAAACAGGATAAGACAAGGGTGCCCATTGTCACCAATATTGTTTGCATGTGCAATGGAGCCACTGGCACAAAGAATACAGAAGGATAAAACCAGAAGTGGGGTAATGATACTGGGGAGAGGCAAAGTGTGCACTCTGTAGTGGTTATAGACAAATTATCAATTAAAAGGGTATTAAAACATATAATGGAGTATGGTGAAGCAAATGGAGCTAAATTAAAGAAAATGAAAAGCACTATATTGGGAGTGGGGAACTGAAGGGACCTAGGGAAGCTCAGATTACAAGTAGTGGAGAAAGGGATCAAAGTTTTAGGGACCCCAATCAAGGCAAAAGAGAGAGGAAATAAAACATGGGAAAAAGGGAGGTAGTGACTAGTGTGACAGGGGGCCATCATCAGGGCCAGTCACAATGTTGTCCCATCCACCTGCCTAGGGAAGTTCACCCTGATTCACCTGCCATGACTTGAAGCATCATAATTAGATGGAAAAATGTGGGAGGTTGCTCATTTAATGCCCTGATGCCAAGGGCATAATACATGGCTCCAACCTTTACTGTGTCCCATGCCTCACAGATGGTACCTAGAAATTACTTCCATTGTTACTTCTCCGGCCCCATTGCTGGGCAGCACTCAGCTTCTGGCCCAGACTTGGCCTCAGCTGTCTGTAGACATGCCTTGGCCACATGCCCTCACTGGGGCCACTACTCATGCCCCCTCACTGGGGCCTCTAGTTCCAGACACTCTGGGCTCCTTGCCTCGCATTAGGCTTCTAGCCCCTCACACTCAGCCCCCTCACTGGGGTAATTACTCCGCCCCCTCACTGGGGCTTCTGGGCTTTATGCCCCTTGGACCTCAGGTGTCTGTCAGCTTTCCTGGACCCTACTCTTGGCTTACAGTCCACTCAGGCCTCAGGTGTCTGCTGACATACCTGGACCTTACTCTCAGCCTCTTGCTTGGCCTTATTCTCTCAATCTTTGGGCCTTGGGCCCTCCTGGCCCCCATGTTGTTGTCCAAGCCTGGTGCTTTTCTGTCAGGGTGTACTTCCTTACCTTTCACCTCCACAGGGTCACCCACAAGGCAGTGGGAGCTGAAACTTTCTGGTGCCCCATACTCATCTTTCGGTAGGGAGGCACTGATGTGGCATTTTCTAGGGACTACTCAATCACAGGCACCCCATCATACCATCCTACCCCAGCAAGGTATAGTTTTAAGTCATTCCCCAGGACCAACTGAAGGCTTACCTGCCCTGGTCCTTTCTCCCCTCATGGGGCTCCTGGATGTTCTCCATAGCTACCCACTCCTGGGCATTCTGTAGCCTCCATCTCATAGCTTGCTCTTAGTCATTAGCCCCATCTCTGTTGGACCCCTTTATAGGATTCCTCCCATCAGGAGGCTGGGCTTCATCCCCAGTCATTTCAGCATGTTGGTTGGCTGACTGATTATCTTCTTTGGCAGTGATGTCCCCCGCATCGAAGGGGCCGTCAGCCTCTTTTAGGCTCTGGCCCTGCCTCCAGGCCAGTCCAGGTTCCAGTAGGTCCAGGTTCTCCACAGCCCTGGCCTGCCCCTCATGGTGGGTTTAGTTTCCCTTTGGTCTTTTGGCCCTGGCCCCCTTGCTTTGACCACTCAAGAACCTACCCTGACCTCCAGAATGTTTCTGGCAGCAGCAGATCTCCAGCTGGGTGATCTCATTCCAGCAGCATCCCTTCAATGACTGCTGGCTCTGTTCTTCAGAGCCTGCTTTTATTCTGAGGCTGCTCAGCCCTGCTTCAATCAGGTGGCTTCCTGGCTGTCATTTGACCATCTGATTAGCTGCAGGCTGCCTCACAGCCTGCTCAAGCCCTTAAAGTGGCAAACACTCAAAGGTGCACTGCCACAACTAGAGTTATGGTTGGAGATAGGAAGGACCCTGTCCTTTGCTGGAAAAGTAGCAGCAGTTAAGGTGATACTACTGCCAATCACTTTGTACACCAAAATTGTTCCCACCATAATGGAAGCAGTTAGTGAAAAGCCAAAGGGGAATATGTGTGTTCTTTTGGAAAGCAAAAAGAGAAAGGCTAGCTGGAATGGAACTGTATAAAGCAAGAGAGATGGGGGGTGGGGATGGGGGAGGCCAGACATAGAGTTGTTCATTTCCACAAACTATGTAAGTGCAATATGTAAAGCAGCAAAAGGGGGAATGGAAAGCAGCATGCTTTAGCTGATTTTTGGCAGATATGATCTTGAGAAGATAGTGAATGTATGGGGGTTCTTGGAACAAGCTACGAGTGTGGCAACCTCTTGTTCATTACAAAAGAATGGAAAGTTGTAAGGCTATACAAAATAGGAGGGGTGGGGCTGGAGGGCCTGAAAGATCACAGGGGACTGGCAGATTGTAAGAGATGGCATTGATGGGGAATCTTACAGAAGGACAAGTGAAAATGGTGTGAAGGGAAGTGGCTGATGAATGACAGAAAGGGGAGTGGCTGATCATACGAAATATCTTGCCAGTGAAGGGACTTGTATTTTGGGAGTGTATATATGCAAAGGTGTGTAGGAAAGGGTATGTCATTTTTTGAGTGTCACAAAAATAAGCCAGTCCTTAACACAAGAAATGGTACTGTATGGACTCAAACTAAGGGGGCTGAGGAAACTAAAGTAAGAATTCCCGTTCACTGCAGGACAAGTTGTGCATCTCTCCTGGGGGATCTGTACGCAGGACAACAGGGGAGTGGCAGAAGGTACCCACCAGACACAGGGCTGCTTGGGCTAGCATGGTGGAGGCTCCCCAGGTTCTACTCAGAAACAGATACAAGGTCCTGGCAGCCTTGGAGGAGAAGGACGAAGAGGAAGTTTCCGGGGGAGATGGTGCCACTCCACACACGACATACGGTACAGAGAGGGAGCACTAAGAGGGAGAAATGCCAAGTTCTCATCTTCGGAGGTTCCATCCTGAGGTGAACAGAGGATCCCTTCTGCTGACCCAACCCCATGGCACAGGAGGTCTGCTACCTGCCTGGGGCTCGGGTTCAGGATGTCACAGAGAGGATCCCGGCTTTCATTCAACCCTTGGACCAGTACCCCATGGTCCTAATCCATGTGGGAACAAATGACGCGGCCAGGGGCAACCCAGACTGCATCATGAAGGACTACAAGGCCTTGGAGGCCAAGCTTAAGGACATGGGGGCATAGGTGGTGTTCTCCTCTATTCTCCCGGTAAGTAGATGTGGACAGTATCATGAGGCCTGCATCAATGAGATCAACCGGAGGCTTCGGAGTTGGTGCCACCAGGCAAGCCTCAGGTTCACGGACAATGACCCACATTTTCATGCAGGGGGCATGCTTGGGTGGGATGGGCTTCACCTCTCCCCTAAAGGTAAGCTTGTCATCTCTTTCAGATTGGCTGATCTCATACAGCGTGCTTTAAACTAGCTTCGCCGGGGGATGGGGCCACAGGAGGACATGAGGACACCTCCCAGGCAAAACAAGTGACGAGCACAAGAACTACCCAGGTTAAGTGACAAGGGTCCAGATAGTCCTAGGAATTGCAGGGGGGGGAGATGGGGGGTGCGAGGCATGCACCGACAGGAGGCCTTAAAAGCCTTTACACTAATGCTCAAAGTATGGGGAATAAGCAGGAGGAACTCTCCCTCTGGATAGCTAGTACAAACCCAGACATGGTAGGGCTCACAGAAACCTGGTGTGATTCAACCTATGACTGGGTGGTAAACATTAGGGGCTACAAACTATACAGGCAGGACAGAATGGGGAGGAAAGGCAGGGGTGTGACACTCTACCTCAAAGAGCAATACACATCTTCAACTAATAGGATGGGGTCAGAGGAGGGGCAGGCTGAAGTGCTCTGGGTCAGAATACAAGGGGGTCTTGGGGAAAGGGACTTAACGGTGGGTATCTACTATAGACCACCCAACCAGGGGGAAGAGCTGGACTGGAAATTCTCAGGTCAGCTCGTGGAGGCAGTTGAGTCAAGGGACGTAGTCATCATGGGTGATCTAAACTACCCAGACATTTGCTGGGAGGAGCAGTCAGCCAGGTCTGACCACTCATGTAGGTTCCTTGCTGGGATACAAGACCTCCACTTAACCCAGGAGGTGCCGTAGGGGGAACACCCTGCTGGACCTGGTCCTGTCCACAGGCGATGACCTGATGAGGGGGGTCCAGGTCCTTGACCACCTGGGCGATAGCGATCGTTGCCTACTGGAATTCACCATCCAGCGCAGGGTGTCAAGAGCCTGCAGCAAGGCAGTAGCTCTTGACTTTAAGAGGGCTGACTTCAACGAGTTGAGGAGATTGGTAGGAGAGGCATTGCAGTCCTCGAGAGTAGGAGAACTAGGTGTCCAAGTCGAGTGGTCATTCCTTAAGGAGACGATCCTCTGAGCCCAAGGGCTGATGGTCCCAACGCGAGTCAAAGTGAGCAAGAGTGATCAAAAGCCCCCTTGGCTCACCAAAGGCATTCAGGAATGTCTGAAAGCCAAAAAGGAGGTGTACATGCAGTGGAGGGGGCGGGGGCTATCACCAAAGAGGATTATACCTCCATAGCAAGAGTCTGTAGGGAGGCTATTAGGAAGGCTAAGGCGGAGACGGAACTAGGGCTAGCAACAAGGATCAAGGACAACAAAAAGTTCTTTTTTAAATACATAGGGAGTAAAAAGAAGGCACCAGGCAACATGGGGCCCCTGCAGGATACACTTGGCAATCTGGTGGTTGCACCAGATGAAAAAGCAGACCTTTTTAACAAATTCTTTGCCTTCATTTTTCTGAGCAGGGACTGGCACTTCTCCCCCACTGGGATTCAGGATGGACTCAGAAGTGACTCCACCAGGCCTAGGGTAAGGGAGGACTGAGTTAGGGAACTTCTGGAGGGGCTGGATGTATTCAGATCAGGAGGTCCAGACACTCTCCACCCTAGGATGCTGAAGGAATTAGCAGGGGTCATTGCAGGGCCCCTGGCATGGCTTTATGAGCGCTCGTGATGCTCTGGTGAGGTGCCAGAAGACTGGAAGAAGGCCAATGTGGTCTCCATTTTCAAAAAAGGGAGGAGGGAGGATCCAGGCAACTATAGGCCCATTAGTCTTACTTTGGTCCTGGGGAAGGTTTTTGAAAAAATTATCCAGGAGCACATCTGGGAGGGACCAGCAGGGGGGAGGATGCTCAAGGGCAACCAGCATGGGTTCATTAAGGGCAGGTCCTGTCAGACCAATCTGATAGCCTTCTACGATCAGGTCACAAAATCATTGGATGCAGGTGTAGCGGTGTATGTAGTCTTTCTGGACTTCAGGAAGGCCTTTGATACTGTTTCCCACCCCACTCTCATTAAAAGCTAAGTGACTGTGGCATTGATGCCTACACAGTCAGATGGGTTGCAAATTTGCTAGGGGACTGCACCCAGAGAGTGGTGGTGGTGGATGGGACATATTTGACCTGGAGGGAGGTGGGCAGTGGAGTCCCCCAGGGCTTGGTCCTTGGGCCCGTACTGTTCAACTTCTTTATCAGTGACTTGGACGAGGGGGTGAAAAGCACCCTGTTCAAATTCGCTGATGACGCCAAGACTTGGGGCAAGGTGGGCATGCTAGAAGGGAGGGACAGAATACAACTGGACCTGGACAGGTTACAGGGGTGGGCAAATGTGATTAGGATGGGATTCAATACTGACAAGTGCAGGGTACTGCACTTGGGCAGGAAGAACCAGCAGCATACCTACAGGCTGGGGAACTCCCTTCTTGAAAGCACAGTGGCAGAAAGAGATCTTGGAGTCATTATTGATTCCAAAATGAACATGGGCCGCCAATGTGAGGACGCAGTCAGCAAGGCCAACCACACCTTGTCATGTATCCACAGATGCATCATGAGCAGGTACAAGGAGGTGATCCAAGTTGATTGAGAGTAGGTTCAGGCTAGACGTCAGGAGGCACTACTTCACGGTCAGGGCGGCCAGGGTCTGGAACCAGCTTCCAAGGGAAGTGGTGCTGGCTTCTACCTTAGGGGTCTTTAAAAGGAGGCTTGATAACTACCTAGCTGGGCTCATATGAGCTTAATTTAATAGGGGTCATGTGACCCCAGAAGTCATTCCCACCCAAGGCAGGGGATCGGACTTGATGATCTGCTCAGGTCCCCTGGGACCCTACATCTATGAATCTATGAAAGAAGCCTCCAGGTGATTAAGGGGGTGGCTTTTACTGAGAGTTCCTGAAGCTAGGACTTGATGAACTGAAATGCTACATTGATTGGGACAAGAAAGAGATTGGAGAAGGGGAGGCAAAGAAGAAGTGGAGGAATAAAGACTGGACACATTTGTTTCACTGAGCCAAAATAGAGGACTGATGGAGGAGCGGAGAGTTTCATGTGGTTACTGAGATGATAGGGG
>NW_017728886.1:44330490-44362716 GCF_001723895.1 Crocodylus porosus
TGTGTGTGTGTGTGTGTGTGTGTGTGTGTGTGTGTGTGTTTTAGAGGGAGGTTAATTGATATTCATGAGGTTCTGTATGAAAAAATAGAATACTGTAAGAAGTTTCTGTGGGAAGTTGATGTATGTTGTTTAAGGGTTTAATATATGTAGCTGTATATTTTTGATCTGTAGTTTTGCAATTATGAAGTCTTGGTAAAACAAGGATGCTCAATATGTTCTGCTTTGTAAGTGTAGAGTGATTTTTAATCAAATTTGTAATAAAAATAAAGTTAAAAATATTTCCATCAATTTTGTGGAAACAGAACTACTTTCACGCTTTTCCTCTAACTGCCCCTCGGCCTTTTGGCTAGGAACCAGCAAGGCCAGGGGGCATCTGAACTCCATGGCTTTCAGGCCTGGGACTTGCATGTAGGGTGCCACCCCCAGAAAAAAGGTTTCCATCAGTATGTTTGCCCAGTGTAGGTCATGTGTTTTATAGGCCTACTCAGTGTTGGCTGCATTTAATCAACTTCATAGTTAGTTTTCATTGTTGAACACATGCTGCTTTGGGTAGCAGTTTAATGATAGACAATGTAAATACCCTGTCTTATATTCAATTAAATATGGTACTTGAAAAATTTTACAAATATCAGTTAAATGTGAAGTGGTGAGGGGTCTTGGTTGTAGTCTGGACCCTCCCTCCCCAGTGAGGCAGAAATGTACCTGCTACTCTCTATCCATTTTATCCAAAGGCTATTTAATGCAAAGGTCAGCTGATCAGCTTTGAAAGGAGCACTGGAGAGGGTCCTGGGTAATGTTCTGGTAGAAAGTCAGGGTGCACTATGCTAGAAAGTCAGGGAGATGTAAGTTTAAATTTCCTGTGAGGAAGGGGAGCTTTCCAGACAAATGCCCCTAGCTACTGGCTACTGGAACTAGGCCAGAGGAGAATATTCCTCCTGCTGGGCCTTTTAAAAAGATTTTTTTGAGACGTGGCTGTATGCATGCAGAGCTGTTTACTTACCTGGCCAGGGTATAGGCTACTGAGTAGGACTGTGCGAAATAGCATTGTTCCGCTTCAACGTCTGTTTCAACAGAACAGTGCTTCATTTTGAGTTTAGTTTCATTTCGAAAGCACTGTTTCATTTCATTTTGTCTAAACTCTATGGCTGTTTCAATGCTGTTTTGATGTTTCACCCATAGCCAGTGCCGGGAAAATGGGTGCTGCCGCTGGCCCCAAGTGGCAGCACCAGCCTCCTGTGATCTGGGAGGCACATGGGGGCCTGCACCCCCGGAGCAGTCTGGCACAGCCCCTGAAGCTGTCCCAGGGGTGTGGGCGAGCCCCTGATATGCCTGCCGGATGATGGGAGGCTGGTGCTGCCAGCTGGGGCCAGCGTCAGCACCGATCTTCCTGGCATGGGCTGCATTCAGCTGGCAGCACCAGTCTCCTGTCATTCGGCAGGCAGATTGGGGCTGCCTGCATTCCCAGGAGGCCTGTGGGGGCTGTGCTAGACTGCTCCCAGGGGTGCAGACCCCCCATCTGCCTCCCAGATCACAGGAGGTTGGTGCTGCCACCTGGGGCCAGCAGCAGGCAGGCTGGGGGCAAATTGGCTTGTGCCGGGACCCCCCCACGGATCGGGGCAGGGGTGGGTCCCTGCACAAGGTGATTTGCCTCAGACCCTGCATTCTCCTCCAATCAGCTCTGGTGCAGGGACCAGGGCAAATCAGCTTGTGCAGGGACTCACCCCAGGACAGGGATGGGTCCCAGCATGAACTGATTTTCCCTGGGTCCTGCACCAGAGTCAGGAGGCGCGTCCCCCAGCCAGGCTGAATTTCCCCACAGTGGCGACAGAGCCCGGCTAGGAGAGGTGTGTCCCCCAGCTGGGCTTAGTTCCCCTCTACTGGGGACAGAGCCTGGCTCGGGGAGGTGTCTCCCCCAGCTTGGCTGAGTTTCCCAGCACTGGGGATAGAGCCTGGCGGCAAGAGGTGCTTCCCTCCGCCAGGCTCAGTTCCCAGTGGCTCACAGCCCCGTGGAACTCAGCTTGGTGGTGGGAAGCAGAGTGCAACATTGGCTGCGCAGGCCTCCCACCACCAGGCTGAGCTCCATGGGGCTGGTGGAGCCGATCGGAGCGCAGCCTGGTGTTGGGAGGCAGGCACAGCTGGCTGTGCTCCGATCAGCTTCGCCAGCCCCATGAAGCACAGCCCCGGCGGTGGGAGGCGGGGAGAGCCAGGGCTGGGCTCCCCACTGGGCTAAGCCACACGGGGCTGTGCAGCCCTGGCTATCCTCTGGCTCAGCCCTGGCTCTCCCACCACCTGGCTGCTGCTTTGAAACTCGAAACATTTTGAAACTTTTAAAATGTTTCAACTGGCCTCGTTTTGTTTCAAGGCTGTTTTGAAACCCTTTGTTTCATTTTGATTCCACTGTTTCAAGCCCAAAACTAATCGAAACAGCGTTGAAACCAAACAGCCGGCAAAGCTTTGCACATACTATTGAGTACGATGAGAAGCTTTGTGGATGCTTATGCATTCCTCCTGCAGGGCACAATAGAAGCACCAGCAGTTTGCAAGCACCAAAAATGTCACTTATGTGGCACAAAAACTGGTATATAGGCATCTAGAGCATTCTAGAAATCCACCCTAGGTATCTTCTGTGTTGAACAACACTTATGATATGGACTTGACACAATCCCTATATCACAAAATTGAATGCAACAAATCAAAAATGCATCTGTTTTGTGGACTTCTTTTTACAGAGGTTTTAAAGAAATATAATTGCCATGTGAGCAATTACAGAATTTAATTACTTTGTAATAAAAATTTAGGACTCTGTAAGCTTTTAAATGTAATTATTTATGCTAATATAACATAGTATAACATGGAATTTATAAGTAATAGTATTTATGATGTATGTATACTGCATCCTCTTATGGAGTCAGTTAAGTGTTACTAAATACTACCTTTTAAAAAAAGATTTGTCTTTTGAAGATTCTGTGTTAAAAAAATGCTAAACACAACTTTGATGATACCATAACAACAACAATATAATGGTATAGCAGTGGGTATCATGACTTAATGGTATCTTTTTCTCAATTTGAGAGTGTTTCACTTAGAAACTATCAAGTGGTAGGTTCAGTAGAGTATGACATGGTGCATATCACTACTCAATTTACAAACAGCCATAGACTACAAACACCTTCACAGTATAACACAGAGATTTCAAATAGGAATCCATAGTGTCAAAACCATTCTGATCTGTTATGGTCTTTCTGAGTTCTTTGTAACAGAAAAATTGTTCTATCATTTTTCCATAGTCAAAAAATGAATGGAAACTCAGAGCTGTCAATTTTTGAGTTTTGCCTGGAGTCTAAAAAAGGTTGAGAACCATGGTTGCCAACACTCCAGGATTGCCCTGGAGTCTCCAGGAATCAGATATAAATCTCTAGGAGACTGCTGAGAGTCACCAGGGAGAAAAATGATAGGGTATTTATTAAAATAAATATTAAATGTTGGATCTGATTTATACAGTAGTTCAGTGGGTTTTTAAAATGTGCATTTGCCTTCCTGATGTAATGTCTATGCACCATAATCTGTAATACACAAGCACATGGGCAGGTTTGCATTGTGTGTTGTTTATTTATGCAGTAGGCTTAAAATGTGAATTATGATTCATACGACACTCCTTATTTCCACTGAAGGCAAAATGATAGCTCTGTAGTGAATGAGATTTAGAGTACACCAGATCAGTCATTAATGTCATTACGTCATGTGATGAAACCTTCAGGAATAGATTCAAACAGAGTTGGCAACCCTAACTGCACCCATTGGCGATGTATAGTGGGTGCATGTGGGTACACATGCACCCCCTAAGATTGGTTGCTGCTGCTGCTGCTGTTGGTGCCTGTGGATGGTCATTGCTTACCACCCCCCGTTGCTGCCGTCACTGCTGACAGTGTCCTCAGGTGGTCGCCAATCTCTGGCTGGTGCTTGCCACATCCTCCTCCTTGCCACTGCCACCGTCACCTGTGGGAGCTCGCTGTTGTGCCCACTCAGCCTCAGGAGGCACGCAACATGCATGACTGCACCAGTAGGTCTGAAACATTACACATAAACCAGTTTAAGTGATCAGAAACTGTTTTAAACCTGTAACAGAACAGATACTCAATGCACATAAACCAGTTTTAAAATGGCTGAAACCAGTTTGAGATAAACCTGGTTGGATGTAATATCAGATTTAACTGACTTGGCTTAAACCAGTTTATGCAATGTCTGTCCCAGACCCCTTCCTGATTTAAGTTAAACCAGAGTCCCCCAGCATGCCGACATGCTCTCTGGGCTGGGCTCTCTGATCCAGGGGTCTGGCCAGAGGGGGGGTTTCATTCCCCCCTTCCTGTCCCATCAGCAGAGGCCCAAATCAGATTTTCTGGGTGCCCCCCTGCATTGCTCCAGCATGGCTACTGAGTGGGGTTACTCTCCCCTCTACCCCACTGTCCCTGGGGGACTGCAGCCAGGTCTAGCTGCTCCATCTGCCACCAAGCAGCAGAATAAGCCCCCTCCTGTCCCCTCTGCTGGCTGCTGGAGGGAGGGGGCTAACTCTGGTCCCTGCCTCACCCAAGGGGCCCCGCTGGCCAGTGTCTAGCCCTGCCAGGTGGGAGCTGGCTGGGGAGCGGGCTTCCCGTGCCAGCTCTGTAATGTCCAATGCAGAATGCATAAACAATGCTTGGAATCAGCAAGTGGAAACCTGGCTCTGTAGCCAACCAGCTGTGCCACTTCTCTTGGAGAGGAGTCGTGGGTGCCAGTCCCTGATTCCTGTATTGTTCTACCAGGCTATGAGATGGAAAGTGGGCATCACACTTCCTGTCATTTTTTTAAAAATTGAACTCAGTAACATGGATGCAAATTAGTTATGGGTCTTCCTGTTATCAGTAGCGGTCTTTCCAAGGATTTAGGGTGAGTGTAGTTGCCTCTCAGCGGCAATTTGAATCACTAGATTGCTTATTCAGCCGTTAGGTGTGGTAGAATCATGTCTCTATGCATGCAGCGAAACCCTAGTGTAGACTCACAGGGAAATTTTCAGCCCACAGTGGAATTGTTAAATGAGTTTTGTGGGAGGAACTAGTGAAAAACCAGTTTTAATTATGATTTGGAACAAAGGTGGTTAAATACCGAACCTGGATCACAGCCATAGGGTAAAAAATTGTTGAGCTCTGGTTTTTTGATGCTAAAGAGCCAAAGTTTATCACAGAGTATTGTGTGTGATTTGTGGCTCACAGTGGTAATGGGGGAGTAAAAATGGATATTCTTATGGACTTCTTTGGTGTCTGTGTCTATTGCATGGTTGCCCATTATTACAAGGGGATTGACTCAATAGCCCAGGTAGTCCATTCCAGTCCTGTTACAAACAGTACAGGACAAGTAATAAACCATGAAGATTTATTCCAAATCTGAAATTAAGATTAAAGGCAAGATTTTAACCATACTGATTTTGGAAAACTCTGTTTTTGGGTGCCTAACTTTGCAAGGCAAATATTCAGAACGTGACCCAAGTTAGGCATATAATGATGGAGGCTCAACAAATCATTATCTCCCAAATCACTAATTAATGTTAAAAACCATGGCCCAAAGTCTCTTTCTAGGTGTTCTATCTTGCATGGCTACTACGGCTTTGCTAGTAAACTTTAAGGAATACAGAAAGAAGGAATGAATCCACATGGAGTTGGATATTTGCTATTTAACCTTCAGATTAATTGGGGAGCACTGTTTCATCATATGCCTTTAACTGCAACTGACCTACAGCATATCAAAACTTCCTCAGGAGGAAGAGAGCAAAAAATCCCACCTAGTGCAGGGCTACCCTCCTGTCTCTCCTGTTCTATAAACACTGAGAGGGCTGCTTTATCCCCTTCCCTCCTCTTTCCCTCCAAAACTTGGAGTGAGAAAAGGGAGAAGGTCCTAGTGTAGTACTCCCCCTTGGCCTGGGAGAGGTGGGTGAAGACCGAGCTGGCTCACAATTTTTTGGGGTCCCCTGCAAGAAATAGTTTTGGGGCTCCCTGAGCGGCTGAAGAAGCCAGCAGCTGTGGTGTCAGCGGTGAGGTGGGGGGTGGCAAGCTGGCGTTGGCAGGGGGTGGTGGGGGTGCCGAGTGGTCAGATGTGAAGCTGGGGCTATGGAGCTGAAGAGACAGTGCCGAAGCCCCAGTTTGGGGCCCAGGGCAAAGCCTGCAGTGGTAGCCCACCCTCACCCTGTGCACAGATCCGGGAGGGCACATGTGCTCCCCCCCACGCTTGCTGGACATGCATGCAGTGGCAGCAGCCACCCTTTCCCTGTCCCTGCGCCCCCCAAATGAGCCCCTCCTGGGTCTGTTTCACATCCCAACGCAGTTAGGCAGCACCCTGTTGGTGCCCCCTTTGCTTTGGTGCCTTGAGGCAGTTGCCCCACTTGCCTCCTGTTTCCTATGGCACTGTGAAGAGATGTGGGGCCCGAATGGATCGAGCTATGGGGGGAGGCAGAGCAGGTGTGGGCCAGAACCAGCATGGGCACAAGGAGCCAGAATGAATCACGGCCGAGGTGAGGCTGATGATCAGAGATCCTGGTTTTCTCTGATAAAAAAAAAAAACTCCTTAATCTTTGGATTGAAAAAAGTAACCCAAAACCCACATTTTCCCATGATTAAAATGAATGTTGGGTTACTTTTTTCAATCCCAAAACGAGGGATTTTTTTTTTAAATCAGAGAAAACCAGGATCCCTGCTGATGATAACCCGGCACCCTTCTACGACCACTTGGCACCATCACAACCTTGATTCGGCCTTTTCAAGCCAGCTGCAGGCAGGACGTGATGTGGGCCACGCACTTGCAAAAGCCAAATGCCCACGAGGTCCCCTGTGGAGTTGCCCAGCCCTTCACGTGAATGCCACCCCGCTAGGGCCCCGAGTCCGGGCGCCCGGGCCCTGGGGGCACCTGCTCCTGCACCCCCCGCCCGCCTGGGAGCGGGCCGGCCTGGAGGAGGCGGGAAGGGCAGCGATGTCAGTGCCAGGGGCGAGGAGGAGGCGGGAGCGGCTCTGCTCGGGAGGAGCCTGTCCAGCGTGAGACAGCACATTCCCGCACCGCGGCAGAGATCCGGCTGCAGTCGCAGGCTCCACACAGCAGCAGCCATTTGGGATCCAGCTGCTCCGTGAGCACCGGGCTTCTTCCACCCCCTCCCTGCAGCCCCGGCCCCAGAGGCCCGAAGCTCCTTCTGCAGGTGCCCGGCGGCACGGCCAGGTAAAGCCCAGCCGGGGGCAAGGATGCTGGCGCTCCGGGGATGCAGGGCTCCGAGATCAGGGAGGATGCGTGTTGCAGCGGCAGCAGGTCCGAGAGGAAGGGAGCTGAAACCTGATCTCTCCCTTCGACCATCCCCTTGGTTGTATGAGAGCATCTAGCCAGCGGGGAGGGAGAGCCCGAGGCAGGCAGCCACCCCACTCCCCGGGAAAGCTCGGGACCTCGCTGCGGTGGCGTCTGGTGGGGAAGGATGCATGGACCCAGCTTGGGGTGGGGGATCAAGCTGGACACGTCCTGTTTTCTTCACCCGCAGAGGGATGGGTCAGGGCATTTCCAGCGCTAAAGTCCGTCTCTCTCTGGCCCACGGATCAAAGGAGGTGTGGGAGGGCATCATGAACCCCGTCATTGTTTTCAACACGGTGCCCCCTGTTCCCATCCGAGTCCACAGCAAGGTCTGTTCATGTGCCCGCCCCATCAGAACAGGTGCCATCTGCTCCGCTGGGTGTGGTGGGGAGGAGATGGAGTGATTCTTCCAACAACTCGTTTTTGCTGCAGCCCTGGAGAGGTTAAAGCAAAAATAGTTCCCTGTGCTTGATTTCCTGCGTAACTGCAAGCTTTCTAAAATCCACCAAAGCCAGGAGAATGAGACTTCTGTTTGGAAAATAGCTCTGCACAACAGGGAGAGTTTAGGATGAGAGAGAACCCTTTTTCCTATGATTAGTGAGTTTTAATACCTTTCTCAGTATGATGTTGTTATAGTTATGGCCTTCTGTTGCTGGGAATCCCCATGGGTCAGCAGACAGCATAAAGCCTCTGTATGTATTATTGAGTGGCACAACATATGGTTGCTCATGCTAGCATGGATACAAAGTACAACACTTTTCTGTATATTCAGATGCTACAGAATGTAAATAGACCAAAGAATTCCAGCCTAATATTGTAGCAGTGATGCAGTGGAAAGGGCTGACATGAGTTAGGCTTCAGACACTTACACCCGGTAATTTATCTTAACCTATAATTTCTCTTAATATGAAGAAAGAAAATGACCTCTAAAAGTATCCCAAATAGTCAACCATGCAAGATGGCAAAAGTCTGTCAGGGAGGGAATAGAGAGAGAAAAAAAGAAAGAAAGTGTCTTCTACTAGATAATGTTATCAAGCCTCTGGATAGAATTCTACCACTGCTATTTATTAAGGCACAATAGCTTGCCACATTGTTAATGCAGTTATTGTCTTTCTGTATGGGGGGAGATAGCTCCTTCCACATCTCCTTTCCCCACTGTTTATTCCTCTTATCACTTAAAATCCCTAATGGCAATTCCCCATGTTCCCGAGAGAGATAAGACACCCTCTAGCGTTTAACAATACCTGTGAACCCTTCTTTTGGTGAGTCTCACAGGTGTTCACAGTACAAAATATTAGCTTTTCCCCAGAAAGTAACATATATCTCTGTACTCCCATGGGAACAAACTTTGAGTGGACTTTAATAAATGCCAGCCCCTGGTGTAGACCAATGGTGCTCAACTCATGCAGGTCTGCATATCCTCTGGCTGGATCCGGAGCACAAAGCTGTATCATCTGGCCAATGAGGATGGAATTTGGTGGCCGCAGTATTAATTGCTGCCACTTCTCCCACCCCAGAGACAGGCCTATGGGCTGAATGACATGGCTCTATGCTCCTGATCTGGCCCATGAGTCCAGAAATTTGATGGCAGGATGAGCAGTGGCAGCATTCAATGCTGTGGCTCCAGGAGCTGTGGCAATTAATGCTGTCATGGCTCACAACACTGCAAAATTTCTGGATTTGTGAGGAGTCCCATGGGCCAGACGACAAGGCTGTATGGTCTGGATCTGGTCTGTGGACCATATCTTGGTCACTTCTGCTATAGACTCTATGGATCTTGATAATAATATCCTTCTTTCTTTCCTTGCTTGCATGGATGAATAGGGAGAAAAGATTAATAACGTTGATATTTAAAGTGACACCAGTGGCAGCTGTATTAGCACCCACTTGGGATCAATAAAGCAAATTACCCCTTCTTTCAGAATCTTTTCAATTTAATGTAATCTTATATTTTTACAGATTTTATTTTGGAGACCTCAGGGAATCACGGCAAGCAACTGATGAGGGACTTCCCTGGGTTGGGAAAATCCTGGCTACTGGTCCCTGCTGCCAGGATTATTTCTTTTTTTAACCAATAACTGCTTAATGTAAATGATATAAAGAGTCCTGCTAAAGGCATGGGTGGATCTAGGATTTTGAAAAGGGTTCATCATCACATATACCACATTTTTCTCCAGTTAAAGAAAAACTAGATGTTTTACTGACGTGTAGGGTTTAGCACTATATTGTTCAGTTTAAGATTAAAGCAAAAACAACTATAACTATTGGAGTAGTAATATACTAGATTAAAAAATACAACAAACTAGGCAAAAATAGTCAATAGATATTGTTTCATTCGTTTTTAGTTGTTATGGTTAAATGTCTCATTTAGATTTATAAAAAAAATCTAGTCTTCTTGAGCATCTTCACAGTGCCTCCAATATTTCACTGTCAGTCATTTCTACACTTGAGTTAATATTACCACACCTGAGTTACCAGGAATGGCTAACAGACAGTAAAATGGAAGAAGAAAGGATAGTTTGCATAGGGGAATGTCAAGACCATTAAAAAGGATAGAGGGTTCTTAACACCTGTTGAGTAGAGAGAGATTAGCAGGAATCAGAGAATGATAACAAGCCATGAAGGTAATTGACCAATTGACTCAGTGATGCACCGGTAGAAATGCTGCTTCCTGGCCCAGGCAGTTGGTTTTAAAACTTGGGTAGAGTAGGAATCAAAGGGGAGTTTAACTGCACCCTTCCATCCACTTCTTTATCTGCCCCTGGTAAGAGGGCCCAGAACCTAGACTCTCCCTCTAGTCATTTTGTGCTCTGCTCACCAGACTACAGATTCAGGCTTCCTGCTTCTTGCCATCTTCCTGTCCATATGACAGTAGCACTGTTGGTTGTTGTAAGAGGGGCCAAGCCCTATTATCAAGAGTAAGGCTAGGCAGTAGAGTTAGAAAGGTGTAGCGTCCTAGATAATAAGCAGCTGGTAGCTAATTAAGTAATGGCCTGCTGAGGAGACCAAGAAAAGATACCTATAGCCCAGGTCAAGTGTTTGGAAGGAAGAGTCAGGGACTAGGTAAACCCTGTACAAGTGGCAAACAGAGCATTTTGACCTGGACAGAGCTGGAGGATGGAACTCATTTGGAAGCAGAAAGAAGCAGTGCTAGGGACTTGGGACTGACCCTGGCTGTGCCAGCTGTAGGAGTTCCCTGTGGTGAGTGGAGAAACAGCATGGGAGATGGGAGGAACTGTTCATAGGCTCAGGAAGGCCTGAGCGGGGAGAAGCCAGCAGAACTGTGTAGAAGCATGGGGAAAACTTAGAAGAAAGGCACCCCAGCTACATTTCACTGTCTGGGTTTTGCTTTATGTTGCTGTCAAGGCTGTGAGGCATGGGAGTAGCTGAAGGGGAGGAAAGGAGGCTACTGAAGATGCGCCACATAAGGGCTTAGGTGGTTCAATTGGTGGGCTGCTAGAGGCCTTGGGGACCAAGACTGGGGGGGGGAGGGAGTAGGACACCGTGGACCACCATTCTGGTTCTCTGGAGGCATGCTCCTAGACTTAATAACAACAGAGGTGTGGCAGGTGAAGATAAGGAGGACCTGGAGTGACCCCAGAGTGGAGGGGTGGGATTAGAGTAGCCACAAGGAGGTGCCATGCCCATTGCTGGCAGTGGATCCTGTTACAGTTGCCCAGTGGCTTGACTTCAACAAGAAGAGTAAAGGGTGCCATCATGCAGGGGTATCTGTAGTTTAGTGGTAGGAGGACACTCCAGTAAGTGAGAGATGGGGATTTGAATTGCCTGAAGCTAAAGAGAGCTTAGAATTCTGGTCTCCTATTTTTGGGCATATGCTTTAACCACTAGACTTCAGGAAAAAGATGGATGGTGGTCCTGTAGCTGGCTGTGTTTTTGTTGAGTGAGAGTGGCTGTGGGTACTGTGCTTTTATGTTTACCTCAATGCTGCCACTGTAATTTAAATGTTCTTTATGGGCATTTAATGGGTTGTGTTTTTCTGGAGACTTGAGCAGAGTTAAAGCACTTCTCCAGGTAGGAACTGATTTGCTCTGAGCGTAGTTAGGAGTAAGGTGCTTAGATGGTCTTCATGGATCACTTCTGAGCCTGGTCAGAGGCCCAAGTATATGCACTTAGGGATTTTGTCAGGTTATAAAGGAGCCACCTAATGCAAGTGGGTGTCTAAGAGGTTTTGTTGCTTCTGGAATAAGGTTGATGTGAAAAATAATATGTTGGTTTCTTAAAAATATTTTTATATAAATTTTTATATAAATATATTTATAATATATATAAATATATATATAAACACACATACTCCATTCCATATAAATAGATATATCTCAGTCTTTTAAATTCTGCCTAACTCTCATTGATGTGCCTATTTTGATGATTTGTATCTGGTCAGTCATGCTGCTGGAGAAGAAAATGAGAGATTCTTATAGATTTAGTGGGATGCATTCCTACAGAGTGCTATCAGTAAACTGTTGTGACTACCATCTGAAATCAGGACCCAGAGCCCCATCCTACTTAAATCTTTTTTTACTGACTTCATGGGCTTTGAGTGAGGTCTTGCGTGATTACTATGGTGTGCCCTACATATGTGCAATTGTATTATCTGATGAAAAATCAGTGTCCAGATGAATGTTGTGAGTCTCAGCAGTTGAAGTAAATGTACCTTTCACTGCCTGTATGTCAGCTCCCCTGGCCTGGGGAAACTAGACTGCATTATCCCATTGTGCATCTTCTCTAAAGTCTTTATGGTTCAGGGAGCATTACACAACTTCCTCCCTTTCTGTCTGCCTCTTTCTTCCCTCCATCATTCTTTTTCTCTCCCTACTGCTCTTCTTATCTTTATTTTAATTTTTGCCTTCATTTTCTCTGTCACTCTCTCCACATTATCTTTTATAGTGTCAGAGCTACCATGGGATTTTGAATTCCAGCATAGCAGCAACTCCATATTTTCTGCTCCTGGCCTGGTTCATCCTGGATTTAATTTTCAACCCTCCCCAAGGACCAGCATTTTATGCTGATGCTTTAGATATAGAAATTGGGAGTTTATGCTTGGCATAATTATTTTTCATTTGAAAATGAAATGTAAAATATATGTACATGAGCTGTGTATAATGGTTAAGCTTAATATTTTTAGATTGAATCTGATATAAAAACTAAGTAATCCTTCCAAACTATACTTTAAAATGCTTTCCAGTACTACTAAATACTAATCATTAATAGGTCACAGACCACATGCAGGGAGAATATAACTCTCCCTAGCATTAGACAGCTAAACCCTTCTAGGCTGTATCCATTAACTCAAACCACAGCTTTTAAAATGAACAGGGAGTAGTATTAAATCCATACTACTTGATGTATTTCCTTGATTTTTACTTTGCCCATTAGGCCACCACTATTTGGTCAGAGCAGTTACCACCTCAGTTGTTAATCTGGGCAAATGCATTTTGCATCTAAGCAGAAACTAAATTTTTAATTAATAAAACAGGGGTTATGTCGAAAAATGTGGATTTTTTTCCGAAAGTGCAGATTCCTCTATTTGAGAGTCTAACCTTTTTGTGGTGGTATGCAGGACTGTGTTTCTGACTCTTTATTCATGGTAATGTATTAGGAAGATTTTTCCTTTTGCTTTTCACAACAATAAGAGGACGTTGAGAGGATTATCTGCCTATAAATTCATGTGTCCTATCCACAGTACACATCAGCTTTTGCACAAATGATATAAAAGAACTATCATCCTCATTAGTCATGCTCTTCTAAGTTGTACAGCTGTGTGGTGTATTGTATGGGGGTTTTTTGGGTCAGTTTGTCTAGAGTTGCATATTTGGCTATGCTGATTTATAACCAAGCCCTTAAGGATTCAGGATTGTAATTTGCTCTTGAATATATACAAGAACTTATCTCTGAGTACTAACTGTTTGTTTAGGGAATTTCAACCTGCTTCACCACCTCCTGCATGTGAACACAAAAACAGCTGTGAACCAACCTAGATAAAGGCAGTCTATGTTATATATACATTCTTTTGCTAGGACTATTAAAAATGAATGGCTTAAGTCTTTTAACCTTTTGGAACTATGAGAAAATAGACTTAAATTGTACCTCCTCATGTGTGCGTATCTATTTAAGTGTATAATCTGTTGCATTTGGCAGTGTTTGTGAATGTTGCCTCTGTTTTTCACCATATCCAGAATAATATTAAAAAATTGTGCTGATAGGGTAGAACAGGATTGTAATAAACACACCAAAAAGTGGTGTCATTCTGTATTTGTGTTGAGGAAGTCTGTGGAAAGACTGCTATACAATATTTCCTTTTGGTTAACAGTGAGGAAACAGAAGAAAGACTACTTTATTACCATTATTAGGCCTTCATATACTTTGAAATATATGTAAATTCAACATTTTTATATTTACCATTTTTGTCTGATAATTCTGAACAAAATCTATTTTGTTTTGTGTTGTCAGTCTAAGCACAGAACTTGAAAAGAAACATCATTGTCTTTACTGTGAATGACCAAAAGTGAAAAAGATGAAACACTACAGTCATTTAGCTAATGCACTTCATGAATTTTACAGTAATATTTTCTTTATGCAGTTTACTATGGCTGTACTCTTTTTATTTTCTTGCTTAAAATATTTATATTATAAAAATACATTTGAGACCAGAGAGAGGAAGAAATATGAAAGCAGCTTTGGTATGTGAACCACCAAAAGCAAAAGTAATATGTATATATTCCAAATATGAATGCTAATCTCACCAGTCCTAGCTCAATCTTAGATCCCCTCAATGTTGCTTTGTCCTTTCTGTAGGCCTGATTCTGATTTCATTCACACTAGTGCAGCACCATACTTAGACTCTTGGTGGCCCCAATGAACGTTTAGTATTTGCACTTCCTTTACCAGAGATAACAATAATAGTAATAAAAAATTACCATTTTTGGGCCCCTTTTCTGTCTGGGCCCCTGGGGCTGCCATCCAATTCGCCTGTGCCTGTGTCTAGCCCTGCACCAGTGCAAGTCAAGTACCCCTTTAATGAAATCAAGGGAATTGCACTGGTGCAAAACCTCTTCTGATATTACTGGTATGTAAAGCCTGATTTTGTTTTCAGAAAAGTGGTTTAATAAAGCATGATCAACACGGGTGCATTGGGTCCTTTTTTCTTTTGAGAGGCATCTATGAAAAAGATGTTCTCTTCTTTAGGAAATTGGACTGGAACTCAGGGATGCAATTTTTTTGTCTTTATCACAGACTTTCTCTGTAGCCCTGGACCAGGGCTGAAAAAGGGTTTAGTGCTGTAGTATCTAAGTCCCAAACTGTGATCCTCAAAATCCCTCTAACTCAAAGAGTGTTTAGAATCCACAAGTGCCTTATTTGGGTTGCTAAGTTCTTTCTAGACATATCTCGAAGTACCTTCATCTTAGCATTTAAGGCCCATCAAAATCCACAAACCATGAAGTATTCTGCCTCTTTCTCCTGAGAGACCTTGTCCCTCTTAATGGGCAGCCTCAGAGCAGACAGGGCTCCATGGACGATAGTGGCATTTGTGAGATTTCTCTCCTTAGTTCAATAATCTAGTGGTTGGAGGACTCACCTGGGTTGTGGAAGATCAATACACAATTCCTTTCTGTATCACCTTTGGTAAAAAACCCACAGCCTGGTGGTTAGGGCATTCTGAGGTGGGCATGCTACCAGTGCCTCCAGTTTCACTGTGCAGTAAACTAAAACCTTAAGATTTTCGGCACCGGAGAGCATGGGAGGGCAAATGCACATCTTTGTAGCCTAGTGGCTAGGGCACCCAATTCATAAAAGTTGTTTTCCCTATTCCCAGAATTATTTTTCAAATTTCCACTAGATAATTAAATAAAATCCAAGGAAGGGCTACAACCTACCTTTGCCTCTGCTTCTCAGCAGAAGGACCTAACCAATAGGTTAATACTTTATGATTACAGTCTTTCTCCTGCTTTTCCTGACCCACCAAAAACATCTTAAATGCTTTTCCACACAACAATACACGTTCAACAGAACATCTTCAAGCTGTCCATCTACCAAAGTTCCACAATAGCCTATAGCCAGATTGTTAGTGCAGATGCATGGGAAGTGGTCTCTACAGGACAAACAGGCAACGGAATCCATGTCTTCCACATCTTAGTGAACCCATTGGATAAAAAGTGGGCACCACCATTTCCTTTCCTCAGTGACTGTATTTTAAAACTAAGAAAAGACCCACCTCAGTTTTTGAGAGATTGCTTTGGGAGAAGGTTTCAGGCTAAGTGCCAGAGAGAGGCAGGATGTAAAACTTACTCCTGCCCTCAAATTTCCTATTGCGCAGCTTAGATTGTAACCTGATCAGTGTGCTGGGGTTTTTTTGGATCTCATTGAGTTGTCTTTTCTCCCTGTGCATTGCATAATGTGGCTAAATCAGGGTTGTGGATTTTACAGTGAACGGTCAGACACCTGATACTGTAGTGCTGAGCATCACAGTACCTAAATCTCTTTGTGATCTCCACCTTTCTCTACATCAGTCCTCTATCTGTAAAACTGGGATAATACTTCTTTTTCCTATATTTCCTTTTAAATTATATATTGCTCACGGCAGGAGTATCTCTTACTATGTGTCGGCAGATCATCTACGATAATGTGGACTTGAACTCAAATGGGGCATTTTGACGCTACTGTAATGCAAATGTACTTATGCAAATATACTAATAATATAATTCTGCAGGAGGTCAAATATATTATAAATACAATTTTTCCAGGGTAACTATAGACCTATTTGGTGGACCCAAAATGCAAAGTCTGGATTGGAACCTTTCAAAAGGCAGGTGGCATTTAAAGTCAGGGTTCAGGTTCGGGTTCACCTCTATCTTTAAACTATGCACATCTTTTTATTTTTGTTGTGGTTAGCATTATATTTTAGGAAATATTACAGTTTTATTTTAGTGTGTCCTTTCCCCCTTGTGAAGGACAGCATGGATGACTGGCTGAGGTGTTTGTTTTCTCACTTACATTGCTTTGTGTTTGAAGAACAGGGCAAATTTCATATAGTCTGAATTAAATGTCAGTGTTATAGCCTCTACTGCTTTGGAAATTTTGAGAACTTGTAAAAGATAGAATAAGGACTTCTTCCAGCTAATGCCAGTTACTACTTTCTTTAGGCATCTTAATTTTTTTTAAATAAATTAAATATGCCTATGGTGTTTGTGTGTTTGTACTTTTTCAGTTCTAGTGGCATACTGTAGAAAACAGCTGCAAAGCATATTTTTGTTTTGAAATGGAATTAATTTCTGGGGCAAATTCAACAATGCAAGTTATATGTCAACAGCGCACCTTTATCTTTAGTAGCGGTATGTCAGGCTTTTGTCACAATTGGATTAGGATCTGAATATGAAATTTCTTTTAAGTTTTGGATATGAGAAGTTAAGTGGAATGTATCCATTTTCCAGGGTTTTGCTAACATCTGGCTTTCAAATAGTGTTTAAAAGGAAAATTATAAGTTGTGAGTTCAGCAACAACACTCTGGATGCTGCTGTGCTGAACTAACAGTTATTTATTATTATAACTCTCCAGGATCATATCCCGGGTGGATCTTAACAATTGCCCTAGTAGATGTATGCAGATCTTATACCTGCTCTGCCTCTGACTTGACCCTGTCCAGTCCTGTAAAGGGACAGGAACCAAGAATGCCTCTGGCTCCTCATGGCAGAAAACAGGGAGTCCCCAATGCTGCAAAATGGCGACAAGCAGCTGAATCCTGCAGTGCTGAGCGTGAGGGTTTGGCCTTTAAGGGACAGTACAAGGAAAACACAATAACACACAACACCGCTCCCCCCTAGACAGAATAGTTGCCCAACCATTTGAGAGGACTCTGCTTCCGTTGTGGTCTTTCCGTAGAGCTGGACTCAGTGAGGGGTTCAGCAGATGATAACCCTGTCAGCCTATCTGGAGACTCAATGGCGATGCTTCCAGTGCTTATCTGGAGGCTCACCAGCGACGATGGTGATGGCAAAGGGTTTCCATTGGTGGAAACAGGTAAGCACTTCCCCAATGAATCCATGTCTGTTGGCAGTGGATTGGTGCTTGGAGATTGCTCAGGTGTAGAGTTATTGGTAGGAGAACGCCCACACAGCTGGTCCACATGATGTCCAAACTTGTGTGTCATCAGTCTGGACGTATATGATACAGGTCCTGTGGCACTTACAATTGTAGACTGAACCCACTGCGAGCCTGTTCCATAGTTCTGAGCAAACACAGTCTCTTGTGGAACGAAAAGATGTATGCCAATGTGGAGTCCAACTCCTTTTCTTTCCGAAACTGCATGTCTCTCACAAGGTCTGGGTTAACAAGGTCAAGGTATGTCTTGAGACAACGATCCATAAGAAGCTCTGATGGGCTGGATCCTGTTGTAGGGCAAGGAATTACATGTTGAGCAAACATAAATCTGGCCAGTCTGGTAGCCCATTGGCCTGCGGCCTGCGAGGTGCAATGGTAACAGTTCAAATGAGGTTGTGGCTGGCAAAATCTTGGAACTCTGCTTAGGTGAATGTGCTGCCATTATCAGAAACAATAGTGTCAGGCACCCCATGGGTTGTGAACAGCTGATGGAGAGCTGTTATAGTGGCAGTTGGTGTAAGAGTTGAGACAGTAATCACTTCAAGCCATTTTGAGTACTAGTCAACAACAATTTTTTCAACATCTTGATCAATGATTTTGATGGGGGAGTGAAAAGCTCGTTGTCCAAGTTCATGGATGACACCAAGTGTGGCCACACCAGAAAAGAGGTTGCTGATCCAGGCAGACCCGAACAGGCTAGAGAGTTGGGCAGACTGGAACCAGATGAAGTTTAACACTTCCAAGTGTAAGGTGCTCCATCTGGGGGCAAATAACCTTCAACATACATACAGGCTTGGACGTGACAGCCTGACTTGCACCATGGCTGAACGGGACCTAGGAGTAATGATTGACCACTGCATGAATGTGAGCCATCAGTGTGATGCGGTGGCCAGCAGGGCAAACAACATGCTGGCATGCATCAACCAATGCATCTCATGTAAAACTAAGGAAGTGATATTCCTACTATACCTGGCACTGGTGAGACCGCAGTTGGAGTACTGCATCCTTTCTGGGTGCCACACTTCAATAAGGATGTGGAAAAACTTAAGAGAGTCCAGAGAAGAGCTACCTATATGATCAGGAACTTGCAAGGCAAGCCATCCGAGGAAATGCTGAGGGACCTGGGCCTCTTTAGCCTAAAGAAGAGAAGGTTGAGAGGGGACTTGATAGCGGCTTACTTCTATATCAGAGGAGTGCATCAGGAGCTTGGCGAACAACTTAGCCAATTCTCTAGGATTCCCCTGGGAAGACCAGGACCAATGGATACAAACTCCTGGAAGGCTGCATCAGGCTGAATACCAGGAAAAACTCCTTCACAGTCAGGGTGTCCAGACTGTGGGATAAACTCCCTCCAGAGGTGGTTCAGTCACCTACCCTGGAGGTTTTCAAGAGGAGACTGGATAGTTGTCTTCCTGCCTAGAGTAGAGTGGGGGGGCTGGACCCGATGATCTGCAAGGTCCCTTCCAGCCCCATGCAATCTATGAATTAAAAAGTTCTTACCTTGAAAAAGGCCAGCAGAATCCATGTGGATGCATGACCAGCATTCCCTTGTCATTTCCCAAGAGAATACTGGTGCCTTCGGTGGATTAGGACCGGTTGCTTGACAAATGCTGCACTCCCTCACAACCCTTTCTATATCATTGTCCATACCTGGCCACCATACATAACTTTTAGCCAGCCCTTTCATCCTCACAATACCTGGGTGTGTTGTGTGCAGTGTTGTCAGTATGATTTGGTGTCTTGCTTCTGGAATTATGACGCTATTTCCCCACAAGAGGCAACCCTTGTGGGCAAACAGCTCATGCTGACATGATGAAAATGGCTTGAATTCCTCAGCCAATTTGTCTGCAGACCAGTTCCTTCACACCCAGTTGAGGACATGGGCAAGTATAGGGTCTTTTGCAGTCTTCCTTGCTATCTGATCAGTCTGAAGAGGGGCTTGTGGCATAGATTCCAGCATGAGGACTTCCGCTGGCGGAGGAGTAGCACAATCAGGTATTTGTAGTGGTAGGTAGCTTAATGCATCAGCATTTGCAATCATTTTCACTGGTTTGTACATGAGTGTATAGTCATATACGTTTAGCGTTATGTTCCAGTGTTGCATACAGGGAGACAAAATGGGAGAAGTTGGTTTGTCCATAGTAAAAATTCCAAGAAGGAGTTTGTGGTCTGTTTGGATTTCGAATTTGCAGCCATAAACATAATTGTGAAATTTTTTAACTCTTGCAATGATTGCCAATGCTTCTTTATAAATCTGTGCATAGTTCTTCTTGGCTGAAGTCATTGTTCTTGAGTAAAATGCAACGGGTGTGTTCGTGCCATCAGGGAATATGTGACTGAGGACAGCATCAACACCAAATGGTGAGGCATCACAAGTAATGGGCAGTGGTTTCTGCTTATCACAGTGAACAAGGACAAAATCTGATGTCAGCAACTTCTTGATGCCTTGGAATGCTTCATTGTGCTGGCAAGTCCATTTCCACTGAGCTCCTTTATCCAGTAAGCAATGAAGGGGTTCTGCTATGGTGGCTTTGTCTTTTAAGAAGATGTGATAGAATCACAGAAAAGTAGGGTTAAAAGGGACCTCAGGAGGTCATCAGGTCCAACCCCCTGCTCAAAGCAGGACTATTGCCAACAAGATCATCCCAGCCAACACTTTGTCTATCCAGGTCTTAAAAACCCTTCAAGGCCAAAATTCCATGATCCCTCTGGGTAGCCTGTTTTAGTGTTTTACTACCCTCCTAGTGAAAAAGTTTCTCCTAATATCTAACCTAAACTTCCCTTGCTGCAACTTGAAATCATGGTTCCTTGTTCTGTTATCTGCCACTGCTGAGAATAGTCTATCTCCTTCCTTTTTGGAACCACCCTTCACACAGTTGAAGGCTGTCCTCAGTCTTCTATTCTCCAGACTAAATAAGCCCAGTTCACTCAGCCTTTCCTCAGAAGTTGTGTGCCCCAGCCCCCTAACCATTTTCATTGCCCTCTGCCTGACTGTCTTCAATCTGTCCACATCTGATAAAAATTGAGAAGTCCTAAGAAGGCTTGAAGATCCTGTCTGCATTTTGATATAGGGGCATCTTGTATTGCTTGTACCTTGTCTTCAACTAGGTGAATGCCAGAAGCATCAATCTGATATCCCAGAAAGTTGATACTGGAAACTCCCAGTTGACATTTCTCTCTTTTTACTCTGAGACCTGCTTTATCGAATCTCTGTAAAATTTCTCTGAGTCTCTCAGTGAGTTTCTCTCTAGACAGCTCCATGATCAACACATCATCAAAGTATGGAACAACTCTGGGAATTCCTGCTAGCCTTTTCTCCATGAACCATTGGAAAATTCTTGGTGCCACAGAAATTCCAAACTCGAGGCCTTTGACACGGCACAGTCCCCAGCGTGTAATTATTTTTTGGGCCTCAGCAGCCTTATCATCCACTATGAATTGCTGATAGGCCTGCGTGTGGTCAAGTTTGGCAAAAACCTTCCCTCCTGCAAGAACAGAAGGTAACTAGTTAATGGCAGGCACTGGGTGCAGGTCCTGCTTAAGTGCTTTATTAACAGTGCAC
Source organism: Crocodylus porosus (assembly GCF_001723895.1). Classification (NCBI taxonomy): domain Eukaryota; kingdom Metazoa; phylum Chordata; order Crocodylia; family Crocodylidae; genus Crocodylus; species Crocodylus porosus. The sequence goes on from NW_017728886.1 coordinate 44,351,519, forward strand.
TTGTAATCCCCACAGATGAGAGCACTGCCGGTAGGAACAACTGGTGTGACCCAGCTTGTATGTACGATTAGCTTGAGGACCCCTTGTGCAATAAGCCGATGTAATTCTGCATCAATTTTTGGCCGCTGTGCAAAAGGTACATTGTGAGCCTTCAGGAAGATAGGGGCTATTGCAGGATTCATTTGGAACGTCACAGGTGGACCAGAGTAAATTCCTAATTCCTCAGAGAATACCTGGGGAAACTCCTGTGCAAACCTTTCCAGACTTTCTCTGCAGAGACTGCATGCCTCGAATACCGATTCCCAGTGGTGAGAACCAGTTTCTTCCTGGAAGACCTTTGCGGGAACCCTTAGTGACAATGAGGAGTTAGACACTGTCTATTAGATCCATACTGGACATCTGCACTGCAGCTACGCAAAGTTTCCACAGTATGTCCATTGTAGTCATGTAGGTGACACTCAGGTTTCAATAACTTGGGGAGAGAGTGTCAAAACAACTGGAAGAATGTATTTTCATCTATGAGGATACTCCCCAACATGAGTCCATTTCCATTTTGCACTTCTTTCCATTTATTACTACAGTTGAAATCATCTTAAAACCTTGAGTTTCAACAACACCAACATTTTAAATCAAATACAGTTTTTACACCTCACAAAAGGGAGAACTGTAAGCTGTGAGTGGTGTGGGGGTGAAAACATTTGCCACAGTCTTTTTGTCTCCTGGAACTGGCCTTTGAGCAGCAAACCCTCTCTACATGGCCCTTCTTCATGCAGGCGTGACACTCTGCATTCTTAAACCTGCACTCCCTTCGTCTGTGTTGGCTGCCACAATTCGGACGTGTGTGGGTTAATTGGCTTACGTGGTGCTGTTGGTGAGGGTATAATCCGCTGAATTTCCTGGCGATAATCTGATTCTTGATCTTTCGGGAGTAAGTGGACATTGCTGGAGAACGCCTGGTGAGTTTCTCTCATGTTATGAGATGCTGCTTTAGCTGCCAAGGCTTTTTCTTGTGCAGTAGCCAAGGTCAAATTTGGTTCAGAGAGCAGGCAACATTGGATTGCTTCATCTTGAACCCCACAGATGAGACAATTGTGAAGTAGGTCATCCAGGAGATCCCCAAACTCACAACATTCGGCAAGGCGATGGAGCTCAGCTAGGTAATCTGCTATGCCTTTGCTGGCATTTTGGTTCCGTTTAAAAAAAAATAAAATCTCTGCAGGGTAACAGATGGCCTTGGGCAATAATGTGCCTTTAGCAGGGTAATTAATTCAGCATAAAACTTAGTGTTTGGTAAGGCAGGTGCTGTGAGGGAATGAACAGTGGCAAATGTTTTGGCACCACAGACTGTCAGGAGGATCATGTGCTTCTGTGCTGGGTTTTCCACTTTGTTGGTTTCCAGGTAATAGGATAGCTTTTCTGCATAAGAGTCCCAAAAAGCTGGCTGGCTCGCATTGAATTCTTCTGTGTGACCCAATCTGACCATTTAAACTAACATGAACTGTAAAAGAGAGAAAAGAAGAAGAAAAAACACCTTCCCTCTGATCACAAAACACAGCCTGGTCTCAGAAAGTCATCCCACAATCTAGGGGTGTCATTTCTTTTCAGCAAAGCATCTCATCCTTGTCGCCAGATGATACGTTGTGAGTTCAACAACAACACTCTGGACACTCCTGGGTTGAACTAACAGTAACTTATTATTATAACTCTGGGATCATATCCAGGGTGGATCTTAACAATTGCCCTAGTAGATGTATGCAGATCTTATACCCACTCTGCCTCTGATTTGACCCTGTCCAGTCCTGTGCAGGGACAGGAACCAAGAATGCCTCTGGCTCCTCATGGCAGAAAACAGGGAGTCCCCAGTGCTGCAAAACTGCCACAAGCAATTGAACCCTGCAGTGCTGAGCATGAGGGTTTGGCTTTAAAGGGACAGTACAAGGAAAACACAGTAAGACACAACAGAAAATAGGAAAAAAAGAGAGAACCTGGTGGAAGACAACGGATTTAAAAAAAAATATCAACAAAACAGGTTCCTGTGGAAATGTCTATTTGTTGGAACTGAAACTTTTTGTAGGAGTATACTAATTGTGATGAGGCAGGGTGGAACTCCTGGTCAAAAACAGAAAATAAGAAACTAAAACAGCAAATGGCTCTCGGCTTTTTTACATGTGCTCCAAGGGTAGGGATGAGGCACTAATTAAAGTGCCTGCAGTATCTCGTGTATCAGTGTCCCTGTATTTCAAAATGGCCGTGGGGCGCTTTAACTAAAGCTCCTTGAATGAGATTAGTTAAAGCACCCCCACCACCATTTTGAAACACAGGGACACTGATACACAAAATGCGGAGGCTGGCTGGAGCGTGCTCAGTAGCATGCTCCAGCAGACTCGATTAATTGAGTCTGCTCCGACACACTGTAATTACAGCATGTTGGAGCAGCCTCCCTGCACATGTACAAACACCTTTTTGTCTTTAAAGTGCTCACTTTTGAGATGGGGACACAAGTCCCTGCTATGTCCCTAATTTACTCCGGGGACATAAACCTGAGTCTCCCACCTGAGTCTCCCACATAAACCTGAATCTCCCCAAACCTGGAATATGGTATCTGCAGTCCTGTGGTAGATCTCTCCCAGTCTCTTTTGCTGGAACTGTCCTACTCTGTAAATTCACTAGGCTAAGAACTAATTCAGGTTCGCCTCCTCCTACCTCCTATTCAGCTATTTATACAAAGTGAAACAGGGCTAACAAGAGAGATTTCCCCCTGCAAGACAGCTGCCCCTTGCCTGATGGTGAGGCCTTCAATATAGGAGAATAGCATGGACTTTAACCTAGGTATTTCATATCTGAGGTGAGGACCCTAAACAAAAAACTATTGGCTATTTTAGAGTAGGACTTATTTGTTCCATGAAAAAGTTTGAAAGATCTTGGTTTTTGTTCTGATGCAAAACAGGATTTAAATTTCCACATATCTGCTATAAAGAGAAATGACAAATCCATGTCATATATCATGGAGATAAACTAATATGCAGAAAGTTAACACAAAATAGATAAGAATTCATCCATTTATGTTCTAGTTCAGTGATTCTCAACCTGTGGAACTGATGTTACTTTTGTGAGTCCACTCACATTTCCCATCTCTAGTATCTACCAAATTAGATTTTGCTGTTGGTCTCCATCACCAAAATTGCCCCAAATATTGTTGTCAATTTTTTGAGATGCCTTAGTCGAATTTTCATAAAAGATTGTGTGGCATACCTTATGAGACCCATTAAGAAGTAGCTGAATATGGAGAATGGGAAGATTCATAACTCCAGTGAGGTGCTCCTCAATCATAAGTACCAGTATTCTTTTTACCCTACATTAATGAAAGAAAACGGGTTGAGATGAAGAACCTGACAATTCATACATACACTTGTCCTATATTCCATACATGATCAAAGCAGGATATTTGCAGGCTCACCATTTATTAGACATTACTGTCACAGGATTCTTAAGCTCTAACTATACACAGCAGTACAGATGGGCCAGTTATTAAGTAGGTGTAAATCAGTGTTGATGTTCCTCTGAGGTTATTAAGGTATTAGAAGACCTCTTTGCTAGTTTAGCTTTCTTTGAATTGATCAGCACCACCAATACCATGGAAATCAACATGAGCAGAGCACATTCATCAGGGAATCCTGAGCAATGCTGAAACAGTAACTGAATTTTGTTATAGACCAGGTCAGAATATTGTGCATATCCCTCTGTGCCTCCATCGTATTGCCACCAAATACAAAACAGCCAATTCATGTCAACCTTAATGAACCTTTCATGGAACTGTGATTTATTATATGTGAAAAGACTGTGATAAATTTGAAAGGTCATGGAAGGACAGGATGAAGTGAAAGAGATACAGTACTGATATTTTGCATACTACTGGAAGAACTGATAGTAACATTAGAGTTTTGTGGTATACTACCTTGTAGACACCTCCTAATTCTGCCTTAACAGAGTTTATCTAATTCAGGTGCCATTATATACGAAGAATAATCAAAACATGAAGTGGTATAAGATATAAAAACTATATTTGAGCAACTGTGTCTATCTTTTATACCCTTTCAGCTGCAAAATAAATAAACAAGAGTTGCGGTAACCTGTTGCATAGCAACAGTGAGGAAGCTCAGCACCAAAACTTTGGATGCTCTTATTTGAAAACCTTTCTATAACAAAGTGCCAGACGCTTGTCCATCTGCTTTTAATTCTAAAAAATAAAGAAGAAAATGGAACAGTCCCTGAAATCCAAGCTTTGATAGCTGTTTTCTTATTTTCAGATAATTAAGCAGGAGCTTGAGTGGATTTGCTAGTTTTGCCTAAAGGATAAATACCGAACAGTTAACCTCCATATATTCCATTCCCCTGTACTTCCCCTTATTCATCATAGAGGAAATATCTCAAATACTGCAAAAACTAACTCTGGAATTGCAAATATGTAGGCAAGGCATGATCATGACTATATTCAGATGTGCATTTTTAGAGCTACAAGTGTTGCAGCCCTTTGAATTACTGCTAAAATATAGTGCTACCATGTTCAGCTATTCAGGGGCTGTCTTCTAGAGGTCTACAAAATCACTGCAAAAGCATGTTCTTCAGCCACGATCTGATAGGGGTGGCTCTGTCTCTCCTCTCCCCACTGTTGAGGGGAGCTTATCAGTAAGCCCATCCTTGACAGTCATATCTCTCAGCAGTGGGAAGACCAAAGGGAAGGCATCTGTCACAGTGGCAGCACCACTGTGGCCAGCTGTGATAGTGATGGCAGCATTGCTCCCCATTGTGGTGGCAGCATTGCTCCCCATCTTTGCTGAGCCTAGTCCTACTCCTGCACTCACTGACAAATAGGTCAAGATCAGTGGGCTGTCATAGAGCCCACTGCAGCCACTCTCCCACCCTGCCCCCTTTGAGCAGGGGTGGGTGGGAGAACGGAGCAATGTGGAATACTGGGGGTCTGCAAGATGCCTTGTATCTCTACATGTAATGGTCCAGAGAAAATGTAGTGATACCAGGAAGCTCCTGTTTTACTCAGAAACATTTCTGTAGTGCTGTCACTATGTTTGTAGCACAACAGGCAGAGTGCATGTCTGAACACTTACTTTTTGTAATGCTACCAGAGGATACGTAGTACTACAAAAGGCTAAACATAGCCTCTATTACTACTGACACACCTGGTTTACTTTACACATATGAATAATTGCACTGAATCCAGTATAATTTTTGTTATGTGATCAAAATAGACAAATGTTCATATGTTTATCAGAAATCTACATTCAGGCAGACAATTAGTACCCCACTGCTTTGCCAGTTTATAGTGTAAGGCAGAGGAGGTGGCAACATGTAGCAATTAAACCGTTCCCAAATGTCACTGACTGGGACCTGATTCATAGTTGATGCACATCAGAGAATGCCCTAGTATTCCAGGTAGAGCGGTTACCTTTTAGACATTTGCTGTGCTGTGACTGACATCAGGGGGTGGGAGAGAGAACCCATCCACTGCCTCATGGTAGCTGAGGGAGCATGGGGAATGCTTATTCCTGTGCTTTGGGGCTACCAGGAGGTGGATCACTTGTGGCTGGGAGTATTTTAACTTTTCTGCTTTCTCTTCTGTTCTAAATGTGAGTTCAGTAGCCTGCTCTTTACCAAACTCTGTGGTGTGCTTGCCTGATTTGTTGTACCCAGGAGGGGTACATAGTTGGACTCAGGAATGTAACTTGGGAGGGACAAGCAGGGAACAGTCCTGGGCGCTGGAACTGTGAACCTATGGGGAGTCCTTTTCCTGGAAACAGCTGCACAGTAGCCTAATAATACTGCACAGTAGCGTTTTAGCACTGTTTGTGCTGTGGCATGCTACTGTGCAGTATTATTAGGTTACTGCACAGTTAGTGTCTCATGTAGATGCATCATGTGGGTACTTCCATTCAGAAGCACTACGGGAAGAATATTGCCCAGTCTTTCACTTCGTATACAGTATCTTAGATCACTGTAGGGATGGAAAGGACCTTGGTTCTATGGTTTTTTCATCATGAGCCCTTACCTCACAGGACTGTGACCTAACCACTAGTTTAGCTTCTCTGCACGAGGGGATGCTTTTCACTCCCCATCTTCAAGTGGTGCCGCCATATGAAAAGAATTCAGCATTCATTGGGCCAATGAGCAGGACCATAATCCTTAGCCCAAGAGTTGGGGCACTCACCCAGATTTATATCCTAGAGCACTGCCCGAGCAAAAGGGGAGGCCTGGGTTCCCATCTTTACTCCAGTGGCTGCTTATATATGTCATCCAATGGCTTTTTAATATAAAATGCATAAACAGCTCTTGGAACAGGGATAGGAATCCAGATCTATCTCTTCCATATTTGCTACAGGATAGCTTAGGTGCCTGGTCCCAGTCCCAATGCTGTCTTCAATATTTGCACTGAGTTGATAAGAAATTACCCTAGAAGCTCCAGTAGGGATCCCTAGACCCTGAGAGCATGTCCAGATGAGTGCGCACATGCATTTCCCTGGGGACAAAAGTGCACATAGCACTTATCCATGGGGAACAACCCTGAATGCATGCTCTGGTGTGTGTCAAATAGTCCCAGGTGGGGTAGGGGAGACTGGGTCCAGCACATGGGCTAGCTCCAGCAGCTTTCCCTGGAGTTCTGGGAGCCTCCTGGGGCTGCAGCAGTGGCAATCTGGGTGCACAGAGCTTGCCTGGCAGCTGGAGTATGGCTCTAGCCAGCCAGGCTCCAGTTTCAGGAGTGAAACTATGCACACTGTTGCCACAGGTGCTGCTCCACTTTTTTTTTTTTTAGATACTGGGATTTTCTGGTATCTAATTTTTGCTCTGCACTGCAAATATGCAGCATGGAGAACCTTTTCCTATGTGCTGCATGAATTTTGTGGTGCCTCAGAAGCTTTTGAGTCGCTGCAAAGTGCATGTGTGCATTCAGCTGGACATGCCCTGAGAACTTTAGCCTTTCATTCACTATTGAAGTGCTCTGAGTAGAACCAGTGTGTTGCGTGTTGATAATTAGATTCTGAGATGCCTGACTTCCCCCAAGCATTGCACTGAGAGCTTAGGCACCTGAGAGCTGTGGATTCCACTCTAATAGCAAGTGCCTGCAAGTTAGGCATTGTTGTGATTCTGAGTGGCTTAATGCCCAAGTCCTTTTGTAGACTTAACCCTTAGTATCTTTCCTTCCATTTGCTATTTTTAAAATGTGGTTAGAGCTTACGGGGGTGTTGCGTGGCTAACTGTATCTAAGACTATGATGCCCTCTGATTTTAAATAGATAAAGGTTATGTAAGTACCTAGGACACAGACCCAGTTCCAGCGACCACAAAGCCAGTTATATATTCCCATACACTGTTGTGAATTAAGCAGTTCATAGACCTTCTGCAGAGTGGAAAATTAAATACAATTTTTAAACAACCTTTCTGTAGAATTGGATTTGACACATGCAGGTCAATACAGTGTAGCAGGCTTACCTTTCCCAGCTTGGGTTGAGTCCCAGGCTTGCGATTTTGCTGTTTTGATTGGTGGACCCATCCACCAGTCAGAAGGCAGCAAGAGGAGTGAAGTCACGCCCCTTTCCTGTGGGGAGTAGGAGAGAAGTTCCCCCCAGACCTGACTGAAGACTGCAACACTGTCAGCTCAGGAAGACTTCAGGGGCAGAGCCCTGAAGAGTATAAAAGGCGCTGTGTGCCCAGCATGAGGGAGACGCGTCCAGGACGGAGAAGAGAGAAGGGCGGGGCTTAGAAGAGCTGAGGAGAGCCGCTCAGCAGGGCGAAGCTGTAGCCCAAAAATGCCCCTGAAGACTTGGATCAGCGGGGAAAGGCGGACGGCTCCAGCAGCTAGGCTCTCAGTGCGCAGCATGACGCATGGCACCCAGACCCTGGGAGCTGTGTGAGGCGGCTTGAGTCTGCAACCTCTGGCATGCAGCCAGAGACATGATGGACAGGCCACTGCACAGAGCAGGATCTTTGGAGGACTTGGGTGGCTTAGGTCCCCCAACCCTGGTACAAGGCTGGGAGCTCAGTGCAGGAGGCACTGTATGGAGGGTCTGGGAGCAGACTGAGCCCAGTGCTTCACGAGGCGGCCCAGGCTTCCAACCCATAGCATAAGGTTGAGTCCAGGGAGCCAGATGGTGCTTGGCCTACTGAGCCAGCAGACAGGGCCAAGCCAGAGGCCCCTGAAGCCCTGCATAGCAGAGCCCCGTTCCAGGGGACAGCAACCCCCCGAAGCCCACTGCTGGCAAGAGAACAGCTTGGCGCAGAGGATGAGGGCCACCCTCCAGGAACAAATTTATTTCCATTAACTTATTGCAAGGAAAATAAACACTCTCTCTCTCTCTCCCCTGACTGTCCTCGCCTGGTTCTACAGGAACAGAGGGAAACTGAGTGGTTCCCCCACAGCATACCCGCCAGCTAACAATTCCCTTCAACTGGAAAAGAGGAGTATATACCCAAGTAGACCTGGGCTACAATAGGAACTTTTCACTTCCTGGAAGAAAATACAGACTGCTGAGTAGGTAATTGGCAACAAATGCAATTATTAAAAACAAATAATATATTCAGCATCGATATATTGCCTCATTCCTCATCAATTATATATGTAGAATTTTTTTTGTCTCTCAGATCATAGCAGAGATTCTCTGGTCATTTGAATCCCGGTAGTCTATCTGGAAGACTACAGAATTATAGGAATATAGCTAAGAAGAGCATATCCAGAGATAAATGTCTCAGAGTTCTTTTTACAGGCTTAAACAGACAATGTTCTCAGGCTAATGTATGCATCTTTGCTGGATATAAGATATATTTTTATTACAAACAGTGTCATAATGTAATAGAACACCATAGGTTTTTTTACAATAAAGAATGTGTGAAAGATTAAATAGCTGTTGCTTATTCTGGACAAGGCCATTTAGCTTTCATGACATTAAGAGAACTACTTTGTGTCAGATAGCAGTGAATAGGTTTCCAAACAGAAAGGGAAGCTAAACCATCAAGGATTCTGTCATCAGCTTTAAACTAAAATTTGCATATTTTTTGCTTAGAAACAGGATCCCACTCACTGTTGCCCAACTGCAGGACTGAAAAAAACAAACAAAAAACCAAACCCTCTATCTGGCCTAAGAGGCTCCTAAGGGGAACTTGTAAAATTCAAATGCATGAAACAGATTAGGAAAATAACCTCAGATAGGACTGCGGCTCTGCTACCACATGGACCACAAATCCTAGCACTGGTTGAAAGGAGATACCAATATTATCATTAGAAAAAAAATCTGTATTATTTTTCAGCTATCTTCAGTAACCTTATACTGACTGATCACAAAAAATATTGTTGTTAAAGGGGATATTACTTTGGGTTATTTGTGTTGAATACAGTTAGTCATTGTTTTCAGAATGAGAAAAAAACAAGTGCTTTTATTTCTTTATGAATGGAGCCAAGAGTAGGCAGGAATAATCTGTTGACTATCAAAGATTAAGGCCACCTGCGTATGTAATATGCACATAGGGGGTCAAGCTTGTTAACTGGTTTAATATCCCTTGTGCTCCCAGTCCCAATACTGTTTTCATCATTTGTATTGAGTTAATAAGAAATCACCCTGGAAGCTCCAGCAGGGCTCTCTGGACCCTGAGCAACCAGAGAACTTTAGCCCTTCATTTACTGTTAAAGTGGTTTAACTGCTGGTGTGTTTGAACTATGACATCAGTCTGAAGATCTTTTTTTTCTATGACTTACCCTATACAGCTCAATTTTATGCTAAAGGTTTAGAGAGTGGGATACCTTTGGCATAGGCTGCAGATGCTTTAGATCCTTTTCCTATCACTACAGCTACCTGGTAGGGGAAATACCGTGACCACCAAGGTGATTTTCCTTCCGGCTGATTTTCTTATTGGCTGGGGAAAACCACAGGGAGGTAGTACCCTGACTGAGGTAATGCATAGTTAGCCTCCGACTTCCACTTCCAGTGGGAAGATCTCGGCTATACGCTGACTTCATGGAAATGGCAGACTCCTCCCTAGCTTGCTCCTGTGGCCATACAGCTGAGGGCAAGTGAAACTCAGGGGCCTCCAAATCCCAAGCCTCTGGGCTTGGATCTGCATGTAGGATGCCAGCCAAAGGATTTGGAAGCATCTGAAGTCCTAGGTGGGGATGGAGGATGCTTGCCAATAGCCGGTCCACATCTGGTTCTTGAATGACTCATGGATTCGGAATTGATTTGGCTGATTTGACTTGTGAGACAAAAAAAATTCCTTTAAAAAAAATCGCTACAGGTACAGCTGTACCTGCTGTGTGGTTGTTACATTATGCTCCATTTTAAACTGATACCCCCCCCATCTACAAAAAGAATGTTTTCAAAGACAACCTAATCATTTCGGCTAGTAGTATATTTAGTGTACAGAACCCTCTATAGCATGAACCAATTATACATTTATTGTTTCAATGAAAAAATTCTTGTCAATGTGGAGAAATTTATGACCAGTGGAAGTGTTGTATCATTTTTAGTGTGTACATATACAGATCTGATAGCCAATCAATGCAGTTTCTAATGAGAGCTATATCTTAATTAGTATTAATGGAGGGTTACCTATTTAAATTTCTCATGCATTGAGCAAATAACAAACTATGGTATGAACATGACATTTGCATTGATCTGATTGTTCCTGAGCTGTAATGGGGCTGTGGTCAATAATGCATGAATTGCCAATACAAAAGGGTGTAATTAACTTTTTATGCTAGAGTCTACATTAGTATCCCTGAAGGAATCTATAAATAAACTGCTATTGAGCAAATCTCTACTGATGCTATTATATAATAATCTGTGGTGACTCTGAAGCTGATGTTACAGTCAGAATAAACAATGTGTGATTTAAGTCAAAGATTGGTGAAGCATTTTTGTGGATTAGTGATCAGATTGGCTTTAGGTGCCCTTTTGAGATCTGTTTCTGCTTGTGTCAGACATTGGCAGAGTCCCTTCTCTTCTCATTTGGAAGGCATGTTCTAATGGCAGTACAGAATGGTAGAATTTCAAAAGCATCTTAAGGTTACATTGTCAAGGCTTTGTACAAGTCCTTCACTGGGGAGTAAATTTCATAGATTTCATAGACATTAGGGCTGGAAGGGACCTCGGGAGATCATTGAGTCCAGCCCCCTGCCCAAAGGGCAGGAAGTCAGCTGGG